>NC_086291.1:32408160-32709142 GCF_963924245.1 Chroicocephalus ridibundus | reverse complement strand
GCAGGTCCCTGGAGCTAGCCCTGCTTTGGGTTTCAACTGCGCCTCAAAACCAGTGTGGCAACCTGAGAGCACCAAAAATAACCAACCCCAAAACCCAAACCTATTGCCTGAAGTGAACCGATGTTCCTTCCCTGCCACTGGGCTTTTGCAACCTAAACATAACGTTTATAAAAAGTAAATTATTTCATCTTATAACTTAAGTGCATTGAGTATTTCCTTAAATATGGTTCACGCTGAAAATAAAGTTACTTTTGCTGTACAGTAAATTTCTGATAGACTTAGAAATAAACTTTGTTGATACAATCTGGCAGGCACGGCTGTGCGGCCCATCGCCCACAGCCACGCAGCTCCGCACGCGCCCACGTGCAAGCCCACACGCACACACATACACACACATACGGCCCCCTCCTCGGGGACGGGGACGATGTTAGGGGTTTCTAGCTTTCTATATTCGCATGGGAACATCTATCTTAAAAGGCCCCGTGTTTAAACAGCCAGCACTCAAGCTGGTCGAGGGAACAGAGGGAAAACCCCGCAGGAAAATTTTCCCCGTGTTTCCCCAAAAGCATTGTCAGCTTTTCAAATTTCAAAGCCCGGCTGATGCGGCGGGCTCCCCCGCCCCCGTGAAAATCAGCAGTTTGCCCTTCCCGCTGCTTGGACTGAAGGTGGTGCAGAGGGGATACGGCACCGGGATGCTCCCGTGGGAAGGGTTTCCCCCTCCCCCTGCCGAAACGAGAAATTTGGTTCCCCGTTTGAAATTTGAAAACCCACCAGCCAGCTGCAAAAACCACTCCTGTCCCTAATCCTAGGCTCCTAAGAGAAACATGAAACTATGCAACCCATAACTTAACTCGCTCCTTGGGAATCCCAAGCTACAACATATTGTTTGACAGCATCCCAGCATTTGTGGCTTCCCCCTCCCTCCCAACCCCGGGGGCTCTGTAGCCCCTCCTGAAGCAGCACGACGGCATCGGCTGCCCCGTGCCGGGGACCAGGCCACGCTCAGGAGGTGAAGTAGGAGTTCTGCATGGAGTAGAGGTGGTCGATGGGGTTCCCCACTCGTGCCTGGAGTGGCCCCGCATCCGCCGTGGCGAGGAAGCAGTCGCCCAGGTTGCTCAGTGAGGTATCATCACTATCCAAGTCGTGGAAGAGGGGCTCGGCACCTTTGGAAGCAGGGAAGGAGCAGAAAGACTTCAGAGCCTGCTTTCTCATCTGGCACCTTGGCAGTGCCCGGTACCCCCAGCTTTTGCAGTGTGAGGATTTAGGGAAGAGGGGACTGCTGTCTTCCCAGAAATTGCTCCATCCCTCACACGTGCCCCCACCAGACCGCCCCCTCGCCATGGCCCAGCATCCCTTTGATGGAGAGAATCACAGAATTACAGAATGGTCGGGGTTGGAAGGGACCTCTGGAGATCACCCAGTCCAGCCCCCTGCCAGAGCAGGGTCACCCAGAGCAGGTGGCACAGGAACGCGTCCAGGCGGGTTTGGAATGTCTCCAGAGACGGAGACTCCACCACCTCTCTGGGCAGCCTGTGACAGGGCTCTGCCACCCTCACAGGAAAGAAGTTCCTCCTCACGTTGAGATGGAACTTCCTATGGTCAAGTTTGTGCCCGTTACCCCTTGTCCTGTCGCTGGGCACCACTGAGAAGAGCCTGGCCCCATCCTCCTGACACCCACCCTTTCAGTATTGATAAGCATGGATAAGATCCCCCCTCAGTCGTCTTTTTTTCCAGACTGAAGAGACCCAAATCCCTCAGCCTTTCTTCATAAAAGAGGTGTTCCAGTCCCCTCATCATCTTTGCTGTCCCCTCTCCAGCAGTTCCCTGTCCTTCTGGAACCAGGGAGCCCAGAACTGGACACAGTACTCCAAGGCAAGAGGCAAACCCCGGAGCCTTACCGTAGGGGTGCATGTGGTCTCCGGGCATCTGCGGGGGGGTGAGCCCTTGCCGGAAGGGGTCGGAGCCGTAGACGCTTTGCTCCATGCCCAGCAGCTGCTGAGGTGGGGGCAGAGCGGTGTAGGGGTTCAGCATCCCCTCCAGCCCTGTGCTGCCACCACTGTTCGTCTGGGCTGGAAGATAAGAGCAAGCCATCGGCACAGTTGGGCTACCACCTTTTTGTGGGGGGTCCAGCTCCCTTGGGAAGCCTGGAGAGGGCTGGGAAATGGGGAGACCCTGGGTGTGAGGGGCATACCTGAGCTCAGGCGCTGCGTGTTTTGCTGATCCTGCTGCTGCTGCTGCTGCCTCCTGGCGAGCTTCTTCATCTGGGCAAGGAGAAGGGGAAAAAGTGGGATTAAATCATCCCCCAGCCAGAGCGAGGAGGGAGGGGAGCCCTGGCACCAGGCGCTGGTGGTGGGCTACCCCAGTGCACCCACCTTTGCTCGCTGGTTCTGGAACCAGACCTGCACCACACGGACGCTCAGCCCAGTCTCGGCCGCCAGCGTCTCCCGCACCTTGGAGAGAGGAATGACAGCGGTGTCTCAGACCCCTCAGATTTTCGGGAGTACTTTTGGAGGATACAGAGCAGCCAGAGCAAGTACTTGCCCAGCATCCAGGACATCCCTGGGGGCTGGAGGCAGCTGAGCATGGACTCTTCTCCCCATACCTTCCTGCATGGCTTGGAGGAGACCTCAAACGATGCCTTGAACGCCCTCCGCTGCTGCGTGGTTAGGATTGTCCGGGGTCTCTTGGGCCGCTTGTGATCCTTCCCGTCCTCGGCACCCTTCCCCGAGGCTTGACCCAGTTTGCAGATGCTGTCCTCATCGTCACTTTTGCCTAAGGGAGGAGTGAAAAAAAACAACAGGTCCTTTACAGACAATGGGCCACGCACATTATCTTCCAGCATGTCCAAAATAACCTGGGAGACGTACAACAAGCTGGTGGGGATCTTCTTGTGAATGTGCGTGAGGAGCTGAGGTTTGGGGCTGGCTGACCCATGGCAGCTCAGACAGGGTGGGAGCTGCTGTGGCTCATAGTTTGGGGTGGCTCAGCCACCAGACGTCCTTTTTCGTTCTTCTTTTCCCCAACTGTCTGAGCAGCTGCAACACGAAACCCTGGGACACCTGAGTTTCCCTCCATCAGACCCAAATCCCTGCCTGCTCCACAGGGATTTCCTGACAGGCCACAGCTGGGGACACATCTGGACAGAGACAGGCAGGTCACATCCACAAGAGGGGACAGCAGACGTCGAGGAACACTGTGTTCCTGGGGCTGTCCCCCAGCCCGGCTGGGGACCAGGCACTTGGTCCCTCTGCCCAGAGAGCCCAGGCTGGGGCAGATCAGGCAAAGGGCGAGCAGAGATGCTCAGAGAGGGCAAGGCGTTAGCCAAGACCTCACAAACCCCTCCGGATTTGCCCTACCATGGAGGTCCACTCCATTTAGAGCACAGAGTTTCAAACACAAATATAAGGGGCACCTTTTCGCCTATATTCCCCCCCGCCACCGAGGAGTTTTAAGTCTCCCTGGGTACAAGCCCAGGCTGCTTCAAGCTTCACCCCCTCGGGTCCTTGCTGCAATGTGCTGCTCCGTTCTGTTCCCAGGCACTGGTGTGTATCTCCTTGCTGCCCTCCACCACTCGGGGCCATGGGGCCTTTGGGCAGGAGCTGCTCCGAGACAGCAGGCAGCGCTGCCCTGCCTCTTCCCAGCCCTCCTCATTTACCGCTCCGCCACCGTGTCCATGACCTCGCCTGCACGGGAGGGCTGTAAATGCAGGTTTGACAGCACAGGTCCTTCCCTCTCATGAGCTGTAAATCACTCACAGCCTTTTCCAGAAAGCTCCTCCGCCATCCTTTTGGGAATTGATAACAGAGCTGAGGTGCTGGTTTGATGCAGATGCAGACTGCAAGGCTCTGCTTGGCCCAAGTCCCATCCCGGCGCTGCCGCATCTCCAAGAGATGGGGATGCACCAGCAGGTTTTGAGCCTGGCCCAGAGTAATTCATGGCTGAAGCAGGTCAGGTCGTACCCCATGGCGAGAGCTAATCATGGATGACACAAAGCAGGTAAGTGTAAATCCAAGAGCAGCCCAGTTGGAAGGTGGGGAAAGACAGGAGACCAGGGCAAGGGGAGGCAATGTTTCCTGCAGAGGAGCAAGGATGCTCTTGGGTACCAGTTTCCTCTTCCTTCCGTGCTGCTGGTCTCTCTCCTAGGCTCACCAGCCACTATAGAGACCTTCCCTGTGGTGAGGGCTGGGAGGGCTGGGACACGGAGAGATGTCCATGCTGGTGGTCCCCAAAACAGCCTGGAGCTGGGTGCTGGTCCCCAGGAGCCAGCGCCTTGCTGCTGCCGCTCGCCCACAGCACATCCATGGCACACCACCAGCAGCAATGGCAGCGGGAAAGACAAACTGCTGTTTTCTTGCATGTCCCAGTGTGAGAGACGTAGTAATGCAGAAGGTCTGAGAGCCCCAGTGCTGGGGACACCCAGAGCGGGGAGTCTCTGATGGCTAATGGGGCTGAGCAGCGGCTGCCGCAGCCTCCTCCCCAGTGCCAGCACAAGCAGGGTCTCTGCTTCACCGAGCTGCCTGCTCTCCCGAGAGAGTTTAATTGTGATGGAAGAGATTTTTTATGAATACTGGGGGGAGGAATGTCAACCGATGGGGACATTTCAGTGCCTGAACCCCTCCGCACCTTAACACGAGGTGAGCACCCAAATCCCTCCCCCGGGTCCAGGAGGAGCAGAACCCGGCGGGGGGGAGCCAGAGGCTCATGGACTCTATCAAGCAAATGATGCTCAAAACCCACGCCAAAGGGGAAAATCACACTCCCAGCAGCTCCACCCCCACCCACCCCAAGACCTTCCCCCCTCAACACCTGCTCCCCAAATCCCTCCCAGAGTCAAAGGGAAAGAAGGAAAAGCGAAGCCGGATTTGGCGGGGTATTACTTTTAATTAACTCTCCCTTTCAAGCCTTTCCCCACCAAGGAGGAGGGGGGGCAGGGGGGGAGAAATTAATGAGTGTCTGGAGCTGCCCCTGATGTCACCTGGGAAGGGGCCGGGGCGATGGATATTGTGCGGCGTGCCCTCGGTCCGACCCGCCGAGCCTGCATCCCGCCGCCGGGGCCAGGACATTCCTCGCTCGGGAGGATTTAGGGAGAGGAGAAACGTTAGGACGCTTTTAATTGGAAAGTGGGGTCCTCTTTCAGAGGGGCTTGTTTACTTAGGCTGGGCGGCGGAGGCTCGGGGGAGGCAGTAATTGAAGCGGGGGTTTGGGAGATTACAGACAACATATGGCTCGCTTTTTATCTGCGCTTTCTCATAAAGTGGCCTTTGGTGCGCGGCGGCCCGGGGGGAGGGAGGGCAGGGGGCTTCAAAGCAGCAAAAAGGGGACTGGGGAGAGGTTGGACATGCACATCACACGTTGCTGGTGAAGGGCATCCCGGACCTGTGCCGGAGCAGGGACACCCCTCTGCATCCCCCCAGCGTGGCAGTGGGGACCCCGGGGGGGATGTGGCAGGAGGGGGCAAGGCCACGCCACGCTGAGCATCTGCACGGGGTGCGCACCTGGGGTGGTCCCCGCTGGGTCACCGTCCCCAGAGCCATGCGCCGTCCTGAGACAAACTGTTGGTGGCCACCAAAACCAGGCAGGGACGGCGGTCAGGCTAAGCTTACGGGGTCTGTGGGGAGACAGGAAGGGCCGGGACCCCTCAGGTAGGGGCTGCCAGGGGGTGCCGGGGGCTTCGGGTTGGGTTTCTGACCAGCCTAGGAGTTGCCATGCCCTTTTGATCCCACGCTGGCCCTTCGCATCCCTTGGGTCTCAGCTGCAGTTTCCGCCGAAATAAGCATTTCCCATCGAGGGTTTTGCTAATCGAAGCTCTCGGTTTGGCTGGAGCCCCTGGCAGCGGGGCTGGACCACGGGACGACGAGTCACTGGGGAGGAAAAGCTCCCCAACCTTTCCCAAACTGCCCTTTTCCCCCACTAGGAATAAACCCAAAACATTGTGGGACCAGAGGCCAATTCACTTAATTTTCCCGCATGACGTCTCCTCATTGGTTCCTATTTTAACTGAAAGAGTTTGCACATCCCATAAGGAAAGAATAATAATTCTTCAATCAATTAAGGACTTTCCCAGGGCTAAGGCAAGAGCCAGCGCCAGCATGCCGGATCCTGCTGCTTTCCTGCCTCTCCAGCTCCTCCAGCGTTGGACCATCACTCCCTGGCTCCCTTCAGCCACCTCCTCCCATGGCCTCACTCTATTTTTTAAATATCATCACTGTTACTTGGGGAGGGAGAATATTCTCTTTCGAGCAAGCAGGAATTGCGGAGATGGGCTCTCGCTGCTGAGGAGCACAATATGAAAGAGAAACACAGGCTTTGGGAAATTTTTTTCTCCGTCCCCACCAAAACCCACCCCCGTCCCTCCATACACCTTCCCCCAGCTGCAGCATCGCCTGTGCCTGGCGCTGAGCGCCGGGCTTTGCCGTGTCTGTGACCTGCCCCGCTTCACACCTTAACACCCCCCTTCTAAACAGGCCTGTAATGCTGATTTTTATTTTTTTTTTTTAATTCAGATGGTGTTATCGCAAGGATTTCTGCTAGCAGATCCTTTCCACCCCTCCGGCCCCTGTTGCTGGGTTTTCTTACTAAATTTTTCTGCCTGAGAAACATTCCGATTTGATTTGCATCGACTGTAGATAAACATTGTAATGCTGATCTGATGCCACCCAACCCAGCACTGACACCCTGGCTGGAGCAGGGCGCCAGCCCCCTGCCCACTTCCAGCCACGGTGACACCTCTCCTGAACCCCCTCTTGGCTCCGTGGTGTCCCCGCAGTGTCCCCACCCCTGGTCTGCAGTCTGACTCTGGCCATCGACTGCCTGGGAAGCTGCCGGGGACAGAAGATTTTGCAGGCCCCCTGCCTCCAGCTCATGTTTTAGCTCTGTGCCTCAGTTTCCCCTCGGTATTCCCAAGGGTGGCTACAGCAGAAGCTGCTCACTTCTTGCTCTCAGCCTTTCCAGAGTCCCAGGCGGGGACAGGGAGGGACACAGAAGGTTTAGCCCAGGGTAGTCAGTGGGATGCTTGGGACCGTGAATTTTTTTTAGGAATAAAATTCTCCTTTACAGTATATTTATACTGGGGCAGTCCCTTCATTTCCCTGGGGCGGGGAGGTGGGACATGTCACCTTTGGCATCTAGGGAGGCTGTACGCCCCTGGGGATGGGGTGCTGGTGGCCTGCACAGTCCAGGAGCACAAACCCTTACAGAAATGTGCCTAATGAGATGGGATGGTCCCCAGAGCATCCTCCGGCCCTGCAGCCCCTCCGCTGCCGAGCTCCCTGCTCACCGAGGTGGGAGAGACTCTGGATGGAGGATGCAGCGGTGCTCATAGAGCTTTTCCCTTCGGTCCGTGGGGCAGAGGTTGAGGGCAGTGAGCCCCAAACCTCTCCTCCAGACCCCACCGCGCTCGCAGGGGCCTCGGAGCAGGACCAGCCAGGGAGACGCCGGGCGCGGGCGGCCCCTTACCAGAATCCGACAGAGCCGGGCTCACCAAGCTCAGCAGCTCCCGTTCCTTCTCGTAGTCGCCCTTACAGAGGAGCTGCCCCTCCTTCAGCACAAACTCGTCTCCCTTCTGCAGGCGCCGCTCGCAGACGCAGCAGCAGAAGCAGCGCAGGTGGTAGACGCTCTTCTGGGCGCGCATCACCAGCTCGCTGGGCGCGATGGCCTCCAGGCACCCAGCGCACTTCACCGCGAAGAGCCTGGGGGAGCAAGAGGAGACCCCGCTGGGACGCCCGGTGGCACCGCGGCTGCACCCGGCGGGTGGCGTGGCATTGCGGACAAGGGACGGGATGCCCATGGTGGGGAGACGGGCATCGGCACAGGACCACTTTGTCACCCCAGTGGTGCTTTGAGCGCGGTGAGGGGCTGGGCACGTCGGTGCTGGCACCCCACGGTGACACGGCAGGTGCTGCAAGCTTGCCCTGTGCCAATAGGGGATGCTGCCTTTGGGTCAACTTTAGCGGTTTTGGTTGACCTCTTACTAGGTGCTTACCATGAACGCAGTCAAAGGATGAAAAACCCAACGTTTGGACGCTGCAGGGTGAAAAGCAAACAGTCCAGCCACCACCACCACAAGACACGTGGCCCAGCACATCTACATGAGTTTTATCAAGCCAACCCTACATGTCCACCTGCCTCCAGCTCACGCCTAGACGTGAGGAGATGCTGAAGATGGCAACGGGGCCAACAAGCTCGTACATGCCTTTCAACCAGCACCTGCAGAAAGCATCCGCACTGTCAGTAACCCACAAACCACCCAGTCCCTCTGGCTTCGGTCACCGGAACAGCCCCGTTCCTGCTTGCAAACATATCAGGAATGTCTAACATATCATAAAAATCCCCACGGCAGCAAGTTTTGGGTTAAGGCTGGTGACAGACTGAAGATTTGATGTGTCAAAAGGAAAAGAAAAAGCTCAGCTTGTTCCTTGACATTGATGTGACAGTGTTTGAGGCATCCCTAATTGTGCAGTTCCCAGGTTTCAACACACTGGCTTTATACTTAAAAGCCAATAATAATAACAACAGCCATAACACTTTAGGTTGAAACAGAGCTTTTCTTTCTCCGACTTTCCATGTCTTTACCGAGAAGCTCAGTAGCATGATCAATGATCTACGGTTGGGGAAACTGAGGCGAGCAGAGCGGAGGTGGCAGCATCAGTGTTGGCTTGAGAGGATTTGGAGGCACCTGGAGCTAAATCCTGGATGTTTTAAGTGAATGGGATGTTTCCCCCAGTAGAGATGTCTGAAGGTACCAAAGCAGAACCTCTTTGCCACCCCCAGATACGTGCGTTTTTGGCTTGGGCCCCATAAAGAAAAAAAATCACTGTTTACCCAGCCCCGTCCTAAATATCTGTGGGAACTCGACATTATTATTCCCCTGACTTGATGACTTTGGCCCAGAAAGAGAAGTCAGAAGTCCGCACGCATCCTGCAGAGGTTATCTCCGAGCATCGCCTGTGTCCCAGCATGGGGACGCCCCAGGGCCTCACGTGGGGAGTGCTGCATCCAGCCCTCCACCGGCCCCAGACGGCTCCCACCTCCGTGGTCCCCATCCCATGTGTCATCCCTGGGGGACACCTGCGGGGAGGGTCAGGGGGCTGCAGGGCTGGGGAGGGGAAGGGCAGCCCTGCAGCCACCAGCGGGCTTTCAACCCTCAACCCTTCTTTTTTTTTTTTTTTTTTTTTTTGGCTCTCACGAAGGAGATGAAATGTGCTGAGTCAGCCCCATTCCAACAAGGAGAGGAACAGATGTACGCAAAACCCTTGCAGCAAAACCCTCAGCAAATGGGAAAAAAAAAAACTCAAAAATTTTCTGTGACGAGCTTGATAGCCCATAAAACAAGGAGACGGGGTGGGGGGGGGGACACAAAGCAAAGCACACGCGTGTCTTCGTGCCTCAGAGGCAGCTCCCAAGGCGAAGGCGCCCGTGACACCAGGGGTGCTGCTGCGCAAAAGCTCCCCAGCAGCAAAGGGGAGCCCACGCGCGCAGCCTCTGCCTCCGTGAAATCCCCGCCGGGTTTCGCTTCACCTTTTCATTTCACCCCTTGAGTCACCCGACAGCCCGTAACCAAGAGGGTCGGCTGCGCGAACCACTGGAGGCCGGGGAACATCCCACCGGTGCAGGAGCAAGAGGATAACGCCTGCCTTCCTGCGCCAAGGGGCAGGGTCGGCCGCCGAGCATCACCTCCCACCCGCGGGTGAGCAGCGAGCTCCGGAGGCAAACAGCTGCCCGCCAGATGTGCGCACGCAGCTGGCAAGGGTGCCAGGGCACACGGCCACCCTCCAGCAGCACCCTCCAACCCCAATCTAGGTGTCAAGGGCTCGAAGGGTTGGGAATGGGGCCCCCAAAACGTTCACCGCTTTATTGGTGGCGGCTCCCTCCCACATCAGGGTGCTCCCACAGACGCTTCATGCTGGCACGTGGGCTATGCCCACTCCTTCCCAAGTTTTCCCAAAACGGTGGCAGCGAGCACAGTGATGTCCATCACTCTCCCCGTGCCAAGCAAATCCTGGGCGCCTCAGCAAATCGTAGCATCCCGCAAGAAGCAGGAAAGGGACGTTACACAACTTTTATAAAACACTATTGTCGCTACAGAAAGGGGAAAATCATCACATAAAAGGTGGGAGTTGGGGATTTTATAATTCCAGATAATGCCGTTAGTGGCTTTTATTTTTGCACATTCGACTTCAATTTCCCAGGTTTACATATGACCGTCTGTCTCTAAGATATATGTATTTCCAACATCCCTGTGACTGCCCTGGGAGGAGAAGGACGTATATTCCCCTGAAAGCATCCCTTCTGAAGGGTCGTTTTTTTTCTTGTTCCAGCTCTGAGAAGCACAGGCTTGTGCTAATATTTCTGTAGTCGTTTCATCTTTAATTATGTCTCTCTTATGTCAAAGTGGAGGCAGTTTGTATTCATCTGGTAACACATTCTCATCCTGTTTAAATGAAGTTTAAGCCCTACCTGTTGGGATTACGAACTGCCCTCAGTAATAAAATATTGATAAGCTATTACGTTACTGCTATCTAATCTTTACGAATGAACATGCCCAAAAATCTCTGTTGCCAGGACACTGATTAGAGAGCCATAAACCTCTGCCAATTAGGCATGACCGCACCAACCGAACGATGGAAGTTTCCAAGCCCAAAGCGCATTGCAAAATGAGAAGGTGTGAGATTCAGGTTAGGCTGCCTAATAGTAGACACTCAAAGCCGCGCTTAGGTCACTGAATAAATGACTTTATTTCCAAACTGCCGGGTCCCCCACAGCTCCCGCTGAGGGATGCGCGACAGACCAGGCGTCTTTCACTGCCCAAGGCAGGGCTCTCCCATCCCTGGGCAACGTGAGATGCTGAGAAATCCCCATAAAACCTCCGCCGCAGTATGAACCCATAAAGAGCTGCTTATAAACCCACAATGAACCCAGACCCTAGGCACTAAAATGTCACAGACAAAATCTGCAGCCTGCCACAGGTAGTAATGGGGAGAGAGCAAAAGGCATCGCTGGTGTCCCAGACCCCTGTGGCCCTGGACCAGCCCTGGACACTACCAGCTCCTCTGCAAGGACCAGGGAGGAGGAGCATGCATGGATAACCCCAGGCATGGATAACCCCAGGCATGGACAATCCCACCCAGGAATAACCCCACATAGGATAACTCCAGCATGGATAACTCCTGCATGGGTAACACCCTTGGTCGGCCTGTGATGGGGTTGAAAGAAAATTTTGTTCCCGCACCAGATCTAGGAATTAATTTAACATTTTTGCCTAAGCAAGACACACCAGCCTGGATCCAGGGGTGTTTTCCTCCACCCCTGGGATCTCCAGCTCTGCGCCCAGCTCCTTCCCACCGCAAGCAGCAGGCTGCAGAGCAAATGACATTTTTTCTCCCCTCTCCACTTCTTTGTGCCTCCCTGCAGCTACGAAGGGGACTTGGAGATTACATTTCCCTACAGGAGGATACGCGGAAGAGAAGAAGGATGGGCTCTGCCCAGGGACTTCAACAGGTTTGAAACCAAGAACAAATCACCAACACTTAAACTGCAATGGGAGCACCTTCATCTCTGCCATCCTAGGGATGCTGCGGGCTTTGGTTCTCAGTAGATAATTTTTTTTTTCACAGAATCACAGAATGGTTCAGGTTAGAAGGGACCTTAAAGATCACCCAGTTCCACCCCACTGCCCTGGGCAGGGACACCTCCCACCAGACCAGGCTGCTCAAAGCCCCATCCAGCCTGGCCTTGAACACCTCCAGGGATGGGGCAGCCACAGCTTCTCTGGGCAACCTGTTCCAGTGCCCCACCACCCTCACAGGAAAGAATTTCTTCCTGATATCCATTTTTCCTTCCATAGCCTGGGGTTCAAAAGCGATGTAAGGCCTGGCCGGCAGCCTTCAGGTTTGTCCAACCACAGACGAAGCTGGCAGGCAGAGGGCACCGGAGAGGGTGACCCGCTTGGCACCGCGATGCTCAGTGGAAACCCATCCTGCCACGGGCTGCTCAGTAAAAGCCCCAGCGAAGCGCTGACAGCGACTATTTGTAAATAAAAACAAGCCCCCGCAATTTAGGAAGAACTGGAAGAAAAATACGGCGATGCAAGAAATTTTTACCACAACATTAAAATGTTCCTGTATTGATTAATCTGTATTAAAATGTTTTGTTTGTTTGTTTGTTTTAATTAGGTCCCTTTTGAAATGACAATCTGCAATTTTGAAACAGAAAGGTGGTGGTGGTGGTGGCGGGTTTCAAGAAAATCTTGAAACAAAATATTTTGCCTTTTCCGAAAGTGCGTTTCTGTTGGAAGACCCCCCAAGCCAGCCAGCCGGTGGTACAGACATCCCCCCAGGACACAGTCCCACTTCCCCAAGCAATTCCTCTTCCTCGAAAAAGCCACCCCAGACCTCTGCTTTGGGGTTTCCTACCCGTTCGGCGTCACTGAAACCTAGAAATTTCGACACGTGGCCAAAGCCACCGCTGGGGCGATGCATCCCAACGTCCCTTCCCGCACCGATGGAGGGGGAACGCCGTGGGCAGCCCTGGGTTCCCATGGGAGCCACCACCCCCTCTTTCTCCCTTTATTTTGAGGTGACAGGTTGAAAGGGGCCGTGATTGACGGGCGCTTCCCGGCTGCTGTCTGTCTGCGTGCGCCGCATACAAACACAGCCCTTCGGAGCCTCCCCGGGATGGGGAAGGAGGGGGGGCGCGGCGGGTCAGGGATGCCGATATTAAATACTGATGGACAAATCTCAAACGCCGCGTGGAGCCTTGGTTCACACGGCAGGTAAGGCAATGGCGGAGGGATGCTTTCCTGGCCCAGGGATGCGGTGAGAGGGGCAGGGGCAGCCCCCGAGTGGCCCCTGGGGCTCCTGGTCGAGGGCTGGGGCTGGCACCATTGGCACCGGTCCCTACGCAGCAGTGCAGGCAGCTGCCCTGCTCGCCTCCCTGCAGCAGACACATCCACAGGGATGCCGGGTTTTCTAGCACCACGGTGCAGAGACCCGACCAACTCATCCTGCCGTGGCCCCAGGAGGAGATTGAGCAGACCCCCAGCCAACCCATCGGAGATGCGGGGAGCTCCAGCCCGGCCACACTCACAGCCATCCCCAACCGACGGCTCTCTGGAGGGCAAAGCTGCAATCCTCCCCTGGAGCCGTGACCTTGGCGTGGGGACAAGCCGATGGCCACGCACAACGCAAGAGGCACAGGAGGAGGCTGGCGGCGGGTGCCGGTCATGAGCCGCAGGGAGTGAGGACGCCGGATTGAGTTGTCTTGGCACCAGGTCATCTTCTCACTCACTGTCACTCCTCAGAAGGGGGGACGGCAGCACCAGGTCGTTGACGGGCTGGCAGTGGAAAAATGCCAGTTGCTGTCAAGCCTGCACCCATGGCTTGGGAACGAGTCGCTGTCTTGCTGGGCTTATGTCACCCTGTCCCCTCCTCCAGCCCTCGTGGGGCAAAAAGATGAGGCATAGGGCATGGATCATGGCTGAGAAGGAAGGGGGATGGATGCACCCCCCAGCGTGGTGCCTGCGAGGGCATCCCCCCGCTGCAGCAATGGGGGGACCACACAGACCCTCGTCCCCGGCAGGAGGGGTGCCGAGGCCATGGGAGAAACTAGGAAAGGGCTGCGTCCACCTGAGCGCTGCAGAGAGCAGGCTGGCACGTCCTGGGGATGAGGAGAGAGTTTCAGAGGGCAACCTGGCCCCAACGACCCCTGGGGACCTCCAAAGCCACCCCAGGTCTCCAGGCTCCCAGGCTGTGGGAGGAAAGCACCCACGGCCACCCTCACCTTTCCTCCCCACGCACCCCAAGCCCTCATGTTGCTCTCCAGTGGGACAGAAGCGGGATGTTTTCCCCGGGGCTGTTCTCCTGACCCTTCCCCGGCTCCCGGCTCCCTCCCCCCGAAGCGGACAAGTGTTCGCTTTACTGCCTGGCAACGGGGCCGGGGCTAAGCTTGCTAAAATATGAGTGTTTTTTGGCTGGAGTACCAGAAGGCTGCAGTCCTACAGAGAGAAAAAAATTGAGCACTCCATGCCATGGCTCCAGAAAGGGGGAGAATTAGGTTTCACACCGAGCAGGCTGGACCATGGCATTCTTTAGTTAATGCTTAACAAACGCCCAAACAAAAGCGGCCAACTTCGCTGCATGTTTGTAAAATGTATTCTCAGCAGATTCGGGTTTATTGGAGAATTCGCTCGCTTTGCAGCAAGTGGCGTTTTCCTTTTTTTTTTTTTTTTTTTTTTTTAATTTCCCTTCTCCTCCCTCCCCCTACCCCCGGCTCAAGCCCTTCTCATTCCTGCTGCCTGAATGCGTCTTCTGACGCTTCAAGGGGACATGGCAACCGGGCTGAAACAGGCTTATTTCATCCCAGGGGCTGATGCAAACTTCCACGGCCCCAGGGTGCAAACTCTCCCCAGGGTCCAGCCGAGCCGCTGCCTGCAACCGGGGCCGGGGATTCCAAAAAGTGAACCCTTGGCCTCTTGCAAACCCAGCCCTGAGCGGTTGGCTGGTGGCTGTGTTCTCCAAGAGGCCGGGGAAAGCGAGGAAGGGAGGTGAAGCCTGAGAGTCCTGCTTTTCGTCTTTCCTCACCCAACCCAGCTCTCTCAAGGTCCAAACCCAGTGGTTCTATCCCACGCAGCATCCCGCTCTGCCGCGCATCCCAGCCCTGCGCACCTCCCGGACTCGGAGAGCCCGTCACAGCGCTGGATGCCAACAAGCACAACTTGCTTTTCAGAGCCACCGTCAGGGACAGCTGGGGCACAGAGGAGGGGAACAGCCCCATCCAGGGACTGCAGAGGCTTTGGAGGAGTTAAAACTGGGGGGGGGCACGCGTTGGCATCCTGCAGGAGCATCCCTAAATGAGCTCCTGCCCTGATGCTCACTGGCAGCAACCACGTCCCTCCAGGTGCCTGGTGCCATGGCAGAGGACAGCGGTGACAAGGGAGTGCTGGGGAGGCGGCGGCAAAAGGGAAAGGGGGGCAGCAGAGGAGGAGGGGGTTGGCGCTGTGCTGTTTAACCGAAAGTGGTCACTTAACACCCCCCGGACCCTCCAGGGACGCCGCCGGGACACGCAGGGGCACTGCTAGAATGATAGGGTTAAATAAACAGACAAACGAAGCCTTCCAAGCAAACAGCCGCTGCCAAAATACACCAGCAACCCTCAAGCCTCCTCTGCACCAAAATGAAAGGTCAAGCAAGTGCGCGGCTTCTCAGGCCGCCCTAAGTTGCTCCATTTCTGATCAAGGACGTGCTAATAAGACTTTCACCAACAAGGTCCTACAGGAGCTGATGGCTCTGGGTCCCTTCCAGGCCCTCACACAATCTCATAAAAATCCTCTGCTGACTTCAGGAGTGGCCAGAAAGAGACCACCTGGGGCAAAGCCAGAAGAACAAGACCAAAATGCTCATTTTGGTTTTGTTTCCCCCAAAAGCTGCTTCTTTTTATGGCGTCCCCCCCCCCGCCCCGCCCTCCACCATAACAGCCTGTAGCATCGGGCAGGGAGCTGGTCCCATCACAGCACCGATCGAGCACCTGGTTTTGGACACAGGAGGGACACAGGTGGGGGCAGGGGAGGGGCACACACAACACTGCATCCGAGCCCAAACACCATCCCAACGGAGACAACCCAAGGATCGACCCCATCCAGCCCACGGCATGGCGGTGCTGCATCCCAGCCGATGCATCTCCCACCAAGCCGAATTTCGAGCAGCGGCCCCCCCCACCCCCTCCATGCCCCCAAGAAAACAAGGATAATTGAAAAACCACAATATCACTAGTCAAATTTAATATTGAGAGTGAGTGAGCGGGAGCCAGAGGTCAGAATTAATTACACCCCACCATATTTCAGCACGCTGCCGCGGCTCCGTGTCCTTTCCTTGGGGAGCGGTGCTTCCACAGAGAGGTCGACAGACATTATTAGAAAGGACTGATTTAAACGTACCCCCAGGAGCTTTTCAGCTTGTCTCTTCAGAGCCTTTGTTTGTACCGAGATTAATGGGGAGGCAAATGATGGAAAAGCAAAGTCACCAGGAGCGAGAGGATGTGCCATCGCCGCCGCCACCACCCCGATTTGGCCGGCTTTTTAAGCGGGGGCAGGAATAACTAGGAGAGAAGGAAACGCTGTTTGTGTCTTTCATTCGGTGGATAAAATATGATGATCTTGAAATTTTATTTTTTTTTATTATTATTTTTTTGCTTTTCAAGAAATAGAAATCCCGGCTAAAAAAAGCCCCACAGGCTGGTTTTCCTACCCCCTCGGGGGATTTTACACCCCCGTTGGAAGGAACAGTTTTCATTCTGTTCCAGCTTAGGGTACCCCCTCTCGCAAGTCATCACGTCTGCCTCTGAATTTTTTTTGTAAACCTCCTGTGATGGAAAATGAAAATAGAAACAAACGCCCAGATGAAAACTTTTCGAGTTTCCATTCCGAATTTCAAAAGGAAGGGGGGGTACAAAAAAAAAAAAAAAAAAGAAAATAAAAGAAAGAGCGTTCAGATCAAGTGGAGAAGTTGTGAAATCTCCTTCCATGGGGACAGCCAGCACTCGGCTCGCCTCAGCCCTGAGCAACCTGATCCAACGCCCAAGCCAGCCCCGCTCCCAGCAGAGGAAGGGCTGGGGACCTCCAGCGATGCCATAAATTTACATCCACCTCGTACCAACGAGTTCAAAAAGGGATCAGGCAAATCCAAGGGACCGAGTCCACACCCAGCCTGGTCCCACAGGTCCGACCTCACGCTCAGGACGACCCAAATCCCCAACTGCCCAGGGCGGCACGGGCTCCCTTGGCTTTTGGGGAGCTTTCCCGGAGCATCACCATCGAGGGCAGTGCGGGTGGATGTACCTTGGGTCCAGCCCCAACACTGGGGCTCCCGGCTGCTCTCGAGTCTCCTAGGCTACTATCAAGGCTCATCTTTTCCTTTATTAAACAGAAAACCCAGGTTTCCCCCCCAAGGGCTCCCTGAGCATCCGGGACCGTTTCCCGGGCGTTTAAAATTCACGGTGCGTTCGTGCCGACGTGCCAACGCGGCAAACTCTCATTAGGAGGCGACCAATATCCTGTCGAGCTTCCCAGCGCTCCGGCGGCTATAAAAATCGCTCGGCTGTACAAAAGCTAAACAGAGTAAACTAAGTCGGACACAGAGACCAGCTGCTTCAGCCCGGCTCGGCAAACAGAGATCCGCGGGAGCAAACCGGGCGCTGCCGACGGGGAGATATCAGTCTCCCGGCGGGGTTATTTCTCGCCTTATCTTTTATTTCCATGTGCCCCAGCTCCCCCTCATGCAGGGTTTTGCATAAATATCATCTGCGTGGGTTGTCAAGTTGTTGGGATGGGGTTTTGTGGGGGGTTTTTTTGGTGTTTTTTTTTTTTCTTTTTTTTTCAATACCATTTCCACAATGGGAAGCAGCTGTTGCGGTTAACAGACTGCTCCGGAGCAAAAGCTGCACTGCATATCGAGATATCTCAAAAGAGGCATCCTTCATTCATAGCTCCGTGCACTAGAGAGCACTATAACATGTGTTTCGATGAAGTTTGTTAACTACTCAGCTAAACAAGCGCGCTGGAAATGCCAGAGGAATATGCTCTGGAATGAATGGAAATATTCATCTAAAAAGACATTAAATATAAGCCATCTTTCCCCCCTCCCCGCACTCTCCGCTGAGCTCATGTTGCAGCTCTCTTCTAGCGCGTGCTCTTGGGCTGGGGTTTCGGGAGAAACACAGACTCAGAGAGTGGCCGGGGTTGGAAGGGACCTCTGGAGATCATCCAGTCCAACCCCCTGCCAGAGCACGGTCACCCAGAGCAGGTGGCACAGGAACGCATCCAGGCGGGTTTGGAATGTCTCCGGAGACAGAGACTCCACCACCTCTCTGGGCAGCCTGTGCCAGGGCTCTGCCACCCTCAAAGGAAAGAAGTTCCTCCTCATGTTTAGGTGAAACTTCCTATGGTCAAGTTTGTGCCCGTTACCCCTTGTCCTGTCCCTGGGCACCACTGAGAAGAGCCTGGCCCCATCCTCCTGACACCCACCCTTTCCGTATTGATAAGCGTTGATAAGATCCCCCCTCAGCCGTCTTTTTTCCAGACTGGAGAGACCCAAATCCCTCAGCCTTTCTTCATAAGAGAGGTGTTCCGGTCCCCTCAGCATCTTGGTAGCCCTTTGCTGTCCCCTCTCCAGCAGTTCCCCGTCCTTCTCGAACCGGGGAGCCCAGAACTGGACACAGCACTCCATAAACAAATACTTGGGGTGAGTTTTGCGACCTCAACGGCACCCGAGCCAGGGTGCGACACCAGACAATGGCACACCGGGGGGGTTTCTCATGCCGTCGGTGTCCCGGGGACACGTCGGCAGAGGCAGCCTGGCAACGGGCAACCCAGACAGGCAGTGATCCCATGATCCCGGCCAGCGACCTGCTCCCAAATGACATCTCACGTGCAGGGAAGCAGAGCTGCTCTGCCTTTTGTGGGTCTGAGCATCAGCTCCCCGGAGGTACTGAGCATCCTAGAGGAGCTCAGTCTCTTAAAGAGGGATAAAACCTCAGGAAAAAATTGGTTATCAAGTGTTTAAAGTTCACTTGCTTCTCTAGAGCTCTCTCCTCTTCAGTCTGGGGAAGTCTGGGAGGGAAACCTACATTTTTAGCCAGCATTCTCTTGAAAATTCAGTATTACACCAACGCGAATCCAAACCTCTCTTTGGTTTCTGTTTACGCGAACGTGAATCCAAACCTCTCTTTTGATTTCCTTTAGCAACTGCATTTCAAGGTGGCTTCAGCAGCCATGAACGCCCCCCCCCCAAAAGGCTCTAATTGATGCCAGTAAACGAGACGTAGTCTCAGATCCTGACGTCAATCAGAGGGATCAGTATCCATCATGGGGTGAAGATGCTCAGAAGGCTCCAAACAGGCCTAAAGATGCTCAGCGCCGGAGCTGGTTAGGAGTTTCCCCATAAAATCATTTCCCTTCCTTGTACTTGCTCTATTTTTTATACATATACGTATATACACACATGTATGTACATACTTTATACCTTTTTTTTCTGAAAAATCTTTGTTTTCCACAGAGGTTTTTCAATTCAGACATGAGCCCAAGCTCTGCTTCAAGTCACTTGGGTACCCAAGGGCTGTGCCCAGGGATGCTGAGCAACCTGGAAAAGAGGGACCCCAGCACTCCACTCCCACTTGGCAAAAGCCCTGGCTGGACCCCATCTCACCACTCTTGACCAAAACATTTTTCTGGACCTTTTTTGATCTGAAAACAACCCTGTCCCCTGTGCCACTGCCGGGCTCGTGCCGCGGTCACTGTTGTAGGGATGCGGGGCTGGTGCCCAGCTTGCTGGGCTACCCGAGACAGGTCCCAGCACTGCTGAGGCACCGGGATGAGCTTTTGATGGATTAGATGGTAAAAGCAAACACGCTTTCTCTAGGAAACGGGTTCCTGCTCGGGGTTATCACAGCGTTGGGGGCAGCAGCCCTTCCCAGCAGCCTCCCGCGGCCGGCGAGGCAGGATATTACTTTGTTGCTTATTCATTTTATTGCTTCTCCTTTCTAAATATTTGCTTGGCAGGGAAAGGATTCCCTTTACACAGTATCTGTTTTTACAGGTCAATTGAATTTCTGGCGCGCTCAATCCCTCTTTCCCTCCAATTGCATTTGCAAAACAAATATTGATTGTACCAATTAGCTGCGAAACCCTCACGGAAGATGGCTCAACGCCTTCAGCTGGGAGAAGGCTCTCCTGGCCCCAAAACATGTGCTAGTAGACGGAGCCGGTGGGACGGGAGTCCCCGGAGAGGCAATGTCAGGGCAGGGCTCTGCAAACCCCCAGCAGGACCCTCTGGAACACAACAGCAAAAATGGTGTTCCTAACCCTTCCAGCTAGAAGCGGTATTCAGCAACATCTCTGAAGGGTATTTAATTAAAGCCGGGGTGTCCCCTCACACCTAAGACAAGTGTAAACTACCCTGTGCCTAGTGTTCACTCTGGAACCTAATGATTGCAATCAAGGGAGACCACAAGTGCCACCAACAGCAATAACAAATGTATCCAGGTAGTAGGTTAGATTCATTAACCCTCAAAGCCACACATCCCCAGCAGAAGTCTCATTTCTTCTTGCAAAATCATATCCTTTAAATTTAAAAAAAAAAAAAAAAAAAAAAGAAGGAATTTTCCCCCCCAAAATGTCTTTCAGGTTTGCCTGTGCAGCGCTGGGCTTCCCTGAGCTGCCTCACCAAAAGCAAGGGGCACGTACAACCCGAGCACCACGTCACGCTTTTTCACGCTGATTTCATTGCTCTGGGTTTTATTTGTGGTTTCCTTGGGAGGTTTCTTCCAAAATCCTCACTGCCACAGGCAGAAAGGAAAGACATCCCGGCGGAAAACAAACAGTCAGCGTTAAAAACTTGCTGTGCTTCGCTCTGATGCAGCCTAAGTAACTTTTAAAAGAAGGAATGAGAACACTGAATCACACAGCGGCGCGAGTCGTGGTGGGGATCCTTCACCCCGCACATGGAGAGCTGCACCAGCCCTTGGTGGGACGAGGGTCCCCGGCAATGGCTGGGACGGGGATGCCAGCTCTGGTGTCACTGCAGCAGGAGCTGTGACACAGCCCCGCAGCTCGCAACCCGCTGGATCGCCACTGGTGAAGCATTCGGAGCACACTGTTAAATGTGTCCTGCCCGTGTCAAAAGTCACAGCCCAAGGCAAAGGCGCAAGGGGGGGCGGCAAGGCGGGGGCTGCTGGATTAGTCACGGAGGCAGGGGTCCCCATCCGCAGCCGGCTGGGGCCGGGACATGGACTTCCCTGCTGCAATAGTGCAGGAGAGATGCTGGGCATGGCTAGCGGCCGGCCCGTCCCAGAGAGGACTCCCAAGCTGCCAGGGATGCCCAGCCTGGGAAAAGCCTCTTTATCCAGCGCTCAACCTCAAAACGATGCCGCGGCCCACAGCCGCCCCACCTAGGGAAGGTGGATTGCCCAGCACAGCCCAGGAGCGGCCCAGGATCCGGGAGAAACACCTTTTCCCCCAAAATATGGGATCCTTTCCCCCCCCCCCCCCCAACATTTCCCTGAATGGCAGCCGGGGGAATTCAGGTTCCCCCCCTGCGGCTCTGGCGGAAAACGAGACAAGAAAACAGAGCGGTCGCCCTCCCATAGCCAGACCCAGGGCACGGGGGCTGATACCCACGGGGGCATCGGGTCCCCCCTGCAAGCTGAGCTAAAGGCAGGACGGAGATGTCGATATACGGGATGTTGACATACAAGATGTCAATATACAAGCTGGTCTCATCCGATGACAGCATGCACACATCCAGCGTCCCGGGGCGGAGGGCGGGAAGCAGATGCCTGGTTAGAGAAAGGAGGGACCAGCCACAAACTGCTCACGGCTTGGATGAGGACGAAGCTGTTTGGCTCCGTGCTCTGGGCTCAGGCCCATCTCTCCGGTTTAAAGCAGTTGAACCGAACCCAAAGGTTCATTAAATTGGTCTGCCGGGAGCTGGTTCCGCCGCCAGGACATTTCATCCCATCGTGAAGTCGACGTTTCTCTTTGCAGCGGCGAGGGATTTGGGGCGAGCGAGAGGAGGCAGCCCCCGTGGCTGGGGCAGCACCGCCAGCTCCCGGCAGTTCAACTGAAATGGGTGACAGCGGGTGCTGCAGTCCCCGTGCCCACAGCCTGGGTTTGGGGAAGAATCCCCACCTTTTCACTATTTCCCTATTTTCTCCTCCCATTTTAAACTGATCTCCCTGGGCTGCATCAGGGACGAGCAGGGATGAGTCCCACGAGCTCAAAAACGCACAGGCAAAGGGGAAGAGCCCAGTCTTTATCCTCCATTCATTTCAAACGACATGGTGGGAAAACCAAGGTCAGGAATATTAGTTTATTTTGCCAGGCTGTGTCCTGGACACGCAGGGGCAGAGGCAGCCTGAGCCCCCCTCCCTCGCATCAAGCAACACGCGCGCCCATTCCCTCCTAGCGACATCCCTAAGAAGACGTCACCGTGCCACCTCCCAGCCTTTGCTGAACCCTCTAAAGGTCAGCACCGAAGGCATGTCCACCACATATGGTTATTAGTTCTCTGTGGGTCCGTCCATCCCTCCACTACAGCTGGGTGAACAATTCACAGCGCATAAATTTATCTAGCAGACCTCAGCCCACGTGCTGTTTGCTAACAGTCTGTAGAGAGGCTATATTTTATCCCTTTGGGTTTCTTGGCCAGCGTTCAAGCTCCTGACCCTGATTTATTCGCAATCGGTCAAGAGCCACATTTCATCTCTCATAGGCCACGTCTGCACAGAGCTATTCAAAGCACGTGGCTCGACGTCCCGCAGCAGCGCCGGGGCACCTCGCTGTAAGCCGGTCCCGGTTCTTTGCGGCACCTCCAAAAGGTAACCGGGATGGGGGGGGAATTTGTGTTCAAAAATAGGCTCTGCGGGGGCAAACTTTGTGCTGACGAGAGCAGCGCGGCCGGAACAAACCGCACCTCTTCTGCGCACGAAGGCTATGAGAGCTCCAGATGCCGGCCAACGCTGGCTCGCCGCCTGTCCTCATCCCATCTCACCATCTCTTTGCCCACCTCTCTGCCTATTTATAGTCATGGAAGACCTTTGCACAACGCCCGAGCGGCCAGAGGGTTGAGTGTATAGGCGGGATGGCAAATGCCGCTCTTTAACTTTCCAAAGTCCTTTTCCTTCTGCCTCCCGAGGGGGCTGGCACAGAGAGCAAGGCAGGCACCCTGCCTTTGAGACGAGACCTTGGGACCAGCTGGAAAATGCCTGGCTACACCCATCGCCAACCTGGCCCTGGGGGTTTCATAAACCACCTTACGCTGCGTCTCAGCGAGTCTTTACAAGGGGAGCAATCACGCTCACGCAGACGCGAGCATCCCTCTGCGAAGACAAAATAATCAAGACGATGGGAAAGGTACAGAGTCATTGGCAGAATTCAGAGAAAAAAGAGTGATGCGAAGGATCACGGTTTAGTATCAGCCCTACTTGACATCTTCATCGGCAATTGCAATTACGGACTAATTAGCATGTTAATAACATTAGCACGAGATAATAAACTGGAGAGGATGGAACAGAGCAAAACAAGCTGAAGAGGACCCTGGAGAGATCGAAAAAAAATTAACAAAGGAAAAACGCAGCTTCTGCAGTCCAAGGGAAACACATCCGGAGCAGGTGCTGTGGTGGGAAGAGGAAGGTGGGAGCAGGGAAGCGGCTCACGTCGGGAGCGGGGTGTCGGGCAGGCAAAGGAAACCAGCCCACCAGCTCCCCTGCAGACCTGGCCATGGGTCTTGCCCATGAGCAGCTCAGCCTGAAAGGTTTCATCAGAAGAACTGAAGAAGGACCAGCATCGCACACCAGCGATCCGCCGGGCATCCTGGTGGGATGGGGTAGTGCTCATAGGAAAAAAATAATATCCCAGGTAGAACTGTTAAATGCAACTCGACTTCCCCTGGAGCCGTTTCCCCCCTGCCTGGGTTCGGGAAGCCCCATCACGTGAACATCTCCCCTCCGAGCGGCGGCTGTGTGCCTGGTTCCCAAGTGGATCGGCCACATACGGGAAGGGGAGGGGTGGCAGAGGGCTGCCACCTTCACCCCAGCTGGGCAAGGCAGACACAGCTACCAGCTGTGTTCACACTACTAGAGGAGCGCCCCATTCCCAAGCTGTACATGGAAGCAATTCCCCCTCTGCAGAGCCTCACGCTGCTGCCTTCACTTGCTACGTGCTGCGTATTGACAAGTGCAAAGTGCTGGGTGCCCCTGTCCTCTGGTCAGGCCAAAGCCCACCCATGTCTCCTCCATCACACCAACCCCTGGACCGCTTGGTGAAACCTGCACCAGTGCTGTCTTACAGGACACAGGGTGAGGGGTGGTGTCTGAGGTTGGGACACCTTCAGCGGTCCTTGCCCTGCTATCAGTGCTTGATAATACACTTGATAATAAGTCAGATAGATAGAGTTGTTTTCTTGTAAGAAAATCCTATAATAACTCAAACGACCAAAATGGGGTAACCTGAGTGCCTTTCTTACGGGGATCCTGATGGACCTGCACCTCCAGGATTGCAAGGAAAGGGCTGGGCTTGTTAAAAGCACTCTTCATCCTGAGACACAACCACTCCTTAGCCTCTCAGCTGGAGCCCTACATCGCCAAACCCTGGTGCCCTCCGTCTGGGCATCCCTGGGAGTCTCTATCTCCTCTCCCAGTGCCCGATAATTCAGGCAGACCAAGCAGGACCTGAGTCACTGCCACCTGTCCCCATCACCTGGGGGCGAGGAAAGTCATGCCAGCCACATCATGGCGTCTCCTTCCAAATGGCTGCTGCCCCCTCCGATGTCCGAGCACCCCATCCCTTCCCAGGACAACCAATTCAAGGGAAACCCAGATTTCTAACCCGCCAGGACCAGTGCTACAGCGTGTACGAGCTCTGGAGGCTCCGGGCTGTGCAGCCGCCCAGCATCAGGAAAGGGCAGGAGTTTTATCACCCAAAGGGGGATTAAAGCGGTTCCTGATGCACAAGTATCCGGAGGCAGGCAGGGAGGAGGGGAGATGCTTTCCCATGATTTGTGGGCTGTTCTCGGGCTGTCCTTGCTGCCAGGTCTTGGGCAATTTGATGACTTTTGTTGCAAACTGGAAGAACAGGAGACATATGTGAAGGAGGAAACTCACATTCCTCTCGTCTAAGAAATCCCTTCTCACTTTCCCCCAAATCGTACATACACCCAACCTCAGCCTCTCCGGGCTGGCTTGGACACCGGCTCTCCTCCCACACCCAGATGACCTACTCGTCCAGAAATGGCCAAGGCCCGCAGCCGGGGCGTTATCCTCTCCTCCTCTCCTTCCCTGCCTGCCTCCTGCCTCCACAGCCCTGCTGGCAGCTAGGGCAGGCGGGGGGACCCTTCAGCCTCCGGAGAGGGGGGAAAATGACGGATAAAAACAGCCTTTCCCAGCGGCATCCGTGCGAAGGGGACTCCGAGCCTCCAAAACGTGCCCCAGCCCCTCCACGAGCTGCATCCCGAGCACCTCCACACCTCCTCTTCCAGAGACGTCCCTGGTGGCTTGCAAATGTGGACGTTGTATTTCTCTGCTCCTGTTTCCCAGGAAAAAAATATCCACATCGGGTGCTCCCTGCCTCTGGGAATGGTGGTCCCTAAAGCCGGGCGGGATGTGACCCACTGGGCAGGGGTGGTGGACATGGTGACGGATGCAGCACACCCGGACACCGTGCCTTTATTTCTATAGCATCTCCACTCCCTCAGGTGCCTCCACTGTCCCTGGAAGTCCTCTGTGGGATGCAGAGGTGGGAAAGGACTTGCTCAAAGCCACAATACGGCAGTAATGTCACCCCAGGTCACGAGGCCATGTATTCGCAGGCAGAAAGCCAAAGCCTGCCCGAGAGCCTGCACCTGCTCGAGTCCACTCTGTGACAGCCTGTGGGGAAGGAGCCCGTCAGGAGGAAAACCATCTGAGCATGAAGCGAGTCCAAATCAAAGCAACACGGGAGCCCCTGGTTCGGGAATCAACCACTGAGCAAGTCTCCCTGCTTACTTCCACAGTGTGTTACTACTGAAACATAACAATGTCACCTGCCAACCCATTGAACACCTCCCAGGGTGGTATTCAATAAGACAAAGAGTGACCTGTGTGTCACCATCATGGAAAAGTGCCTCCAAGCCACCTCCTGAAGAGGGAGAAAGCAGGGGACTCACTTCTAGCACACAGGGCAAAGCAGCCTCCCCATCCTTGGGGCCATCACAAGGTACTTCCCACCTCTACCTACACATCGCCAGAAATCACCTACAAGTCTGAGTAAAACTCACCTCCAGAAGAATATTCCCAGTTCCCCAGGGCTGGCCGTGCCACTCTGGGGAGTTTCTCACTGGTGAAAAGGTGAAGCCGAGACCTCGCATGAAAACTGCGGGGAGAAACCCGGCAGCGCTGGGTTAAGCAAGACCCTGCAATCTGGCCGCGGGGTGTTTGCCTGTGCAATCTCGGCTTTGCAACGGGTTCGAAGGTCCATTAAACAAAGCGAGACAGAAAATTGGATGCCGGCATCTGCTCTGTGGAGCGAGAGCCGCCCTCCTCCAAGCACATCTCGCCGGGGCCTCCTGAATTTCTGTTCCTCCCTTTCTAAAGGACAATAAAGACAAACCCCAAGCTCAGACCCAGATCAAGCACAGCCTCACACTTACTGGGGAATGACCAGCACTGGAGTGAGCGGTAGGAATGAAGCACGGTCCTCGCATGGACCTTTCCGCCCCCATTTCCACACCCAGCTGGATTTAGGGCTTCTCAGCTGGGGTGGGACCCTTTTGGGTAAGAAGAGAAAAGGCTCCAGGGTGGATCCTGCCATTTCCTATTCCAGGAAGGCCAGAGCCTCTTTGAACTCTGTCCTGCTGGAGAGAGTGAGATCTGGAGATGCAAAAACACAGAGCCCAACAGAATCACGGAATCACAGAATGGTCAGGGTTGGAAGGGACCTCTGGAGATCATCCAGTCCAACCCCCTGCCAGAGCAGGGTCACCCAGAGCAGGTGGCACAGGAACGCGTCCAGGCGGGGTTGGAATGTCTCCAGAGACGGAGACTCCACCACCTCTCTGGGCAGCCTGTGCCAGGGCTCTGCCACCCTCAAAGGAAAGAAGTTCCTCCTCATGTTGAGATGGAACTTCCTATGGTCAAGTTTGTGCCCGGTACCCCTTGTCCTGTTGCCGGGCACCACTGAGAAGAGCCTGGCCCCATCCTCCTGACACCCACCCTTTCAGTATTGATAAGCATGGATAAGATCCCCCCTCAGTCATCTTTTTTCCAGACTGAAGAGACCCAAATCCCTCAGCCTTTCTTCATGAGAGAGGTGTTCCGGTCCCCTAATCATCTTGGTAGCCCTTTGCTGTCCCCTCTCCAGCAGTTCCCTGTCCCTCTTGAACCGGGGAGCCCAGAACTGGACACACTACTCCAGATGCAGCCTCACCAGGGCAGAGCAGAGGGGGAGGATGACCTCCCTTGACCTGCTGGCCACACTCTTCTTGATGCCCCCCAGGATGCCCTTGGCCTTCTTGGCCACAAGGGCACATTGCTGGCTCATGGTCATCCTGTTGTCCACCAGGACTCCCAGGTCTCTTTCCACAGAGCTGCAACACGCTAATCCGGATTTACACTTTCCCCGGTGTCAAGCATGGCCATCCTGAAAACATCACCGACCCATGCATGTACCAGGTGGTTCCACGACAGACGGACAAGCTGGGAGTGACGTGCTACGCCGACACCAACGGGCAGCTGAATATCAGCCACCAGATTTCATCTTTTAAGCACCAGCGCCTTGCCCCAGGCAGCCAGTGAGACTATTATTAGGGGTGGAGGCAGCCTGGCCGCTGACTGCTTTCCCTGCAAGCGCCGCCCCATGAAAGGATACGCAACTCCCACCGCGGTACCCCTCATTGCATAGATATTGGATTTGGGAAATACTTTTCCACCGCAGGCAAAACACTTTTCCCCCCCCCCCCCCACCATGCCTGCCCTTTCAAACGAGAGTGGTTTAACACTGTTTGCCGAGCTGTTCCCCGGCTTTTTGTGGCAGGCACCGTCTCCAAACCTCTGGGGAAAAACCCAACACGTACCCCAGATAGTAAAAAGCAGATCTGTCACCCTACAGCTCGCCCAACCCCATGCCTCCAGCACAGGGGGAGCACGAGGAAGAGCAAACCAGCGGAGGTAGCAAGCAAATGAAAGGCACTGCTGGAGTGGGGAGGCAGCAAACAGCCCCACGCGCCAGCATCTCCCTGTGAAATAGCTCAGCAGCCCCATCCATGGGCTGAGGAATCGTCGAGGAGGGGCTGGGGCCCCCGAGAAACCTGCCAACAGCTTTAGGACAGCCCATGGCAGGAGCGGGGAGTGGGATATATACATCGGGGCAGATTGTGAAAGCATGACAGGACACCAACTCCCCTGCTATCGCGGCTAAAAGTCCTCCTGAATCATAGAATCACAGAATGGTTTGGGTTGGAAGGGACCTTAAAGATCACCCAGTTCCAACTCCCTGCCCTGGGCAGGGACACCTCCCACCAGACCAGGCTGCTCAAAGCCCCATCCAGCCTGGCCTTGAACACCTCCAGGGATGGGGCAGCCACAGCTTCTCTGGGCAACCTGTTCCAGTGTCTCACCACCCTCACAGGAAAGAATTTCTTCCTAATATCTAATCTAAATCTCCCCTCCTTCAGTTTGAACTAGTACCCCTTGTCCATCGCTCCACTCCCTGATCAAGAGTCTCTCCCCATCCTTTCTGTAGCACCCTTCAGGTTCTCTCAGCCTGTCGTCACAGCAGAGGGGCTCCAGCCCTCGGATCATCTTCATGGCCTCCTCTGGACCCACTCCAACAGGTCCATGTCCTTCTTGTGCTGAGGGCTCCAGAGCTGGACGCAGTACTCCAGGTGGGGTCTCACCAGAGCAGAGCAGAGGGGCAGAATCACCTCCCTTGACCTGCTGGCCACACTTCTTTTGATGCAGCCCGGGATGCGATTGGCTTTCTGGGCTGCAAGCGCACACTGACGGCTCATGTTGAGGTTCTCGTCCACCAGCACCCCCAAGTCCTTCTCCTCAGGGCTCCTCTCAAGCTGTTCTCTGCCCAACCTGTATTTGTGAAGCATCCCCCTGAGCTGGGGTGAGCTCAGCGGAGGCACAGGACTGCCCAGGACACCCACGCCAAAACTGCAAAGTGCCCAGGAGCTACTGCAACAGGTGCTGGATGCAACGGGCACCTTCCACCCAGCGCCAACAGCCCCATCCTGGGCTGCTCCTCCAGGAACTGCTGCGGCTTTACAACGCACCTTTGGATGTAACAGGACTCTGTTTTGCTCCCTAATATCGCTCGTTATTGCAGCGTGTAAAACAAACCCTTCGATAATCTCGTTTTCCAGGTTGTAAACTCCCCCGTCGGTCACTGGGATAAGGACGCACAGGGGCCTCGCCTCACCACGCTATGTTTCTAATGATCTCAAGATCCTCAATGGGGAATCGTGCCCAGTTTCTGCAAACTATTATCTAATCTAATTCCCTCCATCCCATTACTTAAGGATTTACAACACACAACCTTCCCTGAAATGGTTTCTGGTAAATTCTTTGAAAGCTCTTCTGGTCCTCACATCATCGTCAGGGTCAGCCACGCATTAATGGCAAAGCATTTATGCGCTGGGTAACTCGTTCCCTGGCAAGCGAGTTTGTTTATGCCTTTTAAATTCAGGAAGCAATTAATAGTTGCCACAAAAGCAACGTGCTTCTCTTGGGCAAGGGCCATAAAGACCCGACTCGCCTTAGGGAATTCGGATGCCTCCGTCTCAGTAGATACCTTCCATGAGCATGGTGGTCGCAAAGTAAATGCTAATGCTGGATAACTGATGCGAGGAGATCTTCACACACTTGCTAAGCTGGAGAGCCATGACTTCCCAAGCCAGATCGAGGTGACCATTTCAGGAAACAGCACTGCCAACATCAAGAAGTCAAACAAACACAAGACCTGAGCATCTTCCAGCTTTCCCTATAGCTAGAAAGCTGGAAGTGCTCCCTACTTCACAGAATCCTCTGACTCTGGGACCTCCAGCTTTAAAAACCAAAAAGTCACAGATAATGCTGTGGATAAAGCCAGACTCCCAGCAGAATCTGGAGATCTGATGGGGCATCCTGTAGAAAGTTGGAAAACCCCAGTCCCTGGAGCTCAGCATCCTCTGCTCACACCAGAAACTCCAGTCCCCAGCGCCAGCATCCTCTGCTCACGCTGAAAACCCGGTCCCCAGAGCCCAACATCCTCCATTCACGCCAAAAAAAACAGTCCCTAGAGCCCAACATCCTCCATTCATGCCAAAAAAACCAGTCCCTAGAGCCCAGCAACCTCTGCTCGCACTGAAAACCCGGTCCCCAGAGCCCAGCATCCTCCATTCATGCCAAAAAACCCAGTCCCTAGAGCCCAGCAACCTCCGCTCGTGCTGAACAACTGCAACACCTGGAAAGCAGAGGCAGAAGCATCCACCCCATGGTGCTTCCTCCTTCCCAACCGGCACAGGCACCTCTCAGGGAGAGAGGATCCACTCACTGCCTCCCACTAAAAACATCAGCTGGCTGCGGGGCTTCCCGGCTTTTAGGAGACCAGTTCCCTTTCCACACTGGCCCCCTCGCAGCCATGAGAAAGCAATGATTTCCAGGCATACCCCTCTGCGCTAGACTTCAACCAGCTGCAGACAGGCCCGTGCATATCCTCTTCCTAATCCTTCATGCGCGATCCCTAGACAGTCCCTGGCTTTTATTATTTTCTGGCAGAAGAGAGCGCTGCGTTAACCCCCCTGCGCGGGCTGCAGCCCGAGCATCTCTCAGCACATCCCAGCCTGGGACCAAATCACAAACGAAACATTTGGAGAACTGGCGAGGGCCGATTGCCTATTAATATTTTAAACCTCCGCTAATTCTTATTTAATGACCTGTCCGAAAAGTCCCTTCTAATTGCTTGATACAGTGACAGGCCTAAAACATTTATTTATTGATAAATAAAGACCACGGGAGGCTCTTCCCATGGGGATGGCCGTGCTTTCCTGTGAGGAAGGCAAGGGCAAGCGGCAGCATCGCTGTGATGGTTGTCCATCGAGACAAGAACGCTGAGCTCCTCATCTCTGCCAGCAAACCCATCCCTGCACAGCAGTTCTCCTCAGGGATACAAGATGAAGTCCTTACTGGGAGATATTTTAAGGCACGGAGAGCAAGGGAATATTGTCTATGTGCATGCTGGAAGCTCCTGTCCTTAGCATGATGCTGTAAAACTCACAGGGGATGGAGCCACACCTGATGCACAGGCTCCGGAGAAGGAATGGCAGTTTCCAGAGGTGGAGACAGCACGTGAGAAACCCTCTCGGGGTTGCAGGACAGATGCAGGGAGGGTTTGTGTCCCAGAGCCATGCCGAGCACAGGAGCACACCCTGCAAGGGGAGATCCCAAGGTGCGGGCTGCAGCCTCACCGTCTGGGAGCAAAATGGCCTCCATCTCCAAGCCAGAGCTCCCGTGGAGGCTCCCAGGAGGGAGCAGAGCCCCGCGAGATGGTTCAGTGGCCAGGCGAGGCTGCAGCCAGGAGCTGCCCCTCTGTCCCCGAGCTCCGCGTTGACCTTGAAACGCAGGGCGGGCGGCTGCCATCACCGGCATCATATGATCCGTTACAAAACACGGCGGGCTCTACTTAGAGGTTACACGCCACAGGACAAATTTAACACCCGAGAGCGTTCCCGATCCCACTGGAAGAATTCCTGGCAGGGGCTCAGTAATCGCCCACTACTGTAAGTGGCCAAGTGCCATCGCATCGGTTCGGCTCCAGACACACGAGGACTTCATTCCTTATTTCTGACGGGAGAGATGCTTCGGCCGATGGATGACACCATGCAAGATGATGAATCCCCCAGCAGCAGGCGTGCCTTGAAGCAGAGTGTAAAGGCAATCTGGGAAAGATGCTGTTCCCAAAAGCCTTCACTTGTTTGAGAAAGGTATTCAAGGGCTGCAATTAAGAAGTTGCATTGAAGGTAGCCTGACCGTGCCGGTAGGAGGTTCATGAAGAGATCCTTGGGGAGAATGATGCTCTGGTGGACATCATAAGAACAAGCAGATGGAACGGAGGCATCCGCAAAGGATGCCCAGTCCACAGAGGCCAATGTCTGGGGACTTCCCAGCCCAGCCATGAGAAAGAAAGACTCAAAGCCAGGAGAAATTTTCCCTGCTGCCATCAAAATGCCTTTACACAAGCTCTTCCAGAGCCACGCTGGCTATTTTCAGAGGTGGAGCGGGCAGATGCTGCTCTGAAGCAGAGCCCGGGAAAGGCACAGGGCCTCTCCCAGCAGCGGATCTGGTCCCAGCTCAGCAGCGAGCCAGACCCTGCCGCTCCCTCCTCCTCTCCTTCCCTTTCCTCTCGACTGGCCCCAGCCCCGCGTTTCTGGAGCGGCAAGAGTCAGCTCTGCCGATGCTGCTGAGGGGCCCTGAGCCAGCTCTGGCTATAACCTCGGGATGAAAACATCAGCTCTGAAACACAGCAACGGGAAAAACAGACAGGCGGACACGTGTGCACGCATGAGGACTCCCGTAATCGGGAGAGCTCCCATGTTAGCAGCGAGCTTTGTGGTAACGGGCGATTTGGGGTACCTGCTTTGATCCCCAGGCTCTGATTGCAGGGAAGGGGGGATGCTGTGCTTGGTTAGGGTGGGCTCACGGCGAGCAGGATGGACAGCATTTCCTTACAGCCCCTGTGAAGACAAACCCAGGACCCGCTCCTCCCAATCCGGTTTGCCCTCCAGTCCACACCGAGAGCCCGGCACTGTCCCAGACAGGATGCTTACGGGAGAAGAGGAACATCGCAGGTGGGGATGCTCAGAGGGGACCGCGCTGGGTCGGGCTGGGGGTGCCCCCAGCACCTGACGCAAAGAAAAGACCACGTGGTGAGCGCCAGCGTGGAGGTGATGGAGCCGGGTCAGAGCAGCAACAAGACGACAGAAAACATCGTCGGGCCAGCAGCTATTTTTATCGGCAAGGACCAACACTTAATACTCTCCTATCTCCCACAAAATGTCACTTGAGCTCCGGCAGAAAGTTTACACCGCTCGCAGACAAGGGCTGAAACCTGAGCACGTAATCCCTGCTCCAGTCAAAAGTTTTAGTGGGATTCGCAGCGTCTGGACAGGGGAAGATGAGAAAAAAAACGCTTTCCCCTGAGAAATGATGACGGGACAGGCAGGTCCTCTCCTGGCACCGCGTCCCTCTGCAGGGTCACCCTCCACATCTGCAGGACACAAGGGACCTTGCAGGCTTTGGGACTATGGTGTGGTCTCCCCGCAAGCAAAACTGGACTTCAGCTAACCTAAAGGGGTCTTCAAAAGAGGGGGGAATGGGGGAAGCGAGGCTCTCACCACCCTCCTCGCTAATCACCATAGCCCCCGGGCAGATGAAGGGCCGAGGCGCGGGGTGGGTTGGGCAGAGCCTGCAGGAGGGCTCTGCAGCACGTCAGGGCAGGGTACCCCATCCAGACGCCACTGCCACCCCTCTTGGCAATTCCCCCCTCGCCACTGAGCAGCTCTAATTACTTCAAACACCATCTCCCCGCCACCCCCCATCCCCTCCCACCCCCTTCCCTCTCCTTCCGAAGCCTGGACCCAGACACGCCTGGGGCACCAGGAGCAGAGGCTTCCCTCACTTAATAAAGGCAAAGTAGAGCAATGCCGTTATTAACAGCGGCCTGCCCACCGCCCCCCCCGCCCCCATCCCATCCTTGCCAACAGCGGGAATATTGCACCGGTAATCCCGGGGGAGCACCCTGGCGCTGCCCCGACAGTGGATGCAATAAAGTGGCCCCTCCAGGCCCCAGCGCTGCCCTTTTATATTGCAGTGAATGTAAATGCCAGCAGGACCCTCCCCCAGCCCCCCACCGCCCTCACCTAGCAAGCAGCATTTAGTATCCAGGATGGATGGGTGGGTGGATGGATGGATGGATGGAGACCCCCTTCCCCAGACAAGCACGGGATAGCTGGGCTTTAGGACAGCATCCTCCAGAGGGCTCTTCCCAGGGAGGGGGTGATGGCGGGGGCAAAAAAAAAGTAGGGACCAAAAAGCTCCAGGCTGGGACTGAGCCACGGTAAAACACGCTGCGACATGATGGGAGATGTCAGGTGCGCTCAGAAAATTAGGGTACCGCGTTAAGGGCTTACACAGAAACTTGTAGGGGGTGCATTTTTGCTGGGGATGAAAGGCACCTTGGAGCCGCCCCCCAACCACCCCCAGGCGGCTTTTTTTAATTTTTTTTTTTTCCTCCACGTCACGCTGCCTTTTTTAAAATTAAAATGTCTGGCCAAAGCTGTTGGGACGGAGGCGCAGGCGAGGAAAGGACCCAGCGGAGGACGGAGCTGGGCGAGCCCCGCTGGGATCCGCAGCCCCCGGGAACGGCAGCGGGATGCTGAGGAAAGGGGCAGGGTTTCCCAGCAGGATGCACAGCAACCCAGCGCAAGCAAATAATGGATATTGACGGGGAAAACCAGCTCCACTAGCCCCAGAAATCTTCTCTTACAGCAAGGAGCGGGGTAAAACCCCTGGGGAATATACTGTAGAGGCAAAACCCACATTCTTGAGATGGCTGGGAAGTGATCGCATCTATCTCCCCTCCATCTCCCCTTTCTAAGATCCATTTCTGAAGCATCACCGGCCAAGAAACTTCGGTTGATTGGACGTGATTAAAGCAAAACAAACACACATGCAAAAAAATAAAAAAATAAAAAATAAATCTCATAGCTGAAACTTGAATGGTGTCCACAAACATCTTGCATGTTTTCAAGGACACGGAGAAAATACACATTATTTTTTTTTCCTCCCCTTTTTGTGGCCTTTAAAAAAAAAACGAAATAAAACCCCCCCAAAAAACACCCCAAGGGAAAAAGTCATTTAGAACTACTTAGGAAACACAAAGCATAAAAAAGCCTATAATTATTTCTCTGCCAAGGGCTTGTCAGTTTGAAAATCCCTGCTCTTGAACCACTAATCCGTATGGAAAAAAAAAAAAAAAAAAAAAAGTACAGCTTCGGCAGGATGCACTGCCGGTTGACTTTTGCTGCACTTTTCCAGCACGAAGGCACTAAAGGGGAGGAAGCGGAAGATGTAGATTTGGGGTTTGTTTCATTAGCGCCTTTCACCCACTATGTGCCCAAATGAGCTTCCCTGGACAACCACGGAGACCTGCAAAGCATCGCCCTGAGGTGAGGCCAGTGGCCACTCTGCGTGAGAACAGTGCTCCGGGGAGGGAAGGACCAAGGCTGATGTTTGGAGGCAGAAGTGCCTGAAACAGGAGAAATAAATCAGTTTGAGGTGGGGGTATACGTACTTTTAAAAGCCAAGGATTCAGAGAGTTCCTGGGATTTTTGTTATGCAGTTGGAAATAGCATAAAGACATTATTGGCAGGGAAATCGCACTTTTTTTTTTTTCCCCTGGAGGACGGAGATGGGCCATCCCAGCAGAGCAGAGCGGATTTGGGTGCTCTGGTTTAGCAGCCAGATTCATCACTTCGTGTCACCCTGCCTGGATAAGGATGGGCGGCATCAGTGCCTCTGAACTGGGTTGGCCACGAAGAAATGGTCCCACAAACCCAGCTGTGTCCCCACATGTACCCCAGCACCAAAGCACTGACCGCGTTTCTTCCATCGTCACTCCAGCCATAAAGAGCTGCAGTTTCACCACGAGATAAGAGGAGAAAGATGAAGCGCTGGGAGCGGGCAGGAGCCCAGCGCGCTCGGCCAGAGGTAGTTCCCACTGCAAACCCTCGCCATGAAACTAAAAATGGGATCTTGTGGAGATTCACAACGCAGCACATCTGGGGAGAGAGCACTTCTCCCCCAGCCCAACACTGTCGAACTGCTCAGGGTCTCGGCTCCATGTCTCATCCCGCCAAAAAAAGGTGCGAAGGTGAGTTTGGTGCTGCGGAGGAAACTCAGGAAAGACCTCACCAAGGGCACAGACACTTTGGCTCTCGCTAGGACCCATTCAAAGGCTGCCAGTGTGGGCAGGCCACCACCCCTCCCCAGCCTGGAGCATCTCCGGTGGGTGCTGCGAGAAGCGTGTGACACCAGACGGAGCAGGTGAGCCACCTGGATCCCACTGCTCCCTGGCACCCATCCATCAGCGCTGCCCGGGTTCGGAGCTGCAGAGCAGAGGGCGTCCGTCACACACACACATCTCACACAGTGGGAGCCAGAAAACTCTTGTCCCCGCCATGGGCAGCTTTCCCCCCGCCAAGGATACACACCTCTTTTCAACCTGCTTTCCCCACGCAGGGCCCTTCATCCATCTCGGATGTCCTCTCCCATTACTTTCTCCTAATCCATCTCCATAACACAACCTTCCATCAACGTGAGTTTTAATGTCCTCGAGGTAATGCATGCAGGAAGCCTCTCCTCCTTTCTGGTTAACCCTCCTTCCTAGGGCCAGAGCTGAAACAAGCTCAGACTCAAGAGCTCAACCTATAACACTTTAAGCTTCATTAAACTTTTAAGCTGGTCTGTTGAGGTTGCTCTTTCAGCCTTTCATAATTACGGATGCAGAAGGAAGGAGCAACAGTCACCTGAGCAGGCATCAAGAAGATTCAAACACTTAATGGCTTTCCTAACCAAGCTCCCACGTCCTCATCGCTGTTTAAAAGGATCTGCTCAATACCACTGCAGCGCTCTGCCTGGCAGTGGAGATGCTGAGATATACATAATTCATATTTTGTTCTCCATCACCAACCCAGCTGGCCACCCATTTGGCACGAGCGAGGGTCAAGACACATGAGCCTGAGCCATCCCACCACACTGGAGACCGCAGATGCCCAAGTCAAGAGGATGGTTGAGTTCACGGACTCGGTTCGGGTGAGCAAAGGGCTCTCAGGTCTCCCTCCAGCCAAGAACCTGGAGTTCAGCTTCTCCATCGCACAGTTCAGACCTTGAGTTGGCTGAACCGTGTGCCCCAGAGGAGTCTCCCCACTTCAACCCTTGCAGGAGCCTACAGAAAGTGGTCTGCAACCAGGGAGGAGACTGCTGCCCTGTCCTCAACACCCAGCACAGGGCTGGGGTCCTGCGTACCCGACGCGCAAGCAGCACTGCTGACATTCTCTCCTCTCCTGCTGCCTGGAGGGTCCCCTCTAAGATCAGTGATGGGAAAGATGCCCCAGAAGTGTGTTGTAGGGCAGTCCCACACAGAAGTTGTTGGGCAAGAGTTTTAGGGTTGTGCAAATATCCATCTCCACTATCAGCACCCGTGAATTTGGGTCACTAGCCTGGAGAAGAGAAGGCTCCAGGGAGAACTTAGAGCCCCTTCCAGTACCTAAAGGGGGCTACAGGAAGGATGGGGAGGGACTCTTGATCAGGGAGTGGAGTGATAGGATAAGGGGTAACAGTTTCAAACTGAAAGAGGGGAGATTTAGATTAGATATTAGGAAGAAATTCTTTCCTGTGAGGGTGGTGAGGCACTGGAACAGGTTGCCCAGAGAAGCTGTGGCTGCCCCATCCCTGGAGGTGTTCAAGGCCAGGCTGGATGGGGCTTTGAGCAGCCTGGTCTGGTGGGAGGTGTCCCTGTCCAGGGCAGGGAGTTGGAACTGGGTGATCTTTAATGTCCCTTCCAACCTGAACCATTCTGTGATTCTATGAATTTATTCATTCAACAGCATCAAAATCACCCCTGTGGAGGCAATTGCAAACATTTGCCATGTTGCTTTTCCCTCCTCCTGTTTAGACACATTACTGCAGAGCTTAGCAACATTTTGCATAGCTGAGATGCTGTTTTCCAGGAATAAAGACTTAACAGAGCTGGCAAATGCCAGAAATTTTGACAACCAAAGCATCCCTATGTTCTTCTGATGGCAGGGGTTGGAGGGAAGAAGTGACAATACCGACTCTTTCAAATAAAAAAATGCCGCAGCTGAGAACTGTCTTCAGGTCCCTTAACCCATTTCTCTCCCCATTCCAAATTTTTTCCTGCCAAATGCTTCCCTGAGCTTTCAATAGCAAAAATTCCCGCCTCCCTCTTCCTGTTTAGCTGCCTTGGGCGATGCTATGCAGTGAAAAATCAACTTATAATGTGTCTCCTCTGGCCCCAGGTGGGGAAGGAGCAGCCGTCGGTAGACACAGGCTCCAGGTTCATCCAAGGAGCTCTGCAGCACAGAACCAGAGGAGAGGATGCACGCCCCAAAGAGACGAAACACATCCAAATGGTCCCGAAGAAACCTTTTCTCCAGGAATCGCCCTTGCCTCTTGTTGTGCTTTTAAGATCCCACTTCGCTCCCTCGCAGGGCAGGGGACCTTGCCCGGAGGGATTTCGGGGGCTCGCTGCCCCACCGTGATGGTGGTTATCATTCCAGAGGAACAGACGTACCAGGGGGGAGATTTTGCACGGTAGCAGCAGGGGTGGAGGACAATGGGCCGACGAGTGATGGTCGCGTGAAAAGGGATTTGTTCCGCTGTCAAGGACAGAAAGCTCTCCCCAAGAGCAGCCTTAGGAAATGAAGGCTACAAGGGAAGGAGAGGGGTAGGGAGTGGCGAGAGACAATATACGGAGGATGGCGACAGGGGGACAGCTGGCAAGGATCAATGCTGAGCCCTGATGGGCTCGCAAAGCACAAGTACCAGCCAAGGGAGCCTCCTCCAGCGTGCTCTGCCCTTCGAGGCATTTGCCCCAAGGAAGAGCGGGATGCCTCGGCGCAGGGAAAACCTTTCGTCTGCGGCCACGGAGCCCCAGCGACTCCTCGGATGAGGGGAAGCGTCGCTGCGTGCTGGGATGTGCTGGGATACAGAGGAGAGCTGTTCTCCTTAAACAACGCCCGGGAGAAGCTGGTATCTCTGCAGCACAACCTCTCGGTCACCTTTGGTCAAAGGCAGCCCGAGGTGGAACACATGAAAGCAAACGTGACACAAATTAGGCAAATCTGGAGAGAGACTGACAATTCCTGCCCAGCCTTCAAACTCCCCCAGCAAGGTGCTCAAAGCACTTGCGATGATGAATGAAGCCTTTTTTAGCTATATTATAGAATCAGAGAATGGTTTGGGTTGGAAAGGACCTTAAAGATCACCTAGTTCCAACCCCCTGCCATGGGCGGGGACACCTCCCACTAGACCAGGTTTCCAGCTCCATTTCATGGGTGAAGGAGCCAAGTCTCAGCTCTTTTCCCTGCGTGCAACCTTGGACCATCCCAGTCAAACCAGCCACTGAGTGCAGACAACCTGAATCCAGCCACAGGATCGTGGAAACGCTAAGCCTCTACTGAACGCAGTGCAACATGAGCAAATAAATTGTTTGCACTGAACACAACGTGATTTCAGCCCTGCATGGAGAAACGCACACGCCACCCTCCCAAAAAATCCAACCTTTGGAGGAGAAAATGCCATTTTCAGATAGCCGGCCTACAAAACACGGAGCACCTGAAGCATCCACGATAAGCTGAAGAAATGGGTCTTTCGTTAATGAGATCCCAGCAAAACAGATAGGCAAGAAGATACAAAGCCCCCCCAGATAACCAGAGACCGGTGCCACCAGCCCGACGCTGCGCCCTTGCTGCCAGCACAGCCCTGGCACGGCACCGCTCTGCCTGCCACACGCCTTCCGCAAAAGCTTCGGGATCTGGCTGTCCGTAAATATTTGGGGTGGGGAGCCAGGGATTACAGAACTCCTCTCCTGGGCAACCAAGGTTCAATGATCTTAAAAAAAAAAAAACACAACAAAAAACAACAAAAAAACCCACAAAACAAACAAAAAAACCCCACGCACAACAAAACCCAAACCAAGCTGCAATGATGTGCCTGCGGGTTTCACAGAGACGCACGGGACAAGCCGGGCACATCCATTGCCCCCGAGGACCAACAGCACCAGTAGAAGATACGTGGGGACAATCCGGCTTCCTTCTGCCCAGGCAGGACTCCTTTCAGGTTAAAAGTACCGAGGAACAAAATACGAAGTTAGCATACCGCGGCTGTAGGCTTTCACACACGTCTGCGCAGTGTTTGCCACGTCAGGGAGCACCGTTAGTCCCGTTCCCCCCACCCCCCCCTTCTGAAATCTCTTACAAATACACAGAAATTCAAATTTCTCATGAAAACGCATTTATGGGGGAAAAAAAAAAGAAAAATATTATTTTGGGTCAACCCCAGTATTTCATCCTAATAAAATCCAACTATTTTCTCCCTGCTTTAAAGCTATTCTTTACTCCTCTTACAGAGGAGATGCTTTATTAAATCGCAAGCAGAAGCAGCGTCCTCCAGCCCAGACGCCCCGTCCCCACCCCACATGTGCAGAGGGCACGAGCCAGAGATGAAACAGAGCACAAAAGGACAAAGAGCATCTTGAAAAGAAAAATATCCGGGACGTGGGATGTATTGAGAACCCCTCCTTGGCTGCACACCCCAGGGTTCACCAGAATTGTGGAACCACGAATCCAGACCCAAACCTGATTTGAACCGTTAGGTTTTTTCCCCCCTCCTCAGCCAGAAGCAGGACTTGGACATTTGCGAGCAGAAGAGGGGACCACCCCTCACACCCCCCACCCCCAAAGTCCCTTTTCCCCCCCCTCCAAGGCAGAGGGTGCTTTGGAGTCCCCCCAGCCAGACCTTGGGGCGAGTGTGCGGGAACAGAGGCAGAAATGGCTGCGGGTTTGGGTTTGTTGGGGCCACCCCATGGCTGCCAGCGGGGATGGGGACAGCCAGCAGGGCTCAGCCTCCTGCCTGCCACGCTGCTCGGCCTTCGGCGCATCTAACACCCAAGACCACCAGCCTCTGCAAAACCGGCCGGGGATGACCACAGCACGGGGTTCAGACCCTGCCAGAAAGCTCTCCCGAGGAAGGACCGAGCAAGAAACCAAATTGCGGGCTCTCTAAAAAATCCACGGCTCGGCAAATCCCTGCCTGCGCCTGGTGGCTGCAAGCAAGTGAAGAACCGGCGAGGCGAGGGCTGGCGAGCCGGGGCAGGAGAGGACCCCAGCTGTCTCTCCAGCTGGTGGAGACAAAATTCTCCATCAAACCAAAACAAACCCCCCTTTCTTCCCCCGGACAATTTATTTTTGGCGCCTTCATTGGGATTGCAAAGATCTGAAGTGCTTCCCCCAGCTCCAAGTGCGCCGTCAGGGGCTCATCAGGGAGTACCATGCCACAGCGGGAGAAAAAGAATGAAAAGGGGGGGGTGGGGGCGGAATCATTGTAGGTCCAAAATAAGATGGCAGAAGCCATGGAGAGTCCCAAGGATGCTCAGGTACTGGCTCTGCCGGCACTGACCCACAGCCTCCAGGGTCCCACCACCAATGAGCAGGAGAAAGGGTGACCCCAAAGCCACCCCCATCCCCACCACAGAGGGACAGATGACGAGTATGTTCGGCTGCCTCGCTCCCAAGCTGCCAAACGTCGCTTCCTTCCAGGCCTTTCTACGAAACGTCAATTGTAAGACACAAATCTAATTAAGGGCAGAGAGAAGGGGGGCAAGACGCCAAATCTCGTCTCCGCTCCCTTTGGAAAGGGGCAGCCCCACGAGCGGGAGGACAGGGGGTGGCGGAGACGGGAGCAAGGCATATTTTGCTGGCCTGGCGTTTCCAGCGCGGATCCCGTGACAGCCTCCGTAACACCCCTCTCATTGCTGCATCCCGCTGCTTCCCCCCTTTCCCCCCACCGCTGGCGCAACTTAATAACAAAAAGCAAAGGGCCAGCATCTGGTGCCAGCCCGGCGGTACCCACCATCCCCATCCCTGGTGGGGATGAGACCAGATCCAGCTGCCCCAGAGCCGCACTCATCCCAGCCCGCAAAGTGTTGGCATGTTTCTTCCAGGAGCTGTGGGCAAGGGGGTGAAGTCAGAGAGGGGTTTGCTACAGGGGATGAGGTGCTGGGTGGGGACAGAGAGGAGGCAGGAAGGATGAGAAGTGCGAGAAGAAGAGGTTGAGGGATGGGGAAAAGAGAGACCAGGAAGAGGGACCAGCTGCCGCGTGCTCTGCTACCCCATCCCGGCCAGCCTGACTGTCCCCAAGTCCCTGGCCAGTTGGAGAAACCCAAGTTAGCACCATCATCTCCATAGGATTCCCTACAAGAAGGGAAAAGGACCTCCAGAGGACATGTTGCACCGTAGCTAGGCTGACCCATGGCTCTCTGGAGGGACCATTCTCTCCTATCAGCCACAAGAGGAGCAAAAAGTCCCATTTCTCCAGGCAAGAGAAGGCAAAGGATTGTGTATCGCCAGCAAAAAACTCCCCAGACCATAGGAAGTCTCGGGCTGGTGCAATCAGGCTGCCCTAAAGCGTCCGGCATCAGCATCACCTTATTCATTCAATCCGTTTGGGATTATCCCCCTCGCAACCCTTCCACAGGCTGGGGAAGCAGTGCCGCGGTTCGCAGCTAATTGCACAATTACATTCATTACCCACGTTAAGCAAGATAAACAGCCACCACGCTTCAAACCTCTGCCCGTCTCTCCTCTACGGCGACGGCAGCTGCCAGAGGAGCCTCCAGCAGGCGAGAGGAGGCCACGCTGCTCCAAGCCAGGCAGACCCCACCTTCCCCTTGGGCAGAGCCAGCCACGGTCCGCTGGGACCACGCTGCTGGGGATCCAGCCTCATCCCTCACACAAAGATGCTGAGTGTGATTTTAAAACCCAACACCGATGGGTTTCTACACGCGCGCTTTCTTCTGTGCGCGCTCAGAGCTTGGAAGGATTTTTATTAGTTTTTTTCCCTTCGCAGCTGGACGAGTCTCCTCCATTTAATTCACGGAGGAGGTGGCGGAAGAGGCACCCGCGCAACCCCACAAACTCTGGGAGCAGAGGAGCTTTGCAACAACAGCGCAGAAGCTGGCAACGGCACAGAGCCGTCAAGCCGTGCGAAGACAGGGCGAGCATCACACAACTGCCTCCCTCGGCCGGGGAGCCCGGCACGCCGGCGGTGGCTGGGGGGCCGCGGCCGCCCCTCCACTGCCGGCGCCCCCCACATGCCAGACCTGCTCCGAGATGTGCTGGCCATCTGCTCCTGCCAGCCGGGGCTGGGGCCGGGGCTCTGCGCCGTGGCTGGGGACGTGCCAAGCCGTCCCGCCGTCGCCACGCTCCCCAGCTGCGCCCCCCCGTCACGACCGCACCGCTGACACCGCTCTCGGCCCCCGGAACCGGCCGGCAGGGTTCCCACACGCCCACGGCATCGCCCATGGCATCGCCCGCCACGGGGCTTTGGGATGGGGATGTCCCCGCGGTAGGGCTTTGGGGTGGGGATGTCCCCGCAGCTCCAGGTCCTCCCTACAACTTGCCCCACTGCAAAACGCCTCTGGGCAAGTGGGGCTCAGCCATCCCCATCCTCGTGTGGATTTTGAACCCACGGGGCAGCCCCCTTGGTAAGCCCCGCTCTTCCCATCGCTCCCACCACCCCTCCCCATTTACGGCCAGGTTTGGCATCGCTCCCCCCACACACACCTTCCGCCAAACCTGCCACCACAAAAGCCCTTCCCCCTGGTCATCAACCGTGGGGGCCCCACAGCCGGGGTGCGTCCCGTCAGTCAGGGAGCCGGCCAGGGCGAAGCCTGAACCTTGTCATAGTTGAGACTTATCAGGTTTGGACAAGCGCCGGGGGCTGCCGCGAGATTCAGGATGTTCTGTAACGAACGTCCTCTGCCCCAAATAGACGCCGTCCCAGGGGCACGAGCTCGAGCGGTCCCTCCCCAGGAGCCCTCCCCACCAGCATGGGGGAAACCGGCCCAAGAGTGACCCCCAGCCGGCATCGTCGTCCGGACCATCCACAGGTCCTGAGCCGCAGCCCAAGGGGATGCCGCGACCCAGCCCGACGTCCCCGGTCTTTAATCCGTCCCTCTCCAGGTCCTCTCCCAAGGTCTTCCTCTTTATGAATGACAAAAGAAATGTAAAACATCTGTTTTAATAAATGATTCCTCAATTTCTAGAGGCCGGCGAAGTCAGATGCTCCCTTAAAAGTGTACGTAACACTTTCCACGGGTGTATTTATAACTAAAGGCACAACTCTGCCATCTCACGCTCTGTCATTAACCCTCTGCAGCCTTGTTATAAACGCAGCTCAGAGTGCAAAGACACGCGTCCGAAAATACCGCACCTACTCATCTCTGGTAAAACATCCCAACAGACACCATCTGGAAGAGAAATCCCTTCTTTCCATTAAAAAAAAAAAAAAAAAAAAAAAAAAAAAAAAAAAAGAGATAAGAACAACCAAAACCACCAACACCACAACTGGCAGGTAGGATCCCCACCACTTCCCCAACACCCCCAGCAGCAGCGTTTTGGACACAGACCCCCCCATCCCTCCCACCCGGCCAGCACCGCCGTGCCGACGGAGAGGCCTCCGGAGCCCGGCTCCATTGGCGGGACCCCCGGTGCTGCGGGGAGGATCAGCTGCTTCACACCATCGTGCTGCGCAAAGGAGGGTCAGTTGCCCGCGATAATTAACCAGCTCTCGGCTCGAAATAATTAGCTCAGTACAAGAGCAGTGTGTTTCACGCTGAAAGCCCCGGCATCGACACCGTGGCGGAGGCGGGCACAGAGCTCCTGCGCCCGGGGAAAGAGTTCAGCCCAAAGACAAGACGGATAGTTTGGGCAAAAAAAGAGGGTTTTCTGTTAAAAACAGTGTCATACATAAAGCTCTGCGGAGCCAAAGGAAACAGCTCTTTGGGACTCTGCCTTGCGTCCCTGCTGTCCCCAGGTAAGGAGTCACGCTGCCGGCACGGCAGAGAGCCCCGCCGGGGACAGGGAGGGAGCGGGGACATGGACCTGCAGCTCTGTACCAATAAAATAAAATAAAATAAAATTCAAGGGGGCAACAACGCGAGAGCAAGGGGCAGAGGGGTGCAGGAGGGGAAGAGGCCGGCAGCAGTTCAGGGCTAAAACCATCCCAGCTCCGGGAAACCGCCCGCCGCAGAGCCCGCTCCCCAGCTCGGGCAGAAGTCACCAACCCAAACGCAGCCAGGAAATAACCAGGATAAACGCTGCCACTGCCAGAGCGTAGGAAATATTTGTGGAATAAACTCATTAATTTTTTTTCCCCCCTCACAATCATCCTGGTCCATCCCGACAGCGAGATGGGCACAGCAAGAAGCCAACTGCGGCACTGATTTCTTTCACGGCCAAGAGACAGAGGAGGAGGGTTTGGGGTTGGAGCCGGCTTCCAGCACTCCGGAGCCGCAGTCGAACACACAGAAGGTAAAACCCACGCATGCTGCAAGCTGGAAAGGCATTTCCGCAGCAATAATCACCCCAGTTTCCCCTTAATGCTCCAAACGAAGGCGCCGATAAAGCAGAAAATGCCAATTAAATTGTGTTGGAAGCATACAGGAACCAGTAGTGAAATTTCTATGGACAAACAAGCAGCGCGCCCAATCTCGACAAATTTTCACCTAAAAAAAAAAAAATAGCCCATAACGCAGCTCTCTTCCCTTCCACTCTCGCAGCAGCTAATTCTTCCGCTCTTTCGTAAACATTTGAAAACAAGGTCACGCGCACAAATTCTGCTTTCAATTTGCCTTGTATCCATAGTGATTAAACTCAGACCCACAATACGGGACTTAAAGGAAAAAAAAAAAAAAAACAACCAACTTTAAAAAGGCCCGGAGCAGGGCTAGCCCCCGGCATGCTCGCCGAGCCGCCGAAGGCCAGGGACGAGAGCATCGCCGACAACAGTTTTCTCATAAAAACACCGACCTGGGAATTAAATCACAGGGGTCCAGCATCGATGCTATCGCCATAGTGAGGAATCCAGCCCCCCATCTACACCCTCCCTCAAGAAACAACCAGCCCGGAGGCAACACAAATTTAACGGCTCCGAAACACCGGCCAGGGAACGGGGTCGGGCAGTGACGGCAAGAGCGGGATGAACAGGAGAAAATGAAAGCAGCTGCAGGAGATGAGAAGCTCAACAGCCTTCTCCCCGTTCCCAATGGAAAGGTTTTTCTCTTAAAAAAAAAAAAAAAAAGGAAAAGAAAAAAAGAAAAATAATTTTCTCATCATCTTTTCTTCCCCAGCCAAAGGGGAAGTTTTGGGGCTGGAAGCTTTAACCACCTACATCCAATTTCCTGCTCCATCACAGCCCCAGACGTGGGCAAAGCCTCCAGCCTGTGACAGCAAACACTCTGAATTCAGCGGGGCCTTCCCTGGTCCCTTCCGAGCGCCTCAGTTTCCCCACCTGACCAGAGGGAGCAATAGCATTGCCTTGCCTGCGGGGATATTAGGAAAATATCCCCATCCAGGACCGGGTCAGGGAGGATGTAACATTCTTCCTGCAGACGCCCAGTAGGAAAATAAAGCCAGAGGAGACGGGAAAATGCTTTGCCCCGTCCCTCCGCAGCCCCAGGTTTACGGGCTGTCTCACAGGCTCCCGACAAAAGGCTCCTAAATTCCCACGGCACAAAGCGAACGCAACGAAACGCCTTGAAAAAAGGAGAAAACCAGGGGTGCGAGGAGGCTGCGGGGGGAGAAGCACAACTCACCACCCAGCACCCTCAGGGTGATGCCTTTCGGGACACACAGGGCAGGGAAAGAGGGGATCTACAGGGGGGACACCGAGCCCTCCGGCCCCCCGCGCTTTCGGCAGGGCGCTGGGGTTTTGCGGGCCATGGGAGCAGAGTGGGGCGAAGCGGGGGGCACTTACTTCTCGTAGTCCAGTTTGCAGTAGAGCTTCTTGTCGCGGTAGAAGCAGGTGGTCTGCAGGGGCTCCTTGCAGGACGCGCACTGGACGCACTGCTCATGCCACAGGCTGTCGTTCAGGCGCAGCAGGAACCGGTCCGAAATGACCCGCTGGCACCCTTCGCACACCGACTTGGGGGTCGCGGCTCTGCCTGCGGGGAAGGAGCCGGGGGTGGGTGGAGGGAGAGGGGGACGGGGAGACGGACGGGGCGAGGGACGGACGGAGGATCCCGCTGCTCCGGCTGCCCCCGCGCAGGCTGGCGGGTCGGGGCCGGGGGGTGTACGGGGCGCTGCTCCGGGATCCGAGGAGAACCCGTGCCTTGGGGGAGCTCCGGGAGGGGGACGTCGCCCCCAATTTCGTTCCTCTTGGAAAGGCGGCGGCGGAGCCGCAGCTCGGAGAGCGGGCGATTGTTTGAAACCGGTATTAAAACGAAGAAAGAAAAGAAAATAAATTATTTATTGTTCGACACGAAGGAAAGGCCTTCGTTGCACCGGGGGTTGGAGGGGGGCACGCGCAATTTAATACAATCGCGGAACGAAACGGGAGCGGGGAAGGCGGGCGCCGGGGGCACCCCCCGGGCGAAGGGAGCGGCGCGGCGGCGGGCAGGGCTGCGGGCAGCAACGAGCCGGGGGGAAGCTGCCCCCGGGTCCCCCCGGCCCCCCGACCTCCCCCCTGCCCATCGCTCGGGGCCCGCCCGGCCGTGCCCACCCCCGGTCCCCGGGAGGGTCGAGCGGGGTGCCCCGACTTACCCATCAGGGAGGAGAAGGGGGCGGCGGGGTCCAGGGCGCTCTGCAAACTCTCCTCCATCTTCAGCCCGTCCAGCATGGTGGGAAACCGGGTCGGGCGAGGGGGCCGCGCCGCCCGCCTGCTAACACAGCCCGGACACGCCGTGCTCAGCCCCGGCCGCCGGCCCCAGCCGGGGCTTCCCCGCCCCGGCTGCCCGCCCGTTCCCGGGGCGCCCCCATCCCCTCCTCTCCCTCCCTCCCTCCCTCCCGCCGAGCGGGTGAACCCCCCACCCCGGGTTTCGCTGCCGCTGCCCCGGGCGGGCTCGCAGGGTCCCACCAGCCCCGCGGCCCCGACGTGGGGGGCGGCCGCCCCGAGGCCTCCCACGGCAGCGGGACGGGAGGATGCGGGGCTGCCGTCGGTGGGGCTCGACCGCTTACCTGGGGCGGCCCGGGCGGTGCCTTCCTGCGGGGAACCGGCGGGAAAGGTGTCCGAGGCCACCGCTCCGGAGAGGTCTTGCGGCGGCTCCCTCCTCCCCGGGCTGTCCTCCCCCGGGGTGGGGAACGAACCGCGGCGCCCTGGACGGCTCCGGAACGGAGCGCACCAACCTGCGGGGAAGCGCCCGTCCGACTGCTGCCAAGGCACATTTCCTGGAGCTGATACCTCCCTGCCCGACCCCCACCCCCTGCCCTCCCCTCTCCACCCCACTCGAAATAAGTTTCCTCCCCGCTCTCCTGCCTGGCTGCAGGCACCAGCCCCGCCACGCCTCGAGGGGCCGGCGGCCCTTCCCGGCTCCGGGGGGCACGGCCGGGCCACCCCGCGGGGCGCCGGGGCAGCCCCGGCTCCGCTCCGCTCCGCTCCCTGCCTTTTTTTCCTCTTTTTTTTTTTTTTTTTTTTTTTTTTTAGAAAGCAAGCCAAAAAGAAGAAAAGAAAAAAAAAAAGGTGGAGGGTGGTGCCCCACCACCGCGGTTCTCCCGGTGGTGAAACCAGCTGGAAATCAGCTCCTACTTCCAGGAGAAGCCCAGGCCGGGAGTTTTTTGGGGAAAGCCCGTCCCCGGGCCGGGGCAGGATGCGGACCCCGGCGGGGATGCGCTCCCCCGCGCCGCGCATCGCCCCGGGTGCCTGGCTCCCGCCGCTCCGGAGTATTGCAGGAAAAAAAGTGCTGGGAAGGGAGGGGGAGAAAAAAATTAAAAAGCCCGAAGCCGGAGTAGCTGCCCCGGAGGGCTCGTCGCCGGTGAGGGCTGGCGCCGAGCAGGGCCCGGTCCGCTACCGGCGCCGGTACCGCGGAGCCGCGGGCGGAGGCGGCCCCGGGGAAGCGCTGCCCCGGCTCCGCCAAACCGCATCGGTTTCGGGGAGGGGAAACCCGCGGAGGAAAGATCCCTCCCGGCCGGGAAAGCCGAAACTTGCAGCCTTCCCGCTGTACCGGCAGTTTCCCGTCCCGCCCGGCTCGGCTCTGCCCTTCCCTCTTGCCCGGAGGGGATGTTCGCTGTTTTTCGGGGATTTTCAAGGGCCCCGCAGGTCCGGAGCCGCGTACCTGCTGCAGCCAGAGCAGCCTGGGTAGCGGGGCCACGGCTTCTCCCGGCACCGAGGAGAGCCGGGTCCCCTCTCTCCAGCTGGCAGGGCAGAAACGGCTGCAGAGCTGCCAGGGACCCGCTACAGACTGGTGGAGGGTGGGAGGTTTCTTAGGGGCCTCACCTCCTGTGTTCACCGGTGACCTTGGCACTAGGGGCAGGAGCGCTCCTAGCCTCTCCGTGGGGCATCCTCGTCACCAAGTGTTCCCCACGCCCAGATGACGTGGGTGATGCAGGGACCAAGGTCATGTCCTTTGGGAGCTCATAGGAAGGAGAGAGGCCACAGGTTCGCACAAGTGGATCACCACCCTGCCAACATCCCATGGGAGAGGGAAACAGGGTCTTGAGACCGCTGTATCCCAGTATAACTACACTGGGAGCTTGGGCACAAACAGATTGGTACCATTGCACAGGTCAGCATGAAAGAGCTCTGATCCCTCACATGTAGGAAGCTGAGCTGCAGCAGGGAGGCACTGGGCTCTGATGCCTCTGTCTTTGTCTCTCCTGAAGGTCTCTGAGCAGCTCCAGCCAAGTTTCGAGGTAGCCAGACCTATCAGAGCCACATTGCCAAGACATCAGCCCGGCAAGGACTGCAGCGTGACCAGGGGCTCCAGGCACTGCCTGCTGCTCTTCCTCCCTGCGCAAACCAGCACAGCCATCCTATCCCATCCCACCCCACCCCACCTGCAGGACAGTAGATTTTTTTCCTTACACAAGCCGGGGGTCAGCCCCATGGGGTGGGGATGCCATCCTTCAGCACTGCTAAAAACCACGGCCCTGGACAAGGCACCTTGCCTATATATTCAGATTGCCCCCCCCCTCCCCCCCCCAGTTTGGTCTGATCAGAGATGCAGGAACAGCTGGGAGGGACCAATTCCCCCTAAATAATGTCACCCTGGGGTGTTCCCCCTCCTCCTCCTCTTCCTCTCCTGGCAAGGAGGGATCTGGAGACTGCCTTACCTCGCAGCTCTCGTGCAAAACTCACAGCTCAGTCTAAGAGGGATGAGGCTGGAGGGATGGGCCCAGTGCATAACACCAAGGGGTCTGCAGCAGGGTGCTGCTGCCTGTGATTTACACGCATCCGCCAGCTCACACAGAGATCAGGAGAGCACACCCGCTCTCAAGCAAAGGATGGTCACAAGGTGAACCAGTAAAACATGCAAGAAATACACTCCAAAACCCCTCACTCCCAAAGCACACCTCCACCTCCGGCAACAGCCCTACAAAAGACTGGGAGGAGTACTTCAGCCAACTCACTGCAGCCTCCGGGGGCCAGGGTTTCCATGATTAGCTCACCCAGGGCTGAATTAGATGTATCAGCAGCTGAAGAGAATTAAACAAGAGGAGAAACAGGACTGAGCTTTCTCATTCTAGCTCTAGGGTCTGCAGGCAGCTAGGTATTACAAAAACAGGGTGGCCTGGGAAAAACAGCATTAATCAGAAGTTGCCTACCAGATTAACAAGCCCACAGCATTGGAAGAGGGGCTGCGCATCTCTCACAGCCGTCTTCCCGCTGGGGTCGCCCAGTTTTCATGTTTTGTGCTGAGGAGCTCGGGTGAAGCGGCAGGTCCCTGCCATTCACTGCTGGGAGGTCAGCTCCAAGGGCGGGTGACTACAGTCGCAGCAACAGACGTGGTCTCAGACAGCAGGGTGCCACATCCCTCCTCCAACATCATCTTAACTCTGCCCAGCAAAGCGGATGCAGAACCGTGCAGGAGCAGGGAGGGCTAAACCCAGAAGCAGGCATACAGGAGGCTAAAGAAGATGATGAGTTGTGCTCCCTACGCACACTTCATCCAGCTCCCTTAGGACAGGAGGCGCCGTGATACTAGCTAACATATCAGGGTGCATTGAATGCTTGAAGCCAACTCGACCCAGAAGACAAAGCACTGCCCTCTGCTCAGAAACATCCCTCCACACCACCCTCTCCTTCCTGCCCCCCTCGCAGCTCTTTATAGGCATCAGCTGCTGCACGCCCAGCTGGGCCGGCTGGCCCTGGGTAGAGGCAAGCCAGAAATCAGCCCACAGCCACAGCACTGTCCAATATCCCTGGAATGATAAAATCCTCTCCCTTTACCACTGAAACCCTCCAAACCAAGCCTGCCTTGGGTAGAGCTAATTGCACAGAGGGCATAGGGAAGGAGATGAGAGAACCACAGGGTGGCAGCCACTGGCCTTGCGTAGATACGTCCTTGTCCACTAACGCTGACAAACACCTGGGGATTCATCAGGGCTTATCTGTCTTGTATCACGCTTTCCACTACAATGTGCCTCACCATGAACTAAAAGCCATCATCCCCTGAAAGAGGGTACACACCCTGCTTCCCAGCCACCCTCTCTGACACCACCACCATCAGCAGCTTTGGGAGCCCCACGTGCCTCCTGATCCGTGCAATTCCTCCTCCTCTTCCTCTCTGTGCCCCCTGGTGCTCCAGGAGGTACCAACTCAGCACAGCCTCCCCAGCTTCCCACCTGGGCCTTAGACAGGACAGCAGAGAGCTGGGAGGGACGGAGAGGGCACGCGCAGAGAAACCAGGCAGCAGAGAGAGCATCTCCAGGGAGCTTGGGTGTGATGGTGAAGGCAGTGCAGGGCCCAGCCCAGACAAGAGGTCCTTGAAGAAAGGCCGGTGGTGGTGGCCTTTCTTCAGAGTCACGCCATGAGGATGTCAGTGTCTGAATGTCACCCAGGGTCTATAGGACTTGCCCTTGAATCACTAAATTCAGCAGGAACCCCAGAGCTGAACTGAATGCAAACCAGCTCAAACCTTTATGGCTTCGGATTTATATTTTTTTAATTCCCAATCCAGTACTGCTGTTGCTGAGCTTCAGTAGAAACTGCAGCAGCCACTACAGAAACCAAACCAAGACAAGGCAGGAAAACACGCTGTCTTGATTTCTGGGTAAGAAACAAATCCAGCTTAGCACAAGCAATGGAGTTTGTTTTTAAATGTTTTTAAATGTTTGGCTTGTACACTAAAACAAAGCTTGTCCATGGGAGGGGGTGGGTGGGAGGGGGCTGCTGCTGTCTCAGAAAGTTCATGAGATGTGACGCGTGGTGGGCAATGACACACCGCCTTGCACCAGTCATTCCCAGAGCCTGGCTTATTTATTTATTCCCAGAGCAAAGGAAAAAGCATCAGAGCTTAATCTGAGGGTATGAGGGTTCTCATGGGGAAACCAGTGACTTGCTCTCCAGAAAAAGTGGTGGCAAGACCCAGCAACTAGGATCAAATGTGGAAGAGCAAAATTCAGAGGAGCAGGAAGGGTAGGTAGCTGGACCCTGTTACGCTCTCTGCCTAAAAAGTGGATGATGTGCCTGGATTTTGAAGGCACCATCATGACAAATGTCTGCAAGGAAAAATGCCCACATTGGAAGGGACTTAAACTTTGGTATTTCTTGATTTTTGAGTTCTTTAGTGCTATTTTTGAATCCTTTGTGCTGCTGTAACCCCACACAAGATGGGTCTGAGTGTATGTGCAAGGATAGACGTTTTCTTTGGCTTATCCATGATGGCAATTTCTACTGTTTTATGAAAATCAGGTTTTTGCAGGGCTGCAGACTAGGTAAGCTCCAGCCACATCAAGCTGATGTTCTTCCGCAGCAATTCATCCTGAAGGAAATCCACACTGGTGAGTTAGTACTAACTGTTGTGAGGTTTGCTCCGTGGGGTGTCTGTAGAGAGTAGCCCCATGCTCTGCAAGGCCAGGGGCAGCACTGCTCATGGGCAGCATTTTGACACCATTGTACAGAGGCCCACACGAATGAGGAATGAGAGGGTTAGGACCAAGTTCAGGAGACTACATCAGACCTCAGTTGCTCATTGACTTCTTTCCTCTGCATAGGACAGCCATTTGCTAGTGAGATTTTCAGACGAGCAAGTGGTCTCTTATTCACAGAAGCCACACTCCTGTTTTATGGTCTGGCTGCCCTACCAGACACAGGGTTGGGGAGCATGTGGTGGGATGTGCGTTAAGCAGGTGATCAAGCACAAAAAATTTCCAAAAAACCCACAGTAATCATGTGGAGAAAGGGGAGAAGCCCTGCTCACAGAGTAACCTGGAGAACTCGTGGTCCAGAACCCAGAGACCATCTTTCCAGGGTCTCAAGGTAGACTACTAAGCATAAGGGTGTCCCACAAACAGCCAGCCTTGGTTATCATATCCCGCCCCAGTCTCAGTTATCGTATCCCTTCACTTCCAACTTCAAGAAGAGACTGTTCACGTTGCAGGCAATGGTCTGGATTTGCTTGCAGGTGGCTGACCAAGATCAGCATCAAGACAGTGGAGGTGGATTGCTCATGGGACTTCGCAAGCTCTGTTTGCACTGACTGCAGTGGGCACATGCAGAGCCATCTGGGCCAGGTGCTAGATCCCACTCTGCTGCCCAGTTTATTTTTTTTCTGTTACCCATGTGTTGAGCTGTTCTGCTGACATGGAGTACCAGGAACTCCGAATCCCTCATCAGGGACTCAAATTAAGCCACCAAGAGGCATCACATTATCTACATTAAAGCCCTATCAGAGAGCACTTTTGGATGTCTTGGCCAAATTAAACGCCAACCTTGCAGCTCCCACATAAACGCTCATGATCACAGCTGCAACAACTGTGTGCTGAGGAGAGACTGTGAGCTCCTGAAGGGGATGACTGGTGTGGAAGGATCCTGTCTTCCTCAGCTGTCTCAGCCCACTGTGCTGCAGCCAGCTCACCCCAGAGCCAAAGCACACCCTGAGTTACCACTGAGTGCTGCAGGGCTCTAAAATAGCACTGGGATGTGAGGACCCTCAGGTTTTCTTCTATATATTTCAACAAAAAGCATTAATGCCACTTGGCCTGTCTTCAGAAGGTGGCATCAACTTCTGCAGCCCTCCACTTGCTAGGCCTGCTAATGCCAACCACCAAACCTCAAAGCAGGGATGTCAAGAGAAACCCAGGGCTTTATAATCAGAAAAGAAACCCAATCCAGCTAGCTGGATACCAGCTCTTCGAAGGCCACAGATCTTGGAAGGGGAAGCCTGGAGCAGCCCAGGCTGGAGAGAACCTCTTGCTCTTTCTAACCAGCAGCGTGGGCTGGGTACCACCCCAGCACAGCCTGCATGCAGCGTCTCAAACTCTGGCAGAAGTTTTACAATGAGCAGGTTGAATAGCTTTGGTCTTTAAACACTTCCCTTTTAATGGAAAATTACCTTTTCAATTAAAAATAGTCTCTTAGTCAACCCTTTTCACCTCTTTTTAGATTCTCCCTGGCTGTGGGGGTGTTTTTTTACGACACTGGGAAAAAACCAAGAATATTACAGTTTCCATAATCGTGGATTTTTCTTTCTTTCTCATGCTTTTTTGATTCTCTTTTCCTCCTTTTCACAGTGAAATACTGGAGAACGAATCATATCCCCATGCGGGAGTTTTAACAAAATGCTTAATTTTTATCCTTCCTTCTTTCCTGTTGTCACTACTCCTTTCCCTCGAACTTCCCCTAGCAGCAGCATTGCAATCTGTCACGCGGACAGACGAAGCACGGCTGCATCTCACCGCACTGTCTGCTGAGAGGGTCAGAAGGGGCAGATCACTTAACACTACACCTGTTTTATGAATAATAATACAGCCAGTTTTGCTGGGTTCCTGGGAGGATGTTTTCCCACCAGGATAAACTCCATGTATTGAACAAATTCATGTCTTTAACTTGCTTGACTCTGGTTAGCTTGGTTGCGAGGGGAAGCTCCAGCAGTGCCATTTGAGCAGAGGAAAGACGTTCGAGGCAGGTTTTGTCAGAGTGTCTTGTGCTTTCTCTCTCTGCAAGTTTCACTTATGGAGGTACGAGATTATAAATTTGGGGTTGAAGAGCCTGTTTCCCTTGCAAATAATATGGAAGGAAAAAAAAAAAGCTTCAGCAGCTTCAGAAAAATGAAAGTTATCCATAGGTACACAGGTTTGGGTCACCCCAAAATACACCACCTGGATTAAAATTTTGGTCCTTCTTTCAGTGGCTGGACTAGCTCAGGAAAAAAAAAATGCTGACTTTTTAATGTACTTTTTCAATTACTTCAAAAATTCCAAGAATGTCTTTTTAAGACGGTAGAACAAAATGTTCCGGTTCAAAGCAACAAGTTTCTCCAGGTCTTTCCTTAGGAGGTGCAAGAAGCAACAATACCTGTTCTCTCTCAGGCAGAGGACTGTGCCCATCAGCACACGCAGTGATATCCTGAGTGATCTTCCTGCCCTGATTTGGGTTGCCCAAGAGTCTCAGGAACGTCCCTCAGCCCCATCCCAAGCCAGACCTGCGACAAAAGAGGACACTGTTCTATCAGGTCCAATCAGTGCCTCTCTCATGTATTATTTTATTTGTTTTGTTGGCTTTTATTGAGAGTGAAAAAATAATTTAAAGCAATTATCTGTACAGGGGGGCAAGGGACTGGTTAACTGGTCGGAGGATCTGTGACCCCCTACAGCCAGGCCAGGGAGGGTTAGAGGGGGTGATTTACAGCTGTACAAAAACACAACAATCCCACTGACGAGGAGCAGAGGGTGGAGGACATCTCTTGAGCTCTTGTAGGCCCAGAGCAGAGGGGCAGGAGGCTGTGCAGGGTCAGGGGGAACCAGGGTCTGCCCATAGTGGAACCAGACCCTCAAGTGACCTGCAGGGGTGTCTCCAGCATCTCCATGAGGAAGGTGTCGATGGGGGTGTCCCCAATCAGCTTGAAGAAGAAGAGGTGCTCCAGGCATTTCAGCCCGATGGACCGCAGCGCTGGCAGGCGCAGGAGGAGTTTGGCAAACCTGGAAGGAGGAGAGAAGAGTCAGAGGCATGCAGAACACACTGGCCACCCTCTCCCACGAGTTTCCAAGCCAGCACCAGGGCCACAGGAGAGCAGAGCCCGAATGCTCCCCCAAAAATGCCTTGGAGAGTCCTCTAGCTTAGATTCCCTTATGCTTTCAAAGCAGAGGAATAAGCGTTTTTCTCTTCATGTGTGGAGGGGAATATGTACCTTTTCAAAACAGAATTTAGCATTTTTAAAACTTCCATGAAGAAGAAAAAAAAATGTCTAGATTGCCTTCCCAGCCAAGACTTAAACTACTGACTTGCATCTCCATGGTGCCATTGAAATCCTTCTTGAGACAGCCTTCAAAAGTCCCTGGCCCCCTGAGAGGGTGCACAACCCCTCAGCAGTGCCTCTGCCAGCCACTGCCTTCTGTTTGGAGGCACAGCTGCGAGGAAGGGGGGGACAGCGGGCAGGCTGCCTCTCCCTCCCCACACCCTGCTCACAGCACTCCGCAGCCACATCCAGAGCCAAAAATAGCAGAAGATGCTGTGGGCGCATCACTTGGCTGGCGGTGATGAGGAGGGATCCTGCTGCCGGTGTTTCAAGAGCTTGGCCAGCAGAGGGTAGGATTGGATTGAAAAGCAAGAAAATGCTTCTTGCCAGGACCCTAAAGGCTCTGGCCCAGAGTTAGGGCACTGAGAGGACATGCCAGCCTGCAGGAGCTGGGCTGCTTCTGGCAATTTTGGCTGGTGTCCTGCCCTTCCTTTTCTTGGGGCTCCAGCCCAGGGCAGCCCCGTCACCCCTCCCTCAGTCTGCTCTTTCCAAGATGGGAATTGTGCTGCCTGCCACGCTTGGGGACACTCACCGCCCTGGCTGCTCAGGGTACTTCTGCTTTGTGTAGGCTTCCAGAGTGGCATAGACCTTCTCCCTCAGCGATTCCACTTCTGAGGGGCTGGACAAACCCTTGGCATCTGGACGAGGGAGAGAATACAGGTAGGGAAGAAATCACTGCAGAGGAGACCTTTCCACTACGTCCATGGGTGGGAGAGGACTCAAGCTCTCTTTAATCATGCACTCAGGGACTGGGATAAGTCTGTCTGCAGTCCTGACGCTCACTGCCACAGCACTCCCGCCTGTGACCTGCCATGGCCCTGAGGGCACGTGTGTCACCTGGGACTGCCCCAGGCCTCAGACTTACCTGGGTTGAACAGGACAATGGCTCGCAGGCACCCCAGCTCCGACTTATCCATCTGCATGTCTTTCATTTTGGACACCAGCTCTGTCAGAACCCTGCATGTGGGGGACATGGGAGGGCAGATGATCAGAGACAGGGATTGACACCAAGGCTGAGGGCAGAAAAGCATCCGTGACAGGCACTGGGAATGTCCCCAATTCCTCTCTGCAGGAAAAGGCAGCTTTGAGGGACAGCCATGCCACACACTGCTCTTCTACATGTGCATCAGTATTCATGGACCTGAGCATCAAATTCACTTCCAATCTTACTTTGCTCAGCCGATGCCCTCTGTGCTCTGTTTGGACTATGGAGAGCAATTTGCACTCAACTTGAGGAAAACCACATGGGTTTTTCCTCCCCATTTCACTGTGTGAAATATGGGCACCACCCTTACACATGCCAGTTGTGTAAGAGTGGTCACACAGTGACCAGGCAGGGAGCAGGCACGGCACGGACAGTACGCGTGCAGTCGTTATACGAGCAAGTTGGGGTTTAAGGCTTTGCCAGCTAAAGCTCTTGCTGATCAGTATTAGCTCTAGATCCAGTTATGGCAAACTCTTAGAGGGAAGGCAGAGAAGCATTCATCCCCCTGCACATCCAACCAAGGATCTGCTTCTGCAAATCCATTTCCAAGGCGCTTTCATCCCATTCTTGGTTTTTAAGCCAGTCAAGTGTCCCCTCCTCATTCTAAGCTAAACCCAAATCACCATGAGTTTGCTGTAGTTCTCACTAAGGACATGTTTTCTATTCAGAGGGGAAAGACAGAGCCAGCCTGGCTGCCGCTGCTAGAGGATGACAGAAACAGGCCACGTACCTGTCGAAGATGGAGCCCACACCAGCACTGTGAGCACTGCTGCGGTGCACGTGCAAGCCTGTGGCCAGAAGGATGCCGTCTTGCACCGAGACGGAGCGATGGGAGAAAGAGGCGATGAGCAGCTCATTCCAGCCTGCAAGAGGAGGTGTGCAGGACACAAGAGGTAGTTCAGCAAAAAAATACCAGTTCCACATGGAGCAGCACAGCTGGTTTCTCCCTGCTGGCTTCAGACTCAGCTCACAGGAGAGATGGGACCCCGGGTACCAACTGCACCCTTTCCAGCAGCAAGGAATGTGCAGAAAAATACTCAAAGTGCCAAAAAAAAAAAAAAAAGGGAGGGGGAGGAGGAGGGGGGCAAGATGCCGTTTTTTCCTCATTAAAAAAAAAAAACATATTCCTTGCATCAGCAACCCCTTTACATCATTTTGCACATCGCACCTAATGTGCCCCACACATAGCAAGTTCTGTAGTTATAAGAATTCCATTAACAAGACACGTTTATTCCCTCTCCCCCAGTCCTCCTAACATGTCTGTATGAAGAGGGTAACAAACCACAGATTCCACTGCCCCATCCACAGCCTCTGCCAACCGCTCAGCATGGCTCAGGATGGGTCGCTTGCCCTGTGACAGCAGGGATGAATCAGCTCAGGATTCACCATCCAGCCTGGCTGGCACGGCATGCAGCCCAGAGAAGGGACAGCGACACCAGGAATAGCCCCAGAGGCCACAGGTAGGAGACGTTACCTGCCCGGAGAAGAATGACTTGGTCCTCCAGAGTCAGGTCAGAGAAGTGGGGGATTCGCTTGGCCCACTCAACGAGTGTGAAAAGCTGCTTGTCAGCTGCATGACATATGTTGGTGACGGGGTCATTTGTCTAATTAAGAGTGATATCAAAAGGAAAAGAGCAGAGGAAAAGAGGAGAATTTGTTAATGTAAAATCTTTGGTAATTGCTGTCTGCACTGCACATGGTATCAGATTAAGTTAACGATACTCAGAGCCACAAGCAAAATGATCAGATTGCCAATAATCACTGCTGCTGTGCACTGTTGAAAAGAGGAGATATTAATTACTACTATCCCCTCTACAACCAGCCAAATCAGCTGGTTGCTAGACTTTTCTGTTTGCTTGCTGTTCTTTGCAAAGCAAGCCCTACACGGCAGGCTGCAGTCCTGCTTCCTGGAGCACATCTAAAAGCCATCAAGCAGCCTCTGAACAGCAGTTTTATCCAAAAGAGTAAAACCACGGCAGTAAACCTGCTGTGTCCAACTCCATTGCAGTCTTGGTCCCTGGGACAGACAAGCAGTGCCCAGAGCTGTGCAACTGTGGAAGCCAGCACAGGGTTCAGGCTCTCTGGCATCCACCTATTGCCATATCTACTCACTGAAACCAAAGGGAACTGGAAAAAAAATTGCTAGGAAAATAACGCATAGGCTGTTTTCCAGTTGTTATTCAGAGTAGCTTCAAAAGAACAATTGTTGGGGATTTTTAGGCACTACAAAGCAAAAAGCCCTTGCAACATGCCAGCCGTTCACATGGGGTTTGTCCTTTCAAATCACACCGTGAAGGCCCTCATCTCGAGCTGCATGTGATTTTAGTGCCCCTTACTGAGCTCTCTGTGTTCACGTCGCTGTACGCTTCCGTCTTGGGTTCGACTGCCAGCTCAGCTTCCAGGATCCTCTCCACAGGCATGTCCTCGCTGCCACTGCTTGTGGACTCGGCTTCATTCTCACTCCGCTCTCTGCTCCTCTGCCTCTCCTCCTGCACAGCTGCAGGACAGAAACACAGATCTTTACACCCACAGCAACACCTACCTGCTCACAGTGGGTCCCATTGCATCTGGGAGGAGGGATGAGAAACCCCCTCAGGAGGGGGAGAACAGAAAATAAATGGCTATTTCAGATGTATATCCATTCAAATGGCTATCCCCACCACCCCCCAATAACTTTGGGGTTGCTGTAGAACAGTAGGCTCCAAATTTGATATAAAGTTGCTCTTTCCAAGGTATGAATCTCCAGAATAGAGGCAAGAGGAACTGATACCTCCAGGTGGCAGCCTGGACTCAGCTGTCACTAGATGCTGGAGGAAGCAGGAGGGACCCAGCACCCAGACACTGAGGTTTGCTGTCCTTACAGCGTGCCTCAAACAGTCCCGTGGCAGCCAGAGCATCCAGCAGCAGGGCTAGATGGTCCCTCACCCCCAGCTGGATCCACACATGCTGCTTGCTTCATTCCTGAGCAATCACTTACCCAGCCTGGCCCAGTCCTGGTATCACCTCTCCCCTGACCACCTCTAAGCAGTTCTAAGCACCTCAGATGCCCCTCTTTTACCACCTCTGTACATTTTCCAAAATATCTACTGACTTAATCACTGAAATTCTCTCCAGATCTGTTATTAACTCCCAGGGCTGCTGGGTGTGTGGAGGACAAGTCCGTGTAGGACACGAGTACACAGTATGCTAAGCCTTGTGCTCAAGAGAAGTCCTGGGTGCGCATTTTTGTTGGAGAAATTCCAAAGGGAAATAAGAAAATCCTGCTAAAACAAAACAAAACCGACAAACAAGCCAAAAGACCTGACCAGTAGGTGTCAATATCATTGTTTAGCTCATTGCTGGAGAGAAACGTCCCAAAACTACAGACCTGCCAGCATCGCTCCCCTGTGTGAGCATAGAATCATAGAATCACCCAGGTTGGAAGGGACCTTTCAGACCATCAAGTCCAACCATCAGCCTAACTCTGACAAAAACCACCACTAAACCATGTCTCTAAGCACTGCGTCTGCCCGGCTTTTAAATACCTCCAGGGATGGTGCCTCAACCACTTCCCTGGGCAGCCTGTTCCAATGTTTAATAACCCTTTCGGTGTAAAATTTTTTCCTAATATCCAGTCTAAACCTCCCCTGGCGCAACTTGAGGCTATTCCCTCTTGTCCTATCACTTGTTACTTGGGAGAAGAGACTGACCCCCACCTCTCTACACCCTCCTTTCAGGGAGTTGTACAGAGTGATAATGTCTCCCCCTCAGCCTCCTTTTCTCTAGGCTAAAAAACAGCCTACAGCAGCAAGCAGGGGCCCAAAGTGCCCCGTAGCCCCTAAGGGACAGGTATGCAGCTGGCCTGGTCCCACAGAACAGCCTGTCCCAAGCTGTAGGCATTTATACACCTGAAATGAAAGCTTCAGTGGGGGGGGAAGGTGGCTGCAAAGTTGGCCCCCGCCCCACAGACGTGAGTGCTTCGCTATCCAACAGGTTAATGGCTCCCCCACCTGTTAGTTAAGCACCAGGCAGTCAGTATCCAGAGGAGGGGGAAAACCACCAAGGCCAAGGGATAAAGGCACCTTTAAGAGGAGAGGGGATCTGCCTAAGCACCAGGGGACACCAAGGAAGGGGCCAGCTCAGCAAGCCCACAGCTCACAACAAGCCTGCGGGAGGAACTTGATCCCCATTTTCTCAAACAGGTAAGTGCTGCTGGAAGAAGGGTGTGACAAGCTTGTAGGTCAGATACTTGCACCAGGAGATTTCTTTCCCACTTGTCTTTACAGCACTGCTGTTCGCCATGGTGTCAGGAAATGAGCCCTTGCCTTACCCTGCCTTATGTTAGGGTGCTTTCAGGGGAAGGGCCAAACCACAGGAGGTTCCTCAGCACCGAGACTCAGGACCACTTTGCAGTGCTCGGCACTTCCCTGCATTTCTGCCAGCTGGGAGGATGTGCTTCCCAGCACTGCCCAGCTGCTGGGGAACTGGCAGCACCCAAGGAGATGGGCCAGCAGAGCATCCAGGCTGGCACTGGCGAGGGATGGCAACATAGGACGCACATATGTGCCAGACAGATGGGGGAAGAATTTGTCCTCTTTAGGGTAGTGGACAGGAAGAAGCCAGGGAAGTGTTTCTGAAGTCATCAAAAATCTTAGTGGAAGAGTGAGCATGCAAAGGAAATACCAGTCCCATGCCTCAGCCCCCAAACTCATCCAGGATTCCTTGTTCAAGCTGCAATCTGTCCCCATTTTCTGCAGCTCCCAGAAAGCCCCTGTGATTATTGCAGCCAAACCCCTGTAGGATCCACCAGGATCCTGGGGTTTAAATTTTCAGGCTCTGCAAAGGGAAAGTTGTGTTGACACCCTGGTCCTCTGAACCACTTTGCACCCAGCTGGAAGGGAAAGCTGTGCCTGGGATTAGGTTTTTGATTCAAGCCTGGCATTTGACAGGCCCCTGCGGTCCTGAGCGGTTGAGGAAACACAGCATTGATGATGGTACAGGGAATGGGATGAGGCTCAGCCTGTGCCCAGCGTTACAGCTTCCCCCCCAGGCTCTGCCCTGCACTGTCTGACCTCCTGCACAGGGAGCAACTGGCACGCTCCGCAGAGGGACAGTGTGGCCACCAAAAGGGACAGCTACACTGCCTGCTGGCATTCAACCCTGCAGGCGCAACAGTTATTTTATCTTGGGGGGAAAAAAGCAGTTTAAAAGCTGTGCTACTTGTCACTACCTGACCTTGCATCTGTCAGTATAATTTGGGAGACAATACAGCTCGACAGCCCTTGCTCTACCAAGGGAGCAGTTAGCTGCAGGGGGCAGAGGCAGACAGATAAACACCCATGCCGCTGGGCTTTTCTTTGCCTGCAGCAGAGATTCACTCAGTGGTGGCTTTTACAAAGATCTTCGCACTCTCTGGAGCTGCGTGGGAGGAGAGAAAGGGCTGCGGGACGCACAGCAGACATGTGTCACTCTCAGCAGCTCTTTGGAGGCTTCCTCCAAGTCAGTGCAAAATCCCTTAAGTCCAATTGCCTCAGGTTGGATCCTTGCACCAGATCAACACTTGGTGGTTTGTACCGGAAACACGGTCCTTTGGGGATTGCTCCACTCCCATATGTGGAGCATGGGAGAGGCTGCATGAACCGTTTCCATACAGCTCTCTCCTGCAGCACAAAGCCACCACAGGATGGGAGCTATACCAAAGGTGAGGTTAAGAGTGGAAATGACAAAGAACTATAGAATAAAAAATAGAAAGAAATCATCCACCCTCATCTTTCAGTGCAAGAATTAGGTGACAAATGAAGCCAGGAAGCTGCAAACAAAAAAGGAGGTTTCTATTCACACAGGAGACAAGCAGGCTGCAGGACTCCTCACTGTTGGGTGCTGCCCACAGCAAAGGCTTACAGGGGTACAAGGGGTCCAGGCCATTAAGGGCCACTAACTAAACGCATGCTTGGGTCAAAATTTGTTAACAGGTTCAATAGTCACCAGTATGTGTGTTTAGATGGGATGTGAAAAAAATTACAGTGCAATAGCTTCCCCATCATCCTCATTTCCTTTACGAAATGAGGTCAAAAATGCCCTGAAGCTGTCAGCGTGAGTTTTTACAATGCTCTAGCCTTGGAGGGCCACCAAGAGCCAGATTCGCCCTAATGAATGTAAGGAAAATTTCTAAAAGCTCATTCCTTCCACCAGCCCACACGTACCTTCCCTCTTCATCCCCATTGCGAGGCACTTCTGATAGCGGCAGTACTGACAGCGGTTGCGTTGGCGCTTGTCTATGAGGCAGTCCTTGTTGTCTCGGCAGGTATAGATCAGGTCCTTCCGGATTGTCCTCTTAAAGAAGCCTTTGCAGCCCTCACAGCTGTACACCCCATAGTGCTTCCCTAGGGAGGCAAGGGCAGGCCATCAGTGGGCAGGCAGGCATCTGCCCTTCCCTATGGCATAGAAAAAGCTCAAACCAACCCCAAAGGTGAAAAAAATGGCTGCAGGGTATCACCTTAGCAGGCTGGACTTGGCTCTAGTAGCTCTTAGCAGGAATAGTGACCAGCAGCAGTCAAACTATAAGACCGCTGCTTTCCTGTGATAAGGAGGGACTGCAAGGATATGGAAGGGGAAGGATATGGAGCCCCATCTTAGGTGCAGTGCAAGTGCAGAATAGGTAGCAAATGGGGTGCACTGATATGGAGCAGGGGGTGCAAGGCACAGCCAGGCTGCAGGTCTCTGGAGTAGGAGAGAAAAATCTAGGCACAGGCAAAGGCCAGCTAACACAAAGCACAGGTAAATAAGACAACAGTGATTTTGATATATTTACCTTTGATAAACAGGGACAAAATGTAAAGTGAGATTATACACATAAGGGAGATGCGCATGGCTTTTAGGTTTGCTCTCTTTTGGGCATAGGGCAACTAATCTGCAAAACAGACAGCCTCCCCCTTGGGTGAGCCAGACCCAGCTATGAATCCCGCAGTGCCAGTATGGCCCCAGCGAGCCTCCGCAGCGTTCACTCCTGCGTGAGCTTTGCTTCAGAGCGTCAGGGGAGTTTTCATTGCGCAAAGCTTTCCCTAAGAAAGAAAACCTCCTACCCGAGGACCTGTCCCCACAGATGGCACAGATGTGTTTGGCTAAGGATCCTGGGCTTGTAGATGGATAATTCATGTTCCCGATCCCTGGGAGACCTGGCAAAGGCTTGATGTCCTCTGAGCTGCTGACATTGTTCAGGATGTTGAGCTGCAGAAGCAGAAGCCACAAGACAGGTTAGAGGGTCGAGACTCATACACCTCAATGAAACCAACCCCAAACTGAGCTGACCCCTCCCTTGCTGCCCCTGCTGGGCTCGTCCCACAAGCTTATCCCCAGCCACTCCATGGGGCTGCCATGGGCAGACAGACATCCTCTGGTGAATCCAGCTGGAGGGGTTTAAGCAGATGCCTGATACCAGATATTGCCTCTCACCCTGCCCTGATGCTGTAACCAAAGCCAGGACTAAGCAAAGCTGGAAAAGGGCAGGCGGCAACCCTCAGCTGCTCAGTTACAGCCTCCAAGCGACAGCGCTGGTGGGATCCTGCCTGCTTCATTACAGGATGCTGATCACTGGCTGCTTGTGGCCTCGAATGCTAACAGCTTAGTAAGGAAGGAGCCAGGCGATTTGTTGCAATTAAACCTGCACTGCTGCATGGCCGGAAAAAGCTATAATGATGTGTGTTTTCTTTTTTATTTTTTTTTAAGTAAGCGCTAAGTGGGTTAGCTTCCCTGACTTGTGATATGCAAATCTGCATAAATGCATGAAAACATCTTGGTCACTCCCTGGGACTCAGGTTCCCAAACACTATCACAGGCTGGAGAACAGAGCAGATTCGGTGATGCCAGATTAAAAAAAAAATAAAAAAAATAAGGGAGAGCAGGCTGAGCATCTAAAGTCAGCTGCAGCGAGATGCAGGCGAACAGCCCAGAGCCCCCAGCTGAGATCCCCAGGAGCTGCTCACGGCTGCTGCAAGTTAAAGGTTACAAACCGACATCGATTAGAGACCCAAGCCTGATGTTGCCGAGGGCTTCGTTTTATTGATATTTGTCTTTTGAGCTGTTGTTGGCAGGGCAGTGAGGATTAAGGGCCTTTGAGCACATCTTGTCAAAAATTGTCTAGGCAGAGTAACATCTCTCCAAAACCACCATCAAGTCATCTTTCCCATTGCCATGCTTTGAGGACTGGGGATGGTTTCTTCATCACTGAGCTTGTTTTTAACAGCTGCCGCAATTTATCAGCTAAATTTTGACTTCCCAGCAAGAGGGCAGAAGTAGGGACAGAAAACAAGGCTTTGGGTGAAAAATCCAGCTACAGCCTTCATTACAGTCTCCATAATAGCTGAGCCACTCGACTTCATGCATGTTGTTGTTTCAGTCATGTTGTTGCAAGTTCTCCGTTTGCTCCGAGAAACTGCCCATTTCCCATGAAAAAGTATAATAATTTCCACAGGGAATTTCAGCAAAGAACAAGAAGGGTTCATCCCTTTGGGATTTTTGCAAGTGTCATTAGAAAAACAAAAAGATGAAGCCTGTTTTCATCTTCTCTCAGCCCTGTCCCTTCATTCTGAAAGCTTCAACAGGCTGATGACATTGAAAATACAAATTATCCAGCAAAAGTTACCACGTTAGGAGCCAGCTTGTTTTGCTGCACTGGAAAATAAAAGTGATAGGAAAAAATTACCCAGAGGCTCGCTCTCCCCAGTGGAGACTCAGCCTGGGTACTGGGCAGCTGTAAATCCTTAATGCTTCAAAATCCAAACTTGGTCCAAGGAAGAGAGAAATCAACCCCTTCCTCCACACAAGTGTCCAGCCACTTTTTTTACCCTGGAAACTTCTTCTTGGCAAGATGCTGAGCCAGGAGGAACCTTTTATGGTTTAAAATGTTACTCAGAGCTCAGGTACCACTTTTTCTCTCTGGCTGCACTTTGAGACAATAACAGGGAGAGAGGGTGTATATGGAGAGAGAAATGGGGGAGTTTTAGCCATCAGTGTCTTCGGAGCTTGACTTCTGCAGGTTAAGTGCAACCATGGATGATAACTGGAACAACTGCTTGAACCCAAATCCATTAGCGGCCTCCCTGCCGAATCCCCAAGGCCCAGCTGTCTCCTTGCATTAGAGGCAACACAAATGAAACCCGTTCCTCGGAGCTGGGAACTTGGCGCGGTGCCTGGATTGGGGAAACCACTTCCCGGAGCCTTCCCAGCCCCAAAGCAAAGGTTTCCATGCAGCCAATGCTGCCGCCAGCTCCACCACCACCAATTACCTGCCTGGGATGCCACAGGCACAAATATTGTCGGGTCAATGGGGAACAGTTGGGTGGTGCCAGGGGAAGAAGGATGCCCAGTACACCTGCAGCAGACAGCCCAGACCCATGCAGGAGTTGAGGTTGTTGGTGAAAGGTAAGCCAAACCTGACAAATCCTTCAAGACCTCTCCAAGGGCCTCCCTACACCATCCTCTCCCAGCCTTGGTGGCAGGCACTGGGAAGAGCTTCAGATAGACTGTGGAGACTGGGCAGCAGAGTCTGGGGCTCAGAGACAATCTCCTTGCTGCCTCTTCAGCAGGAGCCATGAGGCTCTTGAGCACTCCCTACCTTCAGGTCCCACTAATAAAACACAAAGTCTTGTTAATAAAAGGCAGAATTTCTACTTAAATCTGCACTCCCAGAGTGTTTCACCACATGACCAAAATCCCACACTGCCACCTTGGTCCCAGCCATGCTGGAGGAGGTGCCTGGCTCTTGGGGCAGCGCGTCCCTGTCCCTAGCCTACAGAGCCACCCCAGGAGGCTCCCAGCCCATCCATGGCTCTGGGGAGGCACTGACCCCAAGCCCTGGGCATCCTCCCTGTCTGAAGGGGAAACCTCAGCACCTGAGTGAGCTCAGGCAGTAAGGACAGGAGCGCTTCATTTTTCTTCAGGCAAAGTTTATATGCAACACAGTATGTGGCTGGCATTTAGCAGTAACATTTGTCTCTCTCTAGAAAGTCTGTCTCCTTTCCAAATAATGAAACAAAGCAGGTATCTTTTTACAGGAGGAAGGGGAATGCTTCACATGCTGCAGCCCTCAGCTATCCCGATTATTTCCATGTACAGTAATTATACACACTGCAATAGATGCAGCGGAGGGGAACTGGATCACACCCATGGTGAGAACAGACCTGGGAATTAGCTCTCTGCCCTTACTGTGAAGGGATTTTGAAATATATACAGGTGTCTTCTCTGTGCCTGTGCCATGGTGATTTATGTAGAAAGATTCACATGCTGGAAATTGTTCTTTACAGATGACCTCCCTAAGTGGCCAAAACACACCAGATTCTAACAGCCAACCCACTCCCTCAAGTGTTTGAGCTGTACCCCAGTCTCTGAGCACCGCGAGTGGTAGCAAAGCAAGTGTGCACGTTAACCTACCTGCGGACTGGTGTGTGTCACAAAATTCATGCCCGGGGCTGAGGAGAGAGCGACGGGGTGTGAGCCGATGGAGGACGCGATGACTCTGTACGGTGAGCCCAGCGCGTTCACTGGAGACCCGATCGCGTTCATGGGGGATGGCAGCGCCCGGGAGGCGTTTGCAGGGGCCTCGAGGTAGTTGTGGTGCCCGTCCACTGAATTTCCCGTGGAAAGGCTTGACGATGGGCTCATAGATGTGGAGCTGGCATGAACAGGGGAATCTACAGGGAAAAGCACAAAGATTACATACACTGTGAGCGAGGTTGGCTGTACAACGATCAGCTGCCCGGCCTTGGTTGTGTCAGCTTAGATGCTGGCCAAGGCTCAAAGCCAACCAGCAAACATGCCTTATGCTATAAAGGGAAAGAGCAAAACATTGGTTATGGTATGGGAAATAGAGTTACACACAGCAACAAAACATATCATGAAGCTAATACTTAATAATCAAATGTTCCTTCACTGCTTCAGTGTCTCGGCTGACTTGGAAGAAGACACCACTGCCTGCCTGCCTCAGGCTGGTTTGTCTCTTGAAGTGTTCCCGGAGATCCCATTTCTTTTGTCCAAGCTGGCTCTAGAGTCAGCACACATCTGAAACCATGAAATCCCCACCAACCAGGCTGGAAACCCTAAAATGCTCCCCATGTCTTATAAGCACGTTTGCTCCCTGCAATGGCTCAGGCATCGTGCTCAGCAGGCTCCTCTTTCTCTTCCCATGGCTCAGCTCTTCCCTTTCCCGCTCCCTTACCTTCCCCACCATGCTATTTCACACGTTCCTCCAGCTCTCGAAACTTGATGCCAGCGTCTTCAGGAGGAGCTAGAGGAACACAGGACAGAAACTGCCCACGACATGCAAGCAACACAGATGACAGGACAAGGCACCCACAAAATATTTTGTCCACTACTTTTCCTCACTTAGTACGAGGTCGAGCAGAAACTGCGGCCACGCAGACATGCCCAGGCAGACAATCTCACAGTCACAAGGGAAGGGAGTTTCCTCCTTCCACAATAAAGGGCTCCAGCGCACATTGCCAAACTGAGCCTCACAGTAGCCCCATGAGATCATTCTGGCCCTGAACCCCGCCGGGGAAGATGTGGCATAGAAAAGCAATATAACCTTGATCGTTGCCACTTCAGGGCAGCCTCTGAGGCCGAACACCTCACCCAAGGCCTAACACTGCCTTCTGTAACGTCAGTCTCAAATATTCAGAGAGAATCTGGGCATGAAATGCCCACTAGTCCTGAACGGTTATGTATCTAACTGTATTTTAAGGATTTATATGACCTTTTCTCCCTCCCCTAGAATTCACCAACCCCAGTTAGCATTAGCTGTTGTTAACATTTCAATGAACTGTTGTTTCCTCTGTTGGCTTTTCAGCACAGGAGACCATTCCCTGCAGTAGCAATGCAAAGATGTTGTCTGGGAAGGTCACACAGTTGGTTTTCCATGGCTGGCACAGAGGATTCTTGTTCCCATTGCATTTGCAAGTAAGGCAGCGCTTTGGTGTTTTGTTTGTTTGGAGTTGTTTTTTTATCCTCCTTTTAACATTATTGCAAAGTTATTTACGTGACAGTGTTTGTTATTTTACCTGAAGTAACAATCAAATCTGATTCAAAGGGAAGATGCACAATAAAGACGGGAAAAGGTCAGCTTGCTGAATAACATTAAAGACATTTGTCAGAGTCAAGGAGGACTCGATCTGCTGTTATCAACCCACTTCAGACTTAATTCTGCAGAGGGAGGGGGAGAAAAGGTCTTTGTCAATTCTTGCTTTGGCTTTTTGGATCAATTCTCCCAGTGGGAAAGCGATGTGCAGCAAGAGGAAGCCGGCTCAATGACAGCAGTAGAAGCCTTGGAGGCAGCGAGGCGGTCTGGAGGCAGAGCCAGGCCTCCCACTTGCTGCTGAAGAGAGTCACCCATGTCCCCCTGCCACCATCATGGAGGCACGCAGCCTGTTTTCTGTTAGTAGACAGCAAAATCCCTACCTTGTAACGGCTTCCAAGTGCAAAAACCGTTCACCCTAGAGACAGCTGCCAGAAGAGCCTTTAGCAGTGGGCAGAAGATGTGTTGTTTGCCCGGCCCCCACCTTACCAAAGCATTGAGCTCACAGAAGCACCTCGGTTGTTTTCTGGGACTTAAAAGGAGCATCCAGACTTGTGCCATTATCGGCTTCAAAGAAAAGCAAGTGCATTTTTTATCACCTGCGAGTAGTCTGGTACCATAGCATGCAGTTCTCTCCAGCATCTGTAGCACAAACTTATAAAGAAATTGGTTTTATGCCTCTTTAAACAACTAGATAAACAACATTGCCTTTGAGAATTCTTCAGCTTGGAAAATAAGCCACTGAAGGGGAGACTGGGCAGAAATCTATCACATCAGCACAGCTAAGGAGAAGAATAATTCTTCATCCTTTTCCATTAATACAGAAAAGGGCATATTTTGAAAGTATCATGAAGAAGATTTAAACCAACAAGAAAAGACTTCCGGGAGAGTTATTTAACTGTCTGCACTTACGCAACACCTTACAGAAACACTGTCACCACTGTTTCTCCACTAGAAAGGCTCCAGGTTTCATGGAGCCAGAGCAAGGCTTTCACCCAAGGAGACTGCTTGCCATGACAAGCCCCATGGTGTGCTTGTGTTCAAGGGCTACGGCCAGGGGAATCTCCTAGTCCCCAGGATGGGATCAAAGGTTGAAGCCATGAAGCCTGGAGGGCTTGTGCCTCCTCTCTTACCCAGCAATGGGACACCAAAGAGGACACATGAACGCATGAAGGAGTGTTTGCTGGTAGAGATGGACAGACAAATGAGAAAAGCTACAGGAGAGCACATGGGTGTAAAGCCAGGCTCTACCAGAGCCTGATGACACAAAACAGAGTTAATAAGGTTGCTCCCAAGGTGCTTGACCACGCTGTCCTGCCAGGTCTGGGACAAACCTATTGGTCAAAAAACCCCAAAACCAAAACACACCCAATCAATTTTAACTTTCTTTTTACCAATGAACAATTTCATCCATTTGTTATAAACTGTAATACAAACCCTACTTTAAAAAGGAGAAAAGGAAAAAAAAACAAATAAGTAAATCAATGCAAACCACTCCTGCAAGGTGGTCCAAACTTTGACTTCCAGGCCTTTCCTTGGATAACTCTGCCAAGCCAGTCCCTGAGGGAGCAGAAGTGCAACCCCCACACCTGTGGAAATACTCCCCTCAGCTTCTCATTTTCAGACAGGAGCGCTCCAAGAGGTGTATAAGATGCAAGTGCTACCAGGTTATCAGCTTGTGCGAGGGACGATTTGCACAGCTGGCAGAAGGTGTGCAGGAAGGGCCATGCCAAGGCATCCTTGACAACGGAGTTACTTATTCCCTGAGTTGAGTACCCTCAAAGTTGTTTCAGTCCAAAGGAGCCAGACTGGCTCAGACAGTGCAAACAGCAGAGATTGCAAGTCCAATTCATTTTGGTAGAAAACAGTACCATGTATCTCCTAACACAAAGCAACCAGAAAGGCTTTGGGTTTGCAGGGATGGCGTGGTTTTTCTCCCACAATTTGGGGGGACAAACAGAAACATCAGCATGGCAGCAGAGCTGGACCAGCAAGGAGCTGCTCTGTGGTGGAGAAGCAGCTCTGGGACAGAGCAGGGGGGGGACTGGGGAGACGGGACTCAGTCCTGCGTGCCAGCCGTGGCCAGCCGCCCCCGCCTCTCCAGCGGCATTCAGCACAGGTGACATTTACACAGACCAAAGCGGGCCCGGAGTCTGTCTGTCAGGTAATGCGAGGTGACAAGCGATGCCGGGGATTCAGCTGGCTGCGAGGGGGCCCCGCAGAGCGGAGGGCTGCCCTGTGTCGGGAGGCGAGGGCTCCGCAGCTGGCACAGCCCCTGCCCATGGGCACCAAATGCAGCTCCCAGACTGGCCAGGTCCCCCACCTTTGCTGGGGAAGATTGGCCGAGACCCTGCATCAAGCACAGGGCTTGCTACTGCTCGTAACCACATTCTCCAGATTCAAGACCAGCTTATTTCTGATCCACAAATGGGGCTGTTCATGTCTTTCTCCCCTATCTCCCCCCTTGCCATTAATGCTTGGACAGGTAGGTTCAGGGAAGCCTCATATCGTATTTATTTCTCTCCTGGAGATGCAGGGGAAGAGAGAACAGGAGGGAACTACCTTGTGTGGATTCTCTGATGTCTCCACTGCGAACATGCAGTGCCCAGAGAACCCAGCGCCTCAAATCAACCCTCCATGAGCTCTCTTGTACAGACAGGCACACACATTAGCCTTCTCTTTATAGGAAGCAAAGTTTAAAAAGAAATTTGCTTCCATGTGCTTTTCTGTTTCAAACTGCCTCTGCAAATGCATCACATCACTTGCTGCAAAGAGCAGCGGTGGGTTGGAAGCGTGCAGAAAGACACAACATCCATCCTGTTGCTTTAGCATTCAGAATAAGGATCACATCTAATGTCAGCATAAACAACTCTGCTGACAATAGAAAAAATAATGAGGGAAGACCCTAAGAACCACTCTGTTCTCTGCCTTTTAAAAACAGTGCCCTTGACGACATCGACAACATTCACCCCCCAGCCACTGAAGCTGAGCAAGGACACAAAGCTTTGATACTCCACTTCCATCTGTGTTTCACCTTCATCTTCACAAAAATCCTAGTTCAAAGTGGGAAACTTGCATGAACAGCCTCACAAAATCAGGAATAGATGAACACCATCTACCTCCCAGTAGAAGCGTAGGTGTCCGATAGATGTACCTGCAGAGCATAGAGCTCCAGGTCCAACATACCGAAGCTAAACAGCCAGGTCTGGGCTAACACAGCTCAACTGGTCCAGGACCAACACTAGCTCAATAAAGCCAGCCTGGATACCTCTGTCAGCGCTTCACAGGTAAAGTCGGGCATGGAAGCAAAGACAAGCTGCAAGAGAGCACAGGGCCAAAAATGCCTCGGCCAAGGCAGTGGGAAGAGAAGCGTCCAGCCTGCAACCGATAAAGGTGTCTTGACTTTCAACCAAATACTGGCAGGAAACACCAGTCTCAGCAATTCTGTTTGAGCAGAAAGCGGAATGAGAACGCACAGGCACCAGAAACAACCAGGTCCTACATACACTGTCTATTTAACCAACATGGGTTACAAGTTGGTTTTGGTTAAAGCTCTAACACCTAGCAAAGCCTTGAGAGGAAAGGTATCAGTGTTAAACACCGGGGTCTTTCTTCAACTAAGGCCTAAAGCAATCCGGCCTCCTGAGACCTGCAGATCCCTGGCAAGCCTAGAGGTGATGATACTTTCAACCTCCATGGTTTTCTTTTAAACATCAGAGAGAATCAAAAGCTGGAACAAACTCTTCAAATAATGAAAAACACGCTTGTGCCTCTCAGGCTTCAGATATAGACAGAAAGGGTTCATTCCATTGGCATGAACAATTAAAGGAGCAAATCACCCTGCCTGACACATGACTAGCAAAACTTCGCAGATACTTCAACCTCCACAGATCAGAGAGCACCAAGAAGTGGGAAGAGACACACAGAGAAGGGATGATTTCAGCTGAGGAGCACGAGTGTGCGTGGGAAGTACAGCTTGGCAGGCAGCTCGTCCTTGGGGATGACCTTCAAGGGGAAATACCTGTGAGAAACACTCCTGAAACTGGATGCAGTTATGTAGGAGGGAACCCATGTTAACTGGAATCAAAGTTTTGCTGATATGACTGCAGAAGTAGTTTTTGTTTAATACACGGAAACTAAACTGAAAAACTATTCCCTTTCTGGTGATATTTTTAACTGTCCAAGAAGATCTCCACAGGCAGTACAGATCGCCATGCTAATATCCTACAGAAAGGTTATTATTTTTGCCTTGCTTTTAAGGTCCAGTAACCTTTGTGCTTCCATCTTTCCACTCAACTTTGAGTCAATAAATAATGCAGCCTTCCCCTGACAGCTAACGTCAGAGGAACAAAAATTTTTGGAGGTGTGCTGGCACAAATGTGAACAGGGGCTTTTGCAACAGGGATCTGCACAGGAGGAGACCAACAAGCAGGAGAAAGTTTCCCCTCAGCTCTCCAGGACGTGGAAAGAGCTTCTTCTCTCAGGTAATGCTCCTGCACCATCCTTGCAAACAGGGGCCATCCAAAACCATGGCCCACAAGCAGCAGTGGGCTGGAAGCACATGAGACGTTCACCTGCCCTGGTGCTGGCTCAGCATCAGATGCTATTTTGAGGTCCTCGTCTGATTTGACTGAAATTGGACAGTGGGTCAATAGCTTAATATGTCCAAGGACTTTTGGAAAAGACACACCTGCAGCGTAACCACATATTCTTTTCCCCAGGAAGACAAGCTAAGGAGGAGGGAAGAAAGGAGCACAATCCACAGAAGCTACACAGGCTTTGCCATGACTTTAACAGGAACCATGCATAACAGGGTAACTCTGTGACTATGGTGATCTTGCCAACCAGCAACTCTTTTGCAATTGCTTGTCAGATAATTAAAATAAGGACTGCAAGGCAAAGTTACTCACCCTAACAATGTATCACATCCCTCTGGTGACCCCAGTAAGACACAAGAGTTGGATAAGGTGACCCCAGTAACACACAAGAGTTGGATAAAGTTTCTCATCTCTAAAGAAATAAAAATTGCTAAATTTGAGGCCTGAAGGGTTTTTCATGATTGTCTGACCAGATTTTCCACCTGCCAAGTGGGATCTCCAGCACAGCATCCATCAGGAAAAAAAAAAAAACAACACATGTACAAACTCCTACAGTGGTCTTTAAACTCCTGGAGAGGCAACAGGTCCCCATCAGAAAGGATCTAACCGGCTGCAGGGTCTATGTCTGCCTCAGGCAGTTGAAGGCATGTGTCTCCTGCTTTAAAAAAAAAATAAAATAAAAAAAGAAGTCTGCATTTCCCTAGCTGCAGGACCTTCCCAGTCACTCTATTTTCTCATATTTCTGCTGTGCCAAAGAGCCCTCTTCCGTCTTCAAGTAGTGACACCCAGGGAAAAAGCATGCTGCAGGTCACAAAACCTGCGACCATCACAGATGGAAATGGTGCCAGGCAGCAGCCCCACTCCAGGCACAACTGGGGTTTTCCTCTCCCTATCCCCCAAACGACCTGGCCTAACCCTGCTTTGCTTGGGAGAGCTGACAAGATTGCAGCCGGAGGTGGTGTGGCCACAGGCCAAGTTACATGAGTACTAATAAAAGAGACTTTGTGGAGGAGCCAAGTTAGTTCTTGTCCCCAACCAACTGTGCCAGAGAGTGCTCAGAGAGAGACGACAGCCAGCACAGCATCTTTCCTTGCCCTGGGATCTGGGCTCCGGGTGAAATGCATCCTTCTGGAGAATAAAACCACATTTTGAAACCCTTTCATTGCTCCTATAGCCCAGGCCGTGAAGGCAAATCCATTTGCCTTAGCATACATCTCCTGCTTTAGATGTGTAAGGGTGACTCATCTGAACACTTTTTCCCTGCTACTCTGCAAACTCATCAAGAACACTTTAGAGCCTGTCCTTTCCTCATTGCAAATGATGTGCTTATTACCAATTTGTGTGTGTACATTCTCAAATTCGATGGTGTTATTCAGACATTTAAGGCCAAAGTGACGGTCACACACCATCAAAAATGCGTACCTTATTTCTAAGCTGAACACAGATAAAATTAAGTTAAAGCATAAGCAACAGTTACTTGAATGCAAAAAAGAAAGCAAACTTTTTTGCTTTTTGCTGTTATGCTCAACGTGAAGCCCAAAATGTCAGAGCAAAAGGAAATCTAAATCCAGTAAGAGCTAGACGTGCTGAACAGGAGCAGCCGCATCACCTTAACTCTGCCCTCCAGCAACACAATGCAAGAACAATGAATGCAACAAGCTGACAGTCTAGTGTGGACACTGCCCTTTTCCACCATCCTGATGTCCCCCTTCATGGTGACAGCACAAACTGGACAAGGAACAGTTTCGTAGCTATTTTTAAAGGAGAGGGAGCAGCAAAGACAATGAACATATTGTGGACCTGCCAGAGATGCAGGTTGCTGGCATGGGCTTTGTGGTGAGGATCCCACAGCAGTAGGAATCTGACACACCACGCCACCACTGATGGTCACTGTGATTCCCCCTGCTTCATCCCTCTCAAAGTGTCCTCTCACATAGCCCACGGGCCCTAAAGTTGTCTGGCCAGAGCACCAATTGCCTTCTCAAACAGCCAGAAATCCCTCTCTGGAGACCAAACAATGCAGGGAGAGGCAGCCCCCACACCACCTGCAAGCCCCCAGGCCCCTCAAGCTGTCTTAGGAGCATGGAAGCCCTCCAGCTTTAAGGGTAGTGTAGATGTGAGCAGTGACCTGCAGTTCTATAGCATCCAGGGTGCATAGGACAGGCCACAGCGACTGTTTTAAAGCAGCCAACACATAACTTGGCCAATGCTTTTGCATCTCTGTCAGCAGTCCACCTGCAGAAAACTCTTCTGTTTTCCTAAACCAGGTTAGAAGCAGGTTAGAAGCAGGGCCTCCAGAGAGGATCCTGGAGGCATTTATCCACCCTGAAGGGCTGGGAACAACCTGCCTAGTTTTCCAGAGACACTAACACCAGTTAAATACATTTTTAAATTAAAGTTAAAGTCACAGCGTCTTGAACAGTTGGTGGGATGCAGAATAGTGCCTTTGCCTTTATTGGTGGAGCAGAATTACCTCTGCTTCTACTACCAATTTCCTCTCCTAGAAATGTCCCAAAGGCTCTGCTGAGTGCTGCGACCTCTGTCTCTATAGGGATCTGTGCCTAGTTCCTATGAAGATTAGTTTGAATGTCACTTCTCTTTCACTTCCTTGCGAATTTGTAATACTAAACAAATTAAACACAAATAACACTTCTATTGTTTCACTCTTATTGCAGCAATAGGAGAAAGTTTGGCTGATTCCTTAAAAACACCAGTGAGCAATAGACTCTTCCAACAAGTCATCTCTTTTCTGCAGAAACTGCCTAAAAAAAGGTATTTTGGAAAGTCAAGCGCTTATGAAACTTGAGGACGACTTGATGTAATACCAATGACTTTTCTGGAGTTGGAGAGTTACCAGAGGTGAGCATCTGGTGCAAGAGGGAGGGAGAAAAAATGAAATATATATATGCACACATAGTGGGAACACCCCATGTGCAATCCAATGTCTGCACAAACCTCTTCTCTAGTAGAGAAATAACAGATTGATGTATACAGCCCAGGGGCCTCCAGGGAGGATCCCGGAGGCATTTATCCACCCTGAAGGGCTGGGAACAACCTGACTAGTTTTCCAGAGACGCTAAGACTTTGCATGTCCACAAGTGACAACGCACTGTAACTTCCCTGGAGCAGCATCAATATTTTGCCAGCAGCCAATATGTGGGTGCTCCCAGCCCCTTGCAGCCAAGCGCTCCAACCTGCCTGCTCCCCTACACCTCCTCAGCCCATTCCCCTTACACGTCCCCCACGCTAGAGCAAGAATAACAACTTCAGATAAAAATAACGAGAGCACCCCAGTAATTGCAAAGCCCTTTTTTCCCCCCCCAAGAGCGGTTCTGGTTTCTGCAACTGGGGCTGGCTCACGGCTGGTGTGCGCGGGGGTATTGAGGCTCATAGCCGTGCAGACACAGCCCTTCGCAGACCGTTGTCTCGCTGTGCAGCCTCATTTGGCTAATCTGACACAGCTTCACGCGATTATGGAGGTATCTGTGTCACAAGGGCAGGAGACAGCCACTGGGCAAGGAAAGAGCCCTCTTCAGAATTTCTTGGGGGATGTTTTGTGTTTTAAAAGTTATTTTTTTCCTCCAACAACTTAATAAAAAGGCAACTGGAAAGATACTTAGTTGGTTTGATCCTATTCTTTCAATGAATAGATTCAGTCTGTCACACACAAACACATACATGCATCTCTCAAATGCCATATACTAAACTTCAGAGCAAAAAGTCGTGGTTTGACTCAAGCCTGCATAATTTCAGGCGGCTTCGTTTGGCTGTGCTGAAGTTCACAGCACATATAATCACAGGACAGCCTCAATCATAGCACATAGGCATCGTAGGTTACAGCCACATACGAGCTAGGTTAAACATGTTTTTAAATTCCCTCCCCCCCCATATTCCTACTGTGGGATCTGTTCCTCCACCTCACCCAGAAGGCACAGATTGCAAACGCAAGTAAAATACTTACTGCCAAAGCCTGCAGGAAACTTAATGAAGTGAGGATAATTCCCATACATGTTTAATCTTCAGTTCATCTCTTGCCTTTCTAAACACAACTGCCTCCTCTAACTTCAAAGCTGCCTGGAGCGTGGCGCAGCCCGCCAGGGTCGGGACATGGCTCTGGAAGAGCAGGGGCTCTCGGAGGGTGCCGGGGCAGATGTCTCCTCCCGTGGCCTCATCCTCCCTTCACGCCGGCAGCAGCTGCTCGCTGGGATAAGACATGCTCTTGTTCGCCGCCGCTCAGGGCTGGCTCCCGTGCTCAGCTGTCTCGGCTCCCTGTGAATTCACGGCAGAGCCTCCGGGTAGCATAATCGCCCAGATAAGACGGTGATCAATGCATGACTGCTCTGGTATAGATCAGAAATTGGGAGGAGGTGTGTAGTGGGGGGGAGGTTAGGTTGTTTAGGGGAGGAGCATTGTGGAGAAGGAGGGGGGTGCTTTGCTTTTCCACCAGTGAAGACTCGATGCAGTTTATTAGTTATACTAGCCCCAGCCATATGGAGGTGTTTTCCGAAGACGGGAAGGGCCAACCCTCACCCAGAGGACAGGCTGGCTGACAGACTGGGCAGGAGCAGACCTGCAATCATCCCAGCACTTTGGGGCAAGAAGCTCTGTGCTCCCATCCCACACCAAGCCTTGCCTCGGCTGTGCTCCTGGCATCAAGTCGTGGCCCTTGCAGTGACAGATTGCAGTCACCCCAAGGAAACACAGCCAGGGCTGAGGAGAATCAGGACCTTCCTGGGGCTAGTGGAGCTGCAAGCTCAATTCCCCTCCCCGACCCCATCCAATGGGGTTCAAAAAACACACAAGCCACCCCAAAAGAGCATCATTAGCCAGTTGCTAAAGCTGTATAGGATGAGAAGAGGTAGGGACACAGAACAGAGCCCAGGGGGCTCAATCCATGCCACATACAGAGTCAGTAAAGCGTTCACAGCCATGGCAGCAGAAGGCAGTACGCTTCACAGACAGTTCCATATGCACATCCACAACTTCAATTTAATGCCCACCACCCTGACAACAAAGTACTGCAGAAAATAGGGAGAAATAAGCAGAAACAAGCAGCCAGTTGCCAGATTGAGGCAAAGCCACACGCAGTCTCCAAGTGCTGCGTCCTCCAGTGACTGGTGCTCAGGACGGAGAGCAGTCCCAGTTCCCCGCCGGGCAAAGCCCCCTGCCCAACCGCTGCAATTCTGGGGAAGAGGCAGGGATGCAGGCAACAGCACAGCCCATTGTTTCTGGTTTCTGATCTGGGTGACCTGGGATGAAATCACCTGGAAGGAATGGAGGAGGCAGGAATTTTGCCCAAGGTTGTAAAGTGAGCAGAGACCGAGGTCTGCATTGACTCACATGCAGGGCTGTGTTGGAGGAGGAGGTTGCCTTTGGCACCAGCCACATGGCAGAGAAAGGGGGCACAGGGCTAGCAAGGGGCTCTGCCTTCCCAGAGGGGCCACGAACCACCCCTGCATATAGGATGGGGAGCGTGCCGTGCAAGCAGCAACACAACAAAGAGGGAAGAACAGCAGACTAGGATGTTTGGCATCCTTCAAGGGCCCTGCTGGCTCTTGGCCCCCTCCAGATCACCCGAGGGCCCACGCTGCCCTTTGGCACTAAGCACGCTACAAGGGGAAGGCACTGCAATATGCCAGGGCAGAGCTGTTCACAGTGTCCAGCTGCAGCTCAGGCAGATGCTGACTGAGGCGCTGTCAGCCCCGAGGTATTGCGTGTGCAGAAGGAAAGGTTACCCTTGTTATCTCCATTTCTTGCTTCTCTCTCAGACATTGACATACCCGTTTTCTCTCCAGCTGGAGAGTTTAAGCAAGGGAAGGTTAGGGGGGGTTTTGGGTTGCTCCCCCCCTTAATGATTTTTAAGTTGTTTCTGAAAGGTGATTTGGCTTCCTCCTATTTCTGCACTGAATCTGTTTGCAAGCACCTGATAATGTGCAATATCAGGAGGACATCATGCCATGGACACACAGCTCTTTATGGGCAGCAGGTACATCAGAGCTACTCCATGACTTGGAGTTTTTCTAGGCACAGGAGCCTAACAATTGGGAGCACATCTCCACTTAGCAGAATCATAGAATGGTTCGGGTTGGAAAGGACCTTAAAGGTCATATAGTTCCAACCCCCCTGCCCTGGGCCGGGACACCTCCCACTAGACCAGGCTGCTCAAAGCCCCATCCAGCCTGGCCTTGAACACCTCCAGGGATGGGGCAGCCACAGCTTCTCTGGGCAACCTGTTCCAGTGCCTCACCACCCTCACAGGAAAGAATTTCTTCCTAATATCTAATCTAAATCTCCCGTCTTCCAGTTTAAAACTGTTACCCCTCGTACTATCGCTACACTCCTTGATAAAGAGTCTCTCCCCATCTCTCCTATCGGCCCCCTTTAGGTACTGAATGAATGGATAACCAGACTGGTGCCAGGAACAAGGAGGTTTGCAGGCAATAGTATCAGTGTTCTGCATAGCCCATTAGCTGTGGCCCAGGTATATGCGCACTATTTTTTCTCACAGTTAAAAGAAAGAAAAAAAAGAAAAAAGAAAAAAGAGAGAGATCAGTATTCAGAGTAGGTTCTACTGAGGCAAAAACCAAGTAACTGCAGTGTTGCAGGGGGAATACAAACAGAAGAGATCGCTCTTGTATTTTCTATCTGGCTAACTTTCACATCTCATTTGTTTTATTGCACAAACAGAAACAGCACTGCAGAACTGCTTCAGAGGAAGAGAAGCAGCCAAGCAGCGTGCTTACACACCCCACAAGTTTTGAGCTCTGGGGAAGGGAGACCAGAGGGTTTGATAACCTGCACAAGAGCGTAACACAACAGCATCTCACCGTGTGGTGTTATGTTCTGTCCCTCTCCCTGTTCAGCTGAGCTTGTGTCCTCCCCTGCCACCATCCCAACATGCAATGAGGACATCCCCAGCGAACATCCTCAGCAAGGGCCAGCCATTCTCCAAGCGTCCACAGCTACATCCTTGTGCAGGAGCTGTAGGCACAGCTCCTGTTTCAGTGGGTGCTGCCCCACATTCACCTATGGGACCCTCCAAACTCCTCTCCACCCTGCCTTAATCCAAGTGGCATCAGGTCACTGGCAACCACAGGGATTTCTAACCCATAGGCAAAGTTTGCTGTTTCAGGATAATGCTGGCTTTGCCTCCCATGCTGTCCTTTAACAGCCACACTGGGGATCCTTGTTAGGGGCAGGAGGCAAGAGCCAGGCATGGGGCAGGGATGCCCCAAGGCTCTGCAAGCAGGGACCCAGAATGCAGTGGAGGAGCTGGCTGCAAGGTGGCTTGTTCTAATCTCTAGATAGAAAATTGGATTTCTCAGCAGGGTAAATTTTTTTTCCTCTATGACAAGACCAAAAGAAACATTTGTCAATCAAAACCCCCAACAAACAATCTGCTTCCAGAAGAAGTGATTTTCATACACACCCCCTCAATAAGATCCAAGACTTCCACAGAACAGAGAGACTGTGTACAGCCTCACGCACAGCCTGCCTGAGGGATGTTTCTCCAATTCAGTGTCAGGGAAAGCTCTAGCATGATGGGAAGCCTGCCTGTCCAGCACCCACCCAGACCTTTCCCATCATCTGTCCATCACCCTGCAGAGACACACCAGGGCCATCTACCCCCTGTCCCCACCAGCACTCAGAATCAAGCCACTGTTTCAAGGCACAAATCCACCTTTGCACAACAGCTTTGCTTCCACCCGCTTGAGTTGCGCCTTGCCACCATCTCAGCCTGGCTTGTCCCTTGTCCTCAGGCTAGACGAGAAGGCTGTGCCTCCAGCCAAGCCCACACCAAGCAGTTGTGGGGCAGAGTGGGAGCAGAGCCAGTGGCACGACCAGTCCAGCCCCAGCAGCACTGGGATGGGGAGGTGTGAGCAATGAAGCAGCTTTGCGTTTTAAGCACCAACCATGCTCAGATTTAGTAGTAGCATTAATTCTTCCCAGCCACACAGGATCTCAGCAGCTTTAATTCCATCCTAATGAAGTTTTAGTGGGGAATTATTTTTATTGATCTGCCCAGAGCAAAGAGCCTGATTTTAGCCCAGCTCTGCCAACACCCCCTTCCCCATCCCTCTTTTCTTTCTTCCAGCTTAGAAGAAAGGGGAGAGGAAAGAAGACAAAACAGCTCTGAGCTCCTTAAAAAGGGTGGCAGTCCCAAGCAGTAAGTGGATTACTTTATTGATTTTTAGCAGATCTGGGTTAGTGAGTGCTTAGTGCTGCAGAACACATGCACACACACTGACTGACTCCAAGGAAACCCCTCCAGGCCTTTTCCTCAGGCAACGCAAGCATCGGGCAATTCATTTAGGGGACCACCATGGGTTTTGGGGTATGGAGAGGCTCCAGCCCCTGTACCCAGATCAGTCTGTGACAGACTCCAGGAACCAGCTCAGCCTCTCTTAAGAGGTACGGCAGGACCACACAGAGGCAGCCCCTCACTTTCTATCTGAAATTGCACAAGTCACTGCTTCAAATTGAGTGCTTTTTATTTCCCCTCCTTGTTATGTAAAAGGAGAAGACATTATGATTGCCACTGTTATTTTAGGAAGGAAAACCATTGCCATGGGATGCTGAATGCCATGGGGGGCATCAGTCACAGTGATACTCCCAATAAAGTAGTGCTGATTGAAGCCAACTGAGATATTAACCTTGTGTTTGGGTCCCCAATTCATGCACCTCCTCATTAGCTTTCCAAGGCCAGCATACTGCAGCTAATATTCCAGCAGCGTGTTGGAACAGTATCTCAAAGACCTCCCAGCACTACTCCATCAAGGCTTTTGAGATGCTGGTCTCTGGAGCCAGACCCTAAACGTGGAAAGGCCTAAAGCGGAATAATCTTACCCAACCCTGCCCCAGAACCATGAAATCTAGAGATTAAGTACAGTCCCTATTCCCTGCACATTGGATTGAACCAGGAAAACTCCAAACATGACAAAATCCCATCAGTCCCCCATGGCATCTCTGTTTAAAGTCAGAGGCATCCTATTGTTGTGCATGTGGCAACAGTCTATGCAAATAAAAAGGTTGCAGCCCTCATAACCCTTCAGCTACATGTATACCCTCCCGACACACTGCTTCGGGGCTACAGAGTCCCAGAGAAAATCCACTGCCCACGGGCTGCTAGGACTCCCTTCATATGGCTAGTGAGGTACAACAGGGGCTACCAGGCTGAGTGCCCCAGGAGCCTAAACGCCCATTCCCCTCCCTGCTTGCCTCTGAGGGAGGACACGCAGACACCAGGTGACATGCTCAGGGCCAAACAGGAAGTCAGTGGCAGAGCAGGGACTTGAAACTGGGTTTCTCAAGGCTAATCAACAGACTGAACCAACCTTGTCTATCTGCTGTACCAGTTGGCATTGGCCTGAGACACGCAAAAGCCACCAAAAGCAATGTGTTCCCTATGATTCCTTGGGGATGGAGCTACTGCATCATCCCCTCCCCACCCAGCCTTGCCCTTTCTCACCGCTGTCTCTTGTAAAGCAATAATCACAGACACCAAGCTAATAAAATTAGTCCCAGAGCCCTACTGGGCTAATGCAATTACCAGTAGCAAGCGTATTCAAACAGCAGCACCACAAACACACCTGCAGTAACACAGCCTACCCTCTCCTCCTCCCCAGGCCCTCCCCATCTCTCTGAGCCCCACGGTTGCCACCCGCCATGGGTCCCCTTCCCCAGGGTCTGGAGGGCATGGGCCACCACCCCCAGAGCCAGGCTGCTCCAGGGAGGGCACTGCCTACCTTGCAGAAAGCACCGTCCCATGCAGCCAACAGCAGGCTCTGAAGGCAGATAATTCCCAGTCTGTTTAAACCTTGGGAGACCTTCAATTACTAGCACCATAATGAGGCCCTCGACACTAATCAGTGGTGTCACCCAATCCTCTTACGCCTGCCTAAGCGCCTCCAGCAGCTTTGCTGGTTGCGGGGCCCAGCTGCCCACTCCTCCCAGGGAATTACCTCCCCAGGCAGGCACCAGTGGTGGCACAAGCACATTTTGACACAGATGCAGGTGAGGCGCTCCCAGGCATCAGTGCCAGATGACAGGGTGACAGAGACACCTGAGCAAGCCGTCTTCCCAGCCCAGAGGGCACCTGGGACCAAGCCTGCACTGGAATGGACAAATATTGCAAAATTACTAGAGGACATATTTTAATGCTAATGTTCCTTATTTGAGATGCAAAGGGCAGGTTTACATGCGTCCATCTCTGAATACGAAGTAGTATCTATACCACCAAGGCAAGCTCATTCTCTGGGATGCTCTAAGACACTTCTCAGCCCCTAACTGCGGATGGCAGGTGACCCCGTCTTGCTCCATTCCTCTGTGCTGGCACTCATTTGCAGGGCGACAGGCAGTTCCCTCGGCACATCCGTTCTGACTCACGCTTTCTGCTCCAACAATACGCTTTTTAATATCATGCGAGGAGCTAAAACAACAGGTCCACTATAATGCCTAGATATCCTGAGGCAGAAAATCCATTCGGAGCCCAGCTAGAGAGAGTCAAGTCAATTAGACACTTTCTGGGGCGTCAAGCCGCCAACAATCCCAGCCTTTGTAACAGCAAAGAATTGCTGCCTATGTGCTTCCCAGCGACTCCCCCTTGCCAGAGCGGAAAGGTCAGCAGCAGTAGCGTCATGGAAAAGCAGCAAAGTATTCCTGGGAAGGTGGATCCAAAAAAATAGCCATTTGGACCCTCTGGAAAATGTGTGTTTTTTATTAAAAGCATCCATTGCTTTGGGTTGGGTTCACAGGGGAATAAGCAAGCCCATAATACAGGAGATTTGTACTACACCAGATAGAGGTTTGGGCATGCATTGTATTGAGGAGCAATGGTTGGGTCAACAGAGTGCTCACTCAGGGTTTGGGAGCTCGTGGCTCCCTGCCTGCTTTCAGACAAGTCACTCCACCTTTGTAGCTTTGCTGGAATAAAGATCGTAGAGATAAAAAAGGAACCACAAGACCGCAACCGGGAGAGTCACGCATCCCTCTGCACTTCAAGGTAAGCACCTGACTTCTCGTCAGTGGTGCAAGGCAGCAAACTGGACTATAAAATCAGGATTCCAGGTTGGATGAGGACTGAATGAAGCCAGGATTTCTATGGGCAAGTGCTAAAGTCACTCAGATCCAAAGGCAGGTCTCTGACCAAAAAGCCCTCATGTCCAGAGGAGGTTTTGGTGGGAAATGAACACTCAGCTCTTCACAAAGTCCACTTTGATGTGTCATTTGGTGTTCAGCAAGGGGCTTTGAAAGGACAGGTGAAGAAAAGGTTCACTTGATACCTCACTAGTACCACTCTGTAACCAAACTTTCCAATCAGAGTGCCAGAGGACCTACAGGTTGTCATTTAAATGCAAGCCCCTCTTTAACGCTGCTGTATACACAACATGAAACTGTGATTTCTGCAAAATGCCTGAAAACAGCTAGGTTACCTTCCTTCAAAGAAAATTACACCCTGAAGACCCAGATTTCCTCATCACCTGAAAAAATGTTGTCAGCGAAACCTTAGAAGACACAACCCATGCAACTGCTTGCAATTTTGCCATTTTCCCCACAACCACCATTTCTCAGAGGAAATATTTCAACAGAAGGTGGGTTCCTTAACCAGGTTACCCTTGCATTATTGCTTGCAAGGACAACGAATCTAAAAAAAAAAAAAAAAAACCACCACCAAACACAAAACCAAGCCACCCTCAGTAACAAAAACCCTACTGATTTCAGGGCTTCTCCGACTACCCAGAAACTAACTACCTAGAGTGAAACTCGGTCACCCCACCTATCTCCGCAGAACTCCTAGAAAACTTCAGAAAGCTTTTTTTCTTTTTCTTCCTGGATCCTGCTCCATTCTTCATTCTCTTTTGCTGGCAAACCTGGACGTTTGTGAGTAGACTATGTTCCCCTCCTTGTCAAGAGCTTGAGCTGGGTGGCACAAAGCTGACGGGCAGACAGCCCAGCCACACAAGGTGTCTGCTGGACCTTGCATTTGTTGATGGCTGCCAAAGCTCAGCACGGGGTGGGGAAGGTCTTGTCACAGCACTTCCCTGCACAAGACCACAAAGGGATCCCACCTGCATCCCCCACGGCAGATGGCACAGCCTCCTGTGCAGCTGGGGGCTTTGCTTGGTACTCTTACTCTGTGCATCCCCACGTTCATGCTTTTACATTTCCTCCTGCTTCAGCAAGTGCAAAACTCCAGAGACAACCTGTCAATCTCCATCACATCTGGCTGCCTCGGATGGTCTATTTATACCAGACAGGCAAACATGGGTACCTTGGAGTTCAAGGTAACAGGGGTTATTTCTGCTCCAAGTAGCAACTTTCTAAGGGGAGGAAGGCTTGTAGTTGTCCAAGAGGAACAGCTTCACATCAGGGGCTTGCACCCTTCATGAAGGCACAGTAGCCATCACCAGCCACAGCTCGGTCCCCAAGGTCCCAGCCACAGCAGCCAGGCCCCAAAAGCCCAGAAAGTTGTTATCTATCACAAAGCACCTCATTCCAGGCCCCTCTGTATGCTACCATGGGAGAGGAGAGATCTGTATGTACCTTTGGATTTCTAACCCACGCTTTCTCCAAGCCAGCAGGGCCACAGCTTCAAGCTTCCTCACACTGGGTTTCTCCACTGAGCATTGCCTGGATCAGGTGCAAGGATCTGACTGCACATGGTCACATTAATGCCATAGCAAGGGCTCTGAATTTCACTGAATCCCTCCGTTCTCTCTTGCACTTTTATATCTACAATATGATCTGCTGTCTGTCAGCCAAGGTATCTGACCCAGGATAAAGCCTGCCTTATCAAGTTGGCCCATTACTATCATTTAATAAGACCTGAAGAATGAGAAGGCATTTACACCAGATTAGCACTTTGCATCACGTGGCCGGAGAGCTTTTGATCTGGACCAAGGGCCCGCAAGCCACATCCACCATATCACCAAGGCACAGCTTCAGTCAGCACTTCTCAGCCAGCTGTCTCTGCAGTTTAGTCCTTGCTCCAGTCAACGAGGTATTTTCTATAAACCATGGTGGGGCCACTGCCCCTCTTGTAGGAAGCTTGCAGCTCCTCAGGATCCAGACAGCTCACCTAGATCCCACCCCTGCTTCACTTTTTCAGATGTCACTGGCTCAATCAACCTTTTTTCACTAAATTTCAGCCTGGCCTTTGGGTCCCCTGAGAGCAGAGAAGGAAATCAAATACCACTAAAATAAAAGTGTGTCTGCACGAATGAGGGAGAGGCAGGTTTCTCAATGCTTTGCTGTCTCCTCTAATGCACAAAGATCTCATCTGTTTCTGCAATGACATTATTTTCCTAGGCATGGCTCTTCTGAGCTCCACTGAGTTTCAAGCAAGTCTTGGAACAAGTTTCCATTACTCCACACGGTCTGATCCTGGACAGCCATCCTGGACACTGCAAGCCCCCAGCTCACACCTATAACGCCTCTGAGTGAGGAGGGAAAAAAACAGAAAACAAACAGCACAACATCCCTCCTCCCCCCAAAAGAATAAACCGGACCACATTTTTGCCCAGAGACACACCCTGATTGATGCTATGCTGCAGAGACATGCCTATGCAACCTCTCCACAAACACCAGATCCAGAGACGCAGCCTAGGCATGGCAATTGGAAGAAATGAAGCACAACCAAGTCTTGCTGCCCAAGCACGAGGCACAAAATGCATTTCAGATGAGCTGAAGCCCAAAGATACCCTTCATTAGTCAGCAGCAAAAAGAGACAGGAGAAGGGTGATACAAAGACCTCACCTTAGCCCTCACTGGTACACAAAGACCTCACCTCTACCTCCACTGGTAGCTCAGACAACTCCACTCTTGACAGTCTGGGTCTCTCCCCTAAGCCACACAGACTTCCACATCACAGAAAACCAACAGGTTCATTTTGTGATCATCTCTTTATAGATCCAACCAACATCAGTTCAAGACTCTGCCAGCCTGGTCTGTTTGACATTCAGGGGACTGAGCCATCTCTGCCTTGCCCAGACAGATACACGCATCTCTCATCTGTTCCAGCAGCTGCCTTTCCCCTGGGATTCACCTTCCAGTGGCAGCCGAAGGGAGACAAACACAACATGAAACTCATCCAAAACGTTCTCCCATGAGATCGGTTCCTCTCAATGTTTCCCTGCAGAAACTGTTCAAAATGCTTCGCCTCCCTGTGTGGCTGAGGGGCAGGTGAGGAACCAGCCACAGTGAGCATCCCTTTCCTCATCAATGCCCTCCATTGCCTTTCAAACATACTCTCTTCTCAACAGCCACATGCTCCCCCGTACCAAATGGAAAATCCACTGGTATTTAAAGCCATGGGAGCATGACAAAATTCCCAGTGCCCCAAAGAAAGGAACAGCCCTGGATCAAGACAAGCACAGACCACACCACACAGAGCCAAGACAGCACAGCAGTGAGGAGCCAGCATGTGAAGAATTTTCAGGGATGTGGAATGACATTTTCTGGCACTGTCAAATATCTTCTCTCTGCCCCCCAACCTCTTCCCAGTAGAAAGAGAGAGAAAGAAGTGAACACCTGCCCACAGCCACATGTTTTGGCCCTGTCCTTTGAGCCTCTGAGCAGAAGGAGCAGCCTCTGCACAGCAGAAGCAGAGAAAGGACCTGGGATGCTGTGGGCACAGCAACGCGTGCTCGAGTACCGCCACTGCATTGATGTGCACTGACTTAAGTCAGCTTATTAAAGCAAGCCCTGAAGATCCCAGAGCAGCTTCTTCAACACAAAGCTGTCTCCTCTGATCACCAGACATATCCCAGTTGCAAAATCCGGAGCCCAGTCCCTTTTCAGGTCTTAAGATTTCAGATCAGCAGCACAGCCCCAAAGGCTAATCTATACCAGTAAATTCACCAGCCCCAGGGTCTGTCCCGCTGGATGTAAACACAGTCCCTGCTACTTTCCATCAGATAGTTCCCAAGCACAGTTTGGGAGTCAGTACAGCCCAAGGGTTGTTCCCACAGGGAACTTTGGACATTTAAGAGCCAATCCATACCCACACAAATCAGTCTCTCCTGGCTCATTTCATTAATGAGGCTTTCAAATCATTCCTATCCACTAAATCCTGCAGCTTAAAATCCAGGACAGCAAAGACACAACTCTTCAAGCATCCCAGAAATTGTGCAAAACACATCCCTCAGTGCTCCGACTACTTCTCTGTATTCCCCTGGGCACCTGTGCCAGGTGGAAAACTTTCCAGAAAGGCTGCTCCCCTAAGACACAGGCTTCTACAAGCTCCCGCAAGCACAGCAGGCCCAGGAGACACATTTACATGCCATGCTTTGGTGCATATAACCTCTAACCTAGAATGACACAGCAGCGAGGGAAGATGAGTATTGATGAACCCTTGGTCAGGTGAAACGGAAGAGCTAAAACAGTCGAGGGCCTTAGCTGACACCAATGGACACAGCTCTGACAAACAAAACCATCCCATTTGCAATACCTAAGAGCTGCCCCGGTGCCTCTTTCTGGATGGAAACCGAGCTATCAGTGCAGGCTGGCTCCCAGGACTGAAGCAAGCAGAGCTAAAAGCAGCATCTCTGTCAGGGCTTTCCACCTCTCCTGGTCCTCTAGGATGATAAGATGCACCTTTCTGTACATCCCCATCACCTCCAGGCAAGAGTCTTCCAAAACCTCCCCTGTTATCTGTAACCCTCCTTGGAGAGAAGCCTTGCTCATGTCTCTGCCAAGTACCTTGCACAGTGATTCCCTCAGAGCAGCCACATTCCTGGACTTTGTTACAGGTCAGGAACAAGAAAATGGTCATTTCCATCCATCACCTTGTATGTGGCAGTGAATGGGGCCAGGGCTGCCAGAGAACAGCCAGGTGAGGGCCAGCCAGGGATGTCTGTGCAGACATCACTACAGATTTTGGGGGCAGCCAGTCCTGGTACCACATGGTTATCACTGATGGAAGATGCCGAACAGTTCAGGGCAGAGGCTAGAGGGAGATGCCTGCTCCTCAAGCACACTCGGCTCCTGCCTCACCTGTAAGCACCCACCATTTGCAAGATGGACCTGTCTCCACCTTGCTGCTTTTTGCACCCATAGGGTGCTCTCACCCAGCCCATGTAGCTCTGGCCTAGTCCAAGTCCAAGTCTCAGCCTACATGCAGGGGTGAGGGGGGGGGAAAAAAAAAAAAAAAAAAAAAAAAAAGAAAAGGCACTTGGCTCCCCAGCCACCTGCCCCATCCCCAGCTGAGCAGAAGGAACAGCTGTCCCTGGGACACCTGAAGCCCTGTACATGCAGCCAGAGATGAATGGCTCCCTGACCAGCACATCAGCCATCCCACAGGCTGACTCTCTGCACGAGCTGTCTGTCAGGGGCAGGGATCATCGCCCGGCACAGAAACAGGGCTGAGGTCCCTCCGCACCATGGGTCAGCAGGGCTCAGACCCTTGTGTGCAATGTGGAGGCAAGGCTGGCCGGGGTGCCAAGTGGGACAGGCAGTTTTGCATCTCAAGTGCCCAAGGTGCAACTGTGGAGGAGCCTGTCCTGCCCGGGTAGTCACCTGCCAGGGGACAGGTCCCCAAATGCACCCCCTTCTCCCTCAGTAGGGCTCAGTGCCCTGTTTCTCCACTCAGAGCATTTGGAGGGGGGAGTAATTCACCTGCTCCAGGGTCACTCTTTGCTTCTGTGGCTGTATATCCCTAAGAAAACTCATCCCAAAGGATGTGGCAGGCCCAGCCTGCCTGCAAGTCGCTATCCCCTAAACGCAACCCCATTGCCTGGCTTGAAAACCTGCCCCAAGCGCCCTGCTATCTCCTCCTTGCCTCATGTATGCCTTTAACAGTTTGCTGGATTACCCATTGCAACTAAAATAACAAAGCTACAAAAGAAGAGGGCAAACAAACACGATATTCTGCAGCAATTAGGGCTAAACAGGGAAGAGGGGAGCGGGGAATGAATGAACAATGGGGAGGGCAGGGACGCGGTATCCCAGGCCCCTGCAGGCTGGGCACGAACTGTCCTCGGAAGGCCGGGTCCGAGCCAGGGAGCAGCGAGCTGTATGTAAGGAAACGCAGGGAGATGAAAAGGGTTATTTAAACAAGCACTGGGCAGTCCCCATGGGGCCTCCAAGTCCGCTCAGATTCTTCACAGAGTGTCCAGGGAAGAGCGGCTCCTGCTTTCCCCCCCTCACCGAGTCCTTTCGGGTGGCAGGGGGACGCTGGCAAGCTGCGGTGGGGTCCACTCAGAAAGGAAGGAATCCATTAATCTCCCTGGTAATTACTGCCACATATGGATTTGCACAATTACACTCCGTTAATTGGTTATTACAGGCAAGCCAGACTGATTGGGCAGAACGGCTGGGCTTTAACCCCTTCGCTGCCCCCAGGGCCAGGCAGCCTTCCTCCCAAAGTACTGCTGTATCCTCCTGTAACCTTGCTGGCTCCTATGCCAAGGACCAGCAAGCATGGCCTCCAGCACCCAGCCTGAGGCATCTTTGCTCTGATGCCTTCGTTTCAGCTGGGGATCCTCAGGAGACAGACCCCAGGGGAAGAAATGAGGCTGCACCTCAAAATATCCAAACTCCCCAGCCGATTGCATCTGCTCTGGTTTTGCAGCAGACGCACCGCGTACTCCCTGGGGTGCCAAGGGACTGCAAACTCACATCTTGTTTGTTTTCAGAAGGAGACCCAGATTCCTTGTGCACTTCGACTTTGTGCCCTCAAGCCCAGCAGGATTGGTGCCAACGAGGGGAGAATCCACCCCCAAGTCTCGGTCTCTGAGCACAGCTTCTCTGACTAGATTTGCAATGCAATGCAATGCTTCTCTTCCCCAGTCAAAGCACTGAAAACAGAAGCTTTACTCTAGGAATAGACAGATATATGTAACCACAGTAATATGGTTATTACTATGCCAAAACATACAGATAAAGCCCTTGTAAAACTCCAGACAGTGCAGGACTTCTGCCAGTTGGGTATGGAGGCAGCCTGGCCTCCCCACACCGCAGCCGCCACCTCTGACACCCCTCACTGGTAACAGGCCATCCAAGACCCAGCCCCAAATGTCTCATTCAGGATCTAACAACATTTCTGGAGAAAGCTCAGAAGCGGCAGGCCAAGGCGAGAGCGATTTCTGCCAGAATCGTGTCAAAGGCTTCCTGTTAAAAAGCTGTAACAGGAAAGCAAACAGGAGCTTTGCAGAAAACCCACAGGGCAGCAGAGCCCATGTGAGGCGAGAGCTGCGCTCAGCAGCCACTAACGTCAAGGACAGAGCCAGCATTAGCACCCTGGCACGTCAGAGCCACCACACCGCTGTGTGGCTTTTTCAGACTCACGCCTATGTGATGCTCCTCCACAAGAGAGGGCACAGAGAAATCAACTCCAGACAGCTCATGTCACCCAGATGGAGAAGGCCTTACACATTGCTGCTTGCAGGGCACAGCAATGCACCACTGCACCACTCTGTACCTCCCTATCCTGCCGCATTGAGTTTTGCTCTCATTTATTGCATTATTGCAGTTTCCCAGAGATTTCCTTTCTACCCTCATTGTCACACACATGGACAAGCCTTGAGATAACACCCTGCTGCCCCATCCTCTCCGTTTCCCAAGGGCAGCCCAGCACCCCTCCCCAGGGCTGCAGCAGCTGCTCGGCAGTAGGATATTGCTCAGCACAACAAAAGCACTTACGAGAAAACTGAAGCAGAACCAGGCATCACACAAGGCACATGGTGAAGGCTTTCAGCTCAACTTCTGAATCACCCCAGCAAGCTACTGCAACAGGAGCAAGAAGAGAAACCAAGCAGAATCACAGCAAGATAAGAGACCTCTAACTTCAAACCACCCTCTAGCCTCATCCTCTGGGTAAAAAAAAAAGCCTTGGGAAGCCCACCTGGGGTTTTCAGCTGAAGCAGATCAAGGGGAGACTCAAAACACCTGCAATGAACACCCACCCTTTCCTCTACTGCTGTCTCTGCAAAAATGCCTGCTACAACACTGTAAGTCTAGCCTAGAGGAAATCTCCTTCTCATCAGCTGATTAAAGGGCTTTTACTCTCTCTTTACCCTTTGCCGTAAGGAGTAGGTCCAGCAATAGAAGTCTTCTCCCTAGAAGGTCACTGGAGTTACATGAAAGTTGCAGTAGGGTTTGCTCCTGTTGTTTCAGTCACCTGTGATTTCCCAGCTCCCTGGCTTCAATATAGCAATTTCTTTCTCATGCAAAAGCCGGCTCCAAGCTCACTGTCTGAAGGGAACCATCACGTCCATTGTAAAGGCAGCGTCTCCCGGCTCCCTGTGAATGTTTTCAGACATGCGTGAGCTTGTCTTGGAGAAAGAGAAAGGTAGGATAGCTCCGCACTCATGAAAGGTTGCTGCTGCTCCCTCCCGTAAAATTGCCTCTGCAAAGTTCGGAATGAATCTTTGGAGCTGTCAAAGGGAAGATCGGGCAGAAGCTGCAACAGTGCTTAAAAAGGTCAGCTGGGAAAAGTCAGGATGGGAAGGATGCTCGCTTTATTGACAGATGGAGAGCGGAAGGGGCTAACCTGTGGGTACCTGCAAGCTGGTTTTGGCAGCACATGCTAGACTTCAACTCTGGGCTCTGTTGGCTGCAGCTGGTGACAGATCCCATGTGGATCACTTCCAGACAACTGAGTCTGGGGACTAAGCCTGAAACTGTGACTGGGGTGGAGGCACCAAGCAGAGCTCTTGTGCAGCCTTCCTTCATCCTGAGGGATGAGAGCAGGCTGGTGGGATGGATGCCTTTCTGGCTCTCATGACCCAGATCAGCTTTTCAGATCTCTAAGACTTGAACATCATTTTCTCTCTGTCCTTCACTTACATGCACACTTATTTGTCCAGGTTTCTGTAGGAAACAGAGCTGTCAGCATCCAAGTATTTGCTGGCAGTTTCTCATGTATAAAGTGAATCACCCCAGTAAAAAGCCAGGGAACCTTCCAAAACTGATGGAATTTGACTCAAACTTCCTTCACCCTGGGAGCACTTTAGAGTCCTGGTTCTCAGTCCTGCCTTTTGCCAAAGTCTCCTTCCCCGTAGCCTGCCTCAGGGGAAAGATTTAACCCACAGGCTCTTTGTTTGCCTGACAGGTGGTCTGAGCCCAGACCGCAGGAGGGATTTGCCAGCCCCTTGTCACCAGCTCAGTGAGTCCCGGACACCAGCAAGTATGTCTTTGGGGCAGACTTTAGCGATGGTAGGTGCTAACAGGCCCCGCTGTCCCCCACAGGCTGCCAACACACACTAAGGACAGCCACGGTCTGTGCAGCCGAGGGAAGGGAGGCAGGGAAAAGGGGGAAGCAACTTCACTGCAAGCCCAAGCCAGCGCCAGCAAATGCCTATCTACTGCCTGCCGTCTTGTCATCTCAGCGTGCTGCCTGCCTGTTTGCACTCAGTTAACAGCTCTTGGCCTTTTGGGAGCAATCTCTGCCCTCTCTGCAGTCCCCCCAGCCCTCTGATCTGCCCAAGACAGCTGGGTTTCGATTCCCAGGGTTTGGCCCCTGGTGTAAAGGTTACTTTGCATCTGACCGGATCAATTCCAGCGTTATGCCACTGGTTTACCTGATATACAGGAATCAGACAAAAAGTGTATCTGCTGATGCTAATTAAACTTGATAATGATACGGATATGGAAGATATTTACTAAGAAAGCAGCAAGAGAAGTTTCTGTTTTAAATGTTATGTGACTTGGAAAAATATAAAAGCAAGTAAATGTCTTCCTTTTGGTCAGAATATTGTTATACATATATTGCAAAGAGCTCATATGCAGCAGAGGTAGTGAAACACATTGGGTCAGGTCAAAACACAAACCAGGTTCAAAGGGATCTGAATTAGACCATACAGCATTTTCCCAGTGGAATTCTCTCTCTTTCACTCTGTACATACACACACACATATAATATATTTGACAAAATTAATATTTATCCAGGGAGAGCTTCAGTTCTGGAGAAACATCACTTTGTCAAAAGTATTATTCTCATGGAAAATTCTTGACTAGCTTCACATGTAACTTCCACGCGTCCTTTATTAACCTTTATGAGCTGATCCCCAGACCTCCTTTAATATAAGCCATTGCAGCCCTCACCCGTCAGTACAGTATCCCCTTCCACACCCTGACCACTTTTCTTTCCTCCTGCTACAGGAGGAAAGCACAGACTCACAGAAAACAGGTCTGGAAGAGATATGGCAAGTTCATCTCACCCATCTTCCTGCCCCAAATCAGACCAGAGACCTTCAGGGACAGAGCTGCCACCTCCTTCCCCAGCCCATCTGTCCCATCACATCTCCACCACTCATTAAACAGCTTTTCCCAGTGCCTAAACTGAGCCTTCCCTCCTGCAACGGAGAGTGCAGCACAGTGCTACGAGGGTTTCTTTCCAAAACCTGTGCCTGAATTAAACTCCCATAAAGGCTCTGTTCAGTCGGCACCTATTGCTATAGGAGTAACATGCCCAGGAGGCTGGGCAAACCCCGCGGCTCTTGGCAATGGCCACAGTGGTGTCCTGCCACCCCTCTGCACAGCTGCCCAGGCTGCTGCTCAGCACAGCCAATTCACGTGGGGTCAGGGCTAGGACTTACAGAAGTGAGGGAAGGGGCCTGCCTCCAGGGAATAAGGAGCCTGCATGCCTGGCTGCATTTCCAACCTGCGTCCTGTCTCTTCAGTAGACTCAACCATGAAGGGACGTTTGGGATCAGCTCTCTCAGCTGCGCTGGGCTGTTGGAAAAAGAAAGGAGTGTTTGCATATTACAAAGCAGCATCCTCGCGATCTGTCCTAGGTTACAAATTTACTTCCCAGACCTTGACCGGGACTGGGGTTTCCGGTGTTTGCTCTTTGGGCTCCTGTCTCTTTGGAAAGCAGGAGATGTTGCAATGCCGGGGGGAGGGATGGCTGCACGGGCTGCCTGGGAAAGGCCCTGCAATGCAAAGGAGTTGGTCTGAAGTGGCTTTGCTGAGAAAATGTCTCCTGGAGGTGATTTCCTGAAGGAATAAAAACAAGCAAACAACTGCCATCCTGTCTGAGCATCTGTCTCGGTTCTGCTTTCCTCCTCCTCTCTGCCAGTTGGTCTTTTTTCTCTCATCTGCAGGCCTACCCACTCTATCTGATAACAAACTTTGCCATCGAGAGGGTGGTAGTGCTAGCCACATCACCACTGGACTCCAGGGGGGACCAGGCGTAGCTGGCCATTGACTCACCAAAGCTGTCTGAGGACCGTGGGGGCAGGTGACAAGGGAGGAATGTCCTGTACGCATTCCTGGGTGGCGTCACTAGCTGCTTGCAAGTGACCTGGACAGACCCTTGTCTCCAGAATGTTTTCAGAAGACAACCAGCCTGTGCTGCGACCAGTTTTTCTTGTGCTGAAGTTAAAGCCCCTGGCTTTGTCCCTGAGCCTGCTTACGTCTTTTATACTCTCAAACCTTGCATGGGCGTCCCCCTGCATCTTCCCCCTGTATTTGGATTTTGCCAGTCCTGGTGGAGGAGCTACAAGCAAACAACATTCCTCTCCTCAGTCTGCACTGATAATCTCGGGATCTCATCTCCCCTGCGCTCCCCTTCAGGCTGTGTCAACATCGCCAGGGTTGGGGAGGGCAGGATTGCTCCGACTTCGCTGCCTCATCCCGTACACTGTGTGCTGCCCGGCCCAGCACAACCCCACAAAGAATATTCCTCTGGGACGTGAGTCAGACCTGCCAGGGGGTTTTAACCACCTCCCTCTCCTAGATTTCTCCACGTTACAGCAAGAAAACATACAGGGCCCAGAGTGCAGCGTGATCTCAAGACTTCTCCTTCCAGAGACTTTCAGAAATTGGAGCCTGCGCATTGCTGTAATCCCCTCAGATCAGCAGACAGAGAGTTGCTAAAGCCAAGGTGGGCCCCACAGCTCCTTCCACATCAGTGCGAACCTCTGGGATATCTCCCACAGGAGAAACAGCCACAGCGAATCCAGGCAGGCAGAGCTAGCAAGGGTGCTGAATTGCTAGTTTGACTTTGCTTGCACTTTCAGGAAATTCTTAATCTGAAATTGCGACAAATTCCCCAAAAATTCAAGTTCTTACGGAGCTGAAACCCTGCAGGGTAGTCTGGATTGGAGCCAGGAGGTGAGAAAATAGACATGGAAATATAAGACACCCTGTGGCATCAGTTCTGACCCTCTTTAGGAGCCATAGAAAGCCAGCGTGCTCTGTCTGCTGTCCCTTCTCCCTACAGGCATTGCCCCTCTGACATCCTTACACTGCCGTGGGTACAATGAATCCAAACTCCTCCTTTTTTTTTTTTTTTTTTTCTCATTTTTACCCAGGAAGGGCTGCCCCCCACTAGTCAGGGACTCCAGATCCTCTCGGACTTGCCACTGACCTTTCAGATCCACTCAGGTTTGCCTCCCCAGTTCCCAAAGACAGCAAGCTTTCTGTGCCCTGAGCTGTGATGCTTGGATCCCTCTTGCTGTCCCTTTCCCTTTCCCAGACCTAACATATCGCAGCAGATGCCAGAGTGTGGAGCCACTCCAGAAACAAATCTGCGGTGTTAGGTGGCACGGCTTTAATTACACGACGGGAGCCAGAAGAAAGGCTATGAAATGCTGCTCTTTCAAACTCTTTAACCTCTGCTCAGAGCACTTTGCGCAGCTGCGCACAGAAGTAGCAGGACGTGAACTCTGCAAGCACACAAAGGAGCCAAATCAATGTCCTGTTGATACAGGCCAGCAAAATAAGCTAATGATGGACAGGACTGCAAGCTTTCATATGTGAGGGAAGGATTTACAGTGATACCAAAGGAATTATTTCAGCCCCACAGTGACAATACACACCCGCTTCCTTATTATATTTTATTGATCTTGCCCTAAATACATGTGCCTGGAGGAAATGATGCATAAATTACTAACGAGTTAATTTCTTGCTCCGACACAGACTCACAACAGCCCTTTGAAGGGGAACCAGGAAAGACAATGTGTGAAAGGATAAAGGCAATGAGACAAGCTTGGATGTAATAATCCCATGTGAATGATTATTGCTGCAACTAATGTAATTTAATAATGAAGAATTTACGCCAGATGTCCCCCGGAATATGCCAGGCAGACTCAGGATTCAGCAGTGAATCCATTTCTAAGGAAACCTTGTTAGGAGGAAAAAAATTGGTGTTGTCTGTTTATCAAATGAGAGGCTGTAGACCTTTATAGTCAGAGTCGCAATAAAAGCGACTTGCAAAGCTTCCTGGGAGTGTGTTCATTAAGCCTGATTGCCAATTTGTTTTCAGGTGAAATTTTAAGATGTTGGGTTTGGCCTATAAAGCTCCTAAGAGTCTGGGAGCAGCCCATTTCAGAAACTGCCCCTTACCCCAAGACAGAACTGACCCCAGGATTTCCCCTGTGTCTCCCTGGGGCAGAGAGGGAGCTGCTGGGAGGGCAATCTCCAGGACAGGTGAATGAAGAGTGAAGAATCACCTCCTTTTATTTATTTTGAACTTGCATCCTTTCGGTTTCCACAGGGATATCCTAGACCAGAGCTCCATCCCCCTTCTGGGGCATGATGCACCTCGTACACCCCCTTCCTTCTCACAGTCTGCAGCATATGGGGACACCATGTAGCAGGGAAAAGGAAAACAGAGAGCTCTGTACCAGAGGTGTATCGTGATGCACCCAGGCTGCTGCAAAATGAGATCAGCTTTGCCTTGTTTCATGCCATTTAGAAGCTCATCTCGCAGCAGGCAGGTTGAGCACAAGCCTGGCAGAGCGCTGCTGGCCACGAAGACCTGAACTAGACCAAACCTGTTGCCCAAAGAATGGACCAGAGTTGGGATGATTTGTTATTTCTGGTCCAGCACCAAACAAATGCTCTTCTAGCCCAGGTATGAGACCAGCACAGATTTCCACGGCATGACAGGCAATCAGCCAAACCAGAGACCTGACATCGACACTTCCTCTTCATTCAAAAACCTGCATGAACTAAGTTTACAAAACAGGGACAAACCACACTTTTCGCTCTCCCTCCTTGCTTCTGCTGTCTATTCATCCCCTCTTTGAAGGGATTTTGTACAGCCATTCCAAACACCTATTCTGGTCACGCTTTGGGGTTTGACCTGCTCTTCGTCATTCCTCCTTATTAACCACTGTTATTTAAGTGGCTCTGATGGGAAGAAGGGGGAAGGGAAGCTGTAGCAAGATTCAGATCCACTAAAACACAAACCACTACATTCAACTAGAAAGATTTGTTTAAGCCCTATTAACTTAATTGGGACTTAACATCTTGTTCCTTCGTTGTTTTTGCAGAAGACCCAGAGATCTCCACAGTGAACCTGTGTGACTCCCATACTGAGTCACAGGCACGGAACACGGTTTGATGGTGTCAAAATCACAGCCGCAGTGCTTCTCCCATCATCCTCCTTTGTCAGCCAGTTTGGTAGCGTAGGCTGCTTGTCTCTGGTGAAATCTATTTCACAGGGGCTCTTTGATCCAAGCCTGGGTGCTGCTGTTTCGTTCTAACAGGCACACAGCTGCTCCAAAGGACTTTGCAAACAATAATACAAACATAGCTGCACTTAGGACTTGCAAACCCTGATTTTAGCCAGTTTGTATGTCAGACGTCACCATGCCTAGAAACGACTTACAAACAGGACCAAAGATCAGGCCTAATTTTAGTAAGCCTTTGGGCTTTGCATCCCCTGACTGTGCTTGCTTTGATGAAACATGATCATAGGATGAAAGAAAGCAAAAACCCAGCTGGCACCTGCTGGGAGGGCAGGGAGAGAGAATCTGGCAGACAGGAGGTTCCTAGAGAGATTGCCAACACTACTACACGTCTGTTTTGCTTTTTGGGCAGCATGGTGAATCCAAAGGTGATAAACATTTGGCTTGGCTGGCCAGACAAGACGTGCCCACATCAGATACTGCATGCTGCCTCCTCGCTCGCTAGCATCTCTGCACCTCTCAAGGCAGCTCCTTCTGCTGTGCTTCAAGTCTCCAGCCCCTGAGCTTCAGAGAGGATCCAGGCTCTGCCGAAGTGAAACACGGATGCGGGAATAGCTGCTCCCTTACAAAGAGCAGGCTGGGCTGCTCTATACCAGACATCTGGACAACTGATTTCAAATTTCAACTTGCAACGCAACACAAAGATTGTTGTTAAGAGGACATCTTCGAACCTCAGGAAACTTTGAGGTATCTGTAGTATTTTTAGGACCACAGCTTTATTTACAATTCAGTGACGTGAAAAAACAAATGTTTAACTAACCTGTGAGTAACTTTGTTCTCCAAATACTTTCAGTGAGGAAGGGTGACTCTGAAATGAAAAAAAATTGCTGTTGTCTGAGCACGAAAAGACGTTAGTAAAGATTCTTGACTACCCTTTCTCTTGGTCTGAAGTCCTAAAGAAAGGACTACAGCTAACCAAAAAACATTTAGAGTGTTCTGTTTTCACCAGTCAGGATGCAATTTCTTTCTATAAATATCTAGTGGTTTTACTGTGCCATCGAACACGCAGATGATCTGGCTCGATACGCTTACCAGCCGACCACCTACAGTCTGAATGACTCATTGCCCCTGCAGCAGCAATCGGCAAGTAACATCTTCTGATGGAGGACAGGCAGACAAGTCAAACCGCTGAGCTGTAATAACCCTTGTTAGCTTTCAAAAACCATTCCTCACCCCCATTCTCTCTCCAGAGAAGCCTACAGCACCCCTTCGGGGGGATGGGCTCCACATCTAGGCACAAGAACCTGCACCCTGGGCCCACCAGCTGGGTTTTATGGAGGTGGTCTGGCCTGCTGAGCCCCTTCTGGGAAGGAAGGGGCTGCTGATAGCATTACCGTGTCTGCACTCTATCACAGGGACCGGTGCTTGCCTCCACCGGAAACTACATGCTAGGCAAACATACAGACCTTTGTGGAAGCTACAGCAATTAGGTTAATTAAGAGCTGGGGCGGTCCCATATGTTTTCTGATCTGTTGTTTTTTAGGTCCTCTGTCGCACCTGTTCCCACAGCATCCAAACACCCTGAAGGCTTAGTTTTCTCGCTCCAGACATGGGAACAGAAGGACGGCTGTCCCAGATCAGAGCAAAAGCCTGTTTGGCCTCATATCCAGCAGCAGACAGAGAGGGCAGGAGAATAAGAACAGGACATGTTGTCATTCCCCTTTTACAGGTGCTCTGCTCTTCCTGGGAAGGTCCCAAAGCTCTTCTCCACAGAGTTCAGTATCATTCTGTCACCATCCCTCGAAGTTTTTAAAAGACACGTAGATGTGGCGCTTAGGGACATGGTTTAGTGTTAGGTTTATGGTTGGACTCGATGATCTTAAAGGTCTTTCCCACCCCAAATGACTCTATGATTCTGTTTTAGACACAAGGCAGAGGCACGAATTTCCCAGACTTAGCCATCAGCAGTGCTGGGAAACTAAACTAAGTGCTCATTTTTCCAGGCCATGACCCCAGAGTTATAAGAGCTAATAGCCCCAGCCTGGGATTTCTGAAATAGTCAAAGAGATTCAGACACTGAATCAAGCCCACTGTCTGGGACCTGCACACCCAAATCCCTGGGGTTGCTTAGAGCATCCCTGCAGATGCAGGGTGCCACTGCACTGGGGGCCACCCAGGTTCTTCTCAGAGAGCCCCTGCTTTTTGCACAGGATGCGCAGCATCAGTTTCCACCTGCAGTATCACTCACAGCCTGGGACAGGGGTTTAGAGTAGGTGACTTCTCAAGGCTCGTCAAATCACGTTTCCTAGGATCCTCTGACAAGTTCTTTCCTCAGTTGCAAGCTCAGGAAGAAACCTGCTTTTCAGAGTTACCTTTGCTCATTGCAAAGGCCAGGGGAGTCCAAGACAGATGGTTCATCCTTGCACAGTGCATTTCTCTGAGGCAGAATCACTTTCTGGAGCTACACTTCAATGTCGACATAAAAGCAATGAGTGTGTCTGCTGTTTGCAACCTTCTCCACTTCCCCTGCTCATGCAGGAACATGAATAAAGTACTTTAAAAGTCCACAGGGTCTCGATCACCGATTTCTGTCACCAAGACTTGCTCCCGCTTAGTAGACAGGGAAGGATGTCGCAAAGGGTCATTCACCATTTAATAGGCTGAGAACCAAAATCTGCCCTGCGTGTGTGCAAGGCAACAAGAAGAAAAGTGACAAAACAAAAGCACTGACGGACCCATTGTGCATGTGCGTGCGGGCATGTGTGTATGTTATTAGCTTCGTCTGGCCGCATTTGAAACACTTTTGTCAGCACCTAAAGGAACCACTTCTGAATTTAATGTAGCCAAACGGAATGAATTGCAGCCTGGAGAAAAGGGTGATCTATGTCTGACTTCTTTTCAGTGCTTACATGACTTCAATGAGCCAGATGCTTGTTTGTAAGTAATTACAGTTACTTTACAAGAAACTTTTTATGTCGAGTTTGTTTTTAAAATCCAGATTTTAAACTCAATCTTAGGAAAGGCATGGATTTTTTAATGTCCTCAGTGCTCTCCTCCTGGCATGTCAGCTGGGATTTTACACCAGAAGTGAAACCTTCTACTCAGGCAGGGCAAATTAATCAGAACACTGAATATTCCTGAAGAAAGAGCTTATACAGGGAAAAGAAAATGAACCAGATCAACCCATACTGACCTCAGCAGTAATATCCAGCTGCCCCAGTTCAAAAGAGCAGTGACAAATGCATTCAGGTGAATGGCTGGCCTGGCCTCAGTGCAAATAAACCTGAGCAAACTCTGCATGTCTGAGTAGTGCGTGCAAAATTCACTGTGGCTTTGCCAATTGCCCGCGCAATGCGAACTGCCACTCTTCCCTCCAAGGGCACGTGGCGAGGGTCTCTCACCTCTATTCCAAGCCATGTACCCACAAAAAAAGCCAGGGAGAAGAGCACAAGTAGCAGGCAAGAAGGGTCTTGCAAAACAGAGATGGAGCTGTTCGTCCTTCCGGGAAAGGAGCAAGAGCAGTGGAGAATGTGGGCTGTCTCCCTGCTCCCTCCTGCACGGCTCCATGATGGCTACTTCATCACCATCAAGTGCTTCAGCCAAATCCTCTGCCTTTAGTTGCAAGAGTTTACTGACACAGGTGAGTTTTTCTTCACAAGTGCCTTTGACAGAGTAGATGAAACTCTGCTACATCTGGCTGTTTGCAGGCGTTACGTTGGTCAAAAGTGATTTGCTGTGAAGTAGCAAAGATCTCCATGCTCTGACAATGTCCCAGCAGTTCCTAACTCATCTGCAGAGCTTTCCTCTGCTGCCTTCGAGGGCCATCCAGACCAGACTCCAGTCTGGGAACAGCCCCGTGACACAGACAGCATACCCTGCTCTCCACTCAGGGACCAACCTGGGGTCACTGGTACCAACTGGGACAAGGGAGGAGGAGGAAATACAGTGAGGACTGGAGAGGGACCTTTCTCTCTATCTTAGGAAAGGGTTTTCTAGGACCACCCCTACTGTCTTTCTGCTCAGACCGTATCATTTCCCCATGGGATATCTTGGTTGTTCATGTGATGCCAGCATTTCACCATGTCTGATTTTTATGTTATCTGGATTGTTTGTGCTGACACAAGATAAGGTGAAGTGGGGACGTCGCTGTTTCGTGCGGTGTGGGCTGCGCTGTATTTTCCTCTTGGTTTAGGCCAGGCTGGGCTTGATTTCCCAAGATCCCAAAGTGAATACATCCTGCCTGATTGCAGCCCTTCCTTTCTCAGAAATCATCCTGTGGAATAAGCCCTGAACAAAGTGTTTCCTCTTTCCCCTTTAACCCTTTTCCTTCCACCTAAGCGCTTTATGACCCAAGGCCTGCTCCAGAAGGCATGGATTCAGTGGGATTCCCTCCTCCTGCCCACTCGGAGGCTGTCAAAAGCCCAAAATGACAGCACTGGAGTGCCAGAAGCAAGCAAGTCACCTGCAATTTCACACCTGCCATCGCTGCTTTCATGGCAGCTGGCGAGGCGAGAAGTTGATGAAGGTCCCACTTGGCCCAGGCTGAAAGTCAAAGCAACTGTTGGACTTTTCAGAGAATGTCCTTCCCTGAAGTAGGGAGGCAGGTAGAAAAACCTGCTGGCAGCTGCCCGGGGGCATCTGCTTCCTTGCTGAGGAAGTATTTGTGCTTTTTGCATGCTGTCCTGTTCTTGGCAGCAGCTTTCCTGAGCTGGAAAAAGCATTGGCCATCATCAGCTGTGGATATTCTTTTTGGGCTGTGGATTTCTTTCTCACCACTGGGGCCACAGCTGACCTGTGTTGGCCAAGTCTACCTCCCTTCTAGGTGAGATTTAATAGGGCCAGGTGAGTAGCAATAACCATCCAGCAGGTTTTGGCTCCACTGGTCAAATCTAACCTGTAATTTTGCTTATTTCTCCCTAAAGGTGTGTATAAGAGAGGGCATAAACTAGGGAGCTCCATAGTACAACTGTGTAAATGTTTTGACAGGCTGAGCTCTGATGCCTGCTTTTCTGCCCTCCATGAAGCTTCTGCTGCCCACTACCAACAGGAGGATGTCCTGCCTGTCCACGGGCACGCCCGTGCGGTATTTCTCATTTGATACGAGTTATGGCTCCTGGGGAGTAGCGATCTTGTGGACCTTTCTGGCCCTGACCAAGAGTTCACCACGGCCACTTGCTCCTCTAGATCTACAGGCTGAATTTCCCTCACCAAATACCCACGACCAACCACACATTAGTTGCGTGCTCAAGCCAGGAGGAGGGAGCGGGCCCCCTGCAAGAACCAAAGGAATTCAAAGAGGAACAAGACTCAGGACAGAAACCAGACTCACAGAGGCTTGAGTACGTTGCAGTCTGGCCTCCTGGCCCCAATACCCTCTGACAGCTCCCAGAGCAGGAGCTGAGCAGGTTAGTGATTTGATCACGACACCGACTCCTGCAGGAGCTGCTGCTTCAAAGTCCCTGCTGTGCTGCCAGTCCTCAGCAAAGCACGCAAGGAGCTGCAAAGAGGCGCAGTCTCCAGGGCCTGTAGCAGTGACTTATCTTCGTAAGTGAAGAACTGCTGGCCAAATGCTGGGTCCAGTCCAACCCTTGAAAACTGGAGCTCTGCAAGGCAACTTCAGCCAGGCCCTGGTAAATGACTGCTTGTTTGATGGCTAATTGCTTCTGAAAACAGAAGGCACAAACCCAATCTGGGCAGGTCTTATACTGTCCGTATCACCAAGGGCCACAGAAACACCCACCTGAAATCAAACACTACCAGTCTGTTTGAGACTTTAAGTGAAATTTTGTTTCCAAGTCCCCTTCTGTCGGACTGCAGGTGTAAAAAAGCTAAAGCCACCCGGGTAGCTCGGTTCATCAGGAATGTGTTAAGTTATGCCACAAAAACCATCCCCTTGCCAAGCAGCAAACATGCAGTGCTGCGAAAGGACATGCGTGCCTTCTAGTTAATGTCACCTTCACAGCTTCTATAGGTCACGGCACAAGCTCCGAAATAAGATGCCAGGCAAACACAGATCCCATTCCGAACAATGCCACAGGCCCAGGGAGAGCTGAAGAATTTAAGGGAAATGGAACAATAGGAAATAAGGAAAGTCCCTCCAGCAAAAACCCTGTGGCCCTTCAGTGGTCGCACAGCACTGGACCATATAGAGGAGCAATACAATGGAGTTACTAAATGACCGCCTGGCAGCAAGTATTCCCATGGCCATTCTTGCCAGCATGGGAACTATACAGATCACCAACAACAGAAGAGCTGTGTTCACAGGCACTGAGACAAACACATCCACTGCAAATAAAATTACTTGCTGAAGATCCTAAAGGCCTGGACGTACCATGCCATCATAACTGGTAAGTCATATCCTGAAGCAGGAAAAAACAGTGCCAGGAGAGCACCAAGAATCAAGCAACCTGGACAAGGACAGGCTAGGGTTTTGCCTGTGCCCTGGACTAACATTATGTGGATCGATGTAACCTGTAAGTCACTGCAAGGGAGGAGATCCCCTTCAGGGGGTCTTTGTCTGGCCTAGGGGAGGTTGTGGCTGCCCCATCCCTGGAGGTGTTCAAGGCCAGGCTGGATGGGGCTTCGAGCAGCCTGGTCTAGTGGGAGGTGTCCCTGCCCAGGGCAGGGGGGTTGGAACTAGATGATCTTTAAGGTCACTTCCAACCCGAACCATTCTATGATTCTATTCTATGACTCTACATATGGGAGAGATAGAGGACTAAGCCCACCCAAATAGGGTTTCACTCCTCTGCCTGTAGAAGTCACAAGGGATGAAGGCTTGGAGAAAGAGAGGGGAGAATTTTATAATCCCTTTTCTGGCAATAAAGCCCCTGTAAGATCCCAGGGAAAGCTGCTAGAAGCACCACCTCTGCCCAGGAAAGGAGTAGCTGGGCCGCCCTGACTGCAGCAGGGTGGGAGCCATACTGGCCTGAGCAGCTCTCTCCAGAGGATGCTACAGGGCTATGCACATAGAGGACAGCAACAAGGACAGGCTGGGGGACTCATGTGGAGGTTTAGCTCTCAAAACAGCTCCTGCAGGGATTCAGAGCAGGGCGTTTCGGGCTAATCTCTACGTCCCCTCAGGGAACCTGAAGGATTACTGCTCTACATCTGCTCACAGGGTTGGGCCCCACCTTGTCAAGGCGGGGGAAGTGCTGACAGCCGCTCTCAGTTCATTAATCGGTTTGGAATAAACCACAATGGGCCCTGTCCACTGCGGCACAGCACCTCTTAATTGACTCCCTTGCTCACAGGCCTGATGGCTTCTCTTGAGCATTGCCTAGAGCACAAATGCATCTCATGGTTTATCATCAAGGGCTGGCTCCTGGAAGCAGAGAGCTACAGTGTGGCTTCCTTGGCTATGTCAGGTGTTGGGGAAGGGTAGCCAACAAGAGTGTCTGGACACCATTGGTACCTAGCCAGCACTAGCCCATGGCTACAGCCCAAGGCAGGGTGGGAGTAGAGGTCCCTAACAGCAGTCACCACTAATCCCCAGAGCTGTGCTTTCACCTGTTAGCCCATGGTCTCCCACAATCTGCTAACTTCCCAGCACAAAGGGCTGCAAAAGACCTGCGTGGGCTTACGGGTTTGTGCTGTTAACTATTCACCAAGATCACCTACTTGCTTCTCTTTCTGCTCTTCTCTCCCTCCTGAGCATGCCTCTGAAAAGCTCACTGCTGGTCCAGGCACCCGCTGTAGGGGACACATCACTGAGACTTCCTCCTTCCTTTCAGGACTGGGGATGCTGGTTTGGGATCCAGCTCTGGCTGTTCTAGCTCCCAGGCAACCACTGCCATCTGCTGGCTACTCTTTCCTTGACTGCTATGAAAATATGGAAAGCTAAATGAGGGACAGCCTTGCTATTTAGCCAGTTTTCCCCCAACCCCTCACATTCTGCTACTGAAACCATATCGACAGGGCTGACCCAAATCATTTAAATGATGTACGTTTCCAAAAAGGGAGCATTACATTTCAAACACTTTATTAAATACTGTTACAAATAGGACAATACATATCAGATGCTAAGTCAGAGATTCTTAATTTATGATTATAACTTAAACATAACTTAAGAAAGACTCTCATTTATAGTCAAAGCTTTAACAGCTTGATAAATCATACTTGCAATACACACATAAATCTCACAAATTTCATAGTATTTGTAAATAATATGCAGGCATGAAATCCTTACAAACACCTCTGAATTATTTTGAAGTTACTTAGGCCCAGATCAATGGCCACAGACCTACTCAGGAACAGGTATTTTACAATAGTTTACAGTTAACAGCAAAGAAATATCCACAGTAAAAATTGCACAATTAAATATTTATGTATACACCTGTATTACAGTGCATAATCCCACAGGGATGAGATCATTTCAGATCTACTTGCTGCATTCAGAAACCAGAGTACCTAGTACAAGCACTATGATTCCTAGTGCTATTAGAGGAAAAAAAAAAAAAAAAGACTTTAAAGTCCGTAAGCTTTCTGGGACATGCAGCAGAAACCCAAACAGTTGCCCATAACAGTACAGGCATATTTATTGACTGGGTCATCCTCTTAAAATGAACTGACTTCAACAATAAACCAGATCAATGGTTTCAAGGCTATTCAATTAATATTTTTCATCCCAATTATTCTGTTTCTGCAAGTATAACCCATATGTCTCCAGAGAAGACATCTCCAGCAGTGTAGTAAGTGATGTGAAATAATGCATGTCTTCACCTCACCTAGGTACCTTTGAGTAGACCAGAGGAGAAACCAGCCTCCTCTTTAGGCAGCAGCTTACTATTTGCTCACCATCTGGACAAGAGATGGCAAGCTCCCAGTTATGATAACTACATGACTGAATGTAGACAGTATTTTGCCAGAAGGCCAGAGTTTTACTCTCTGCTTGTCTTCAATGGAAATACCAGGCAGCTTGAGTTCAAAATTTCTGAGCAATACACAAGGCCAATCCTATTGTCAGCAAGAGGTAAAAACATCTGGACAGCTGCTGATTTGCATGCAGTTTCATTCTCCGGGAAGTCTCAGAGACATAAGTAAAGATGGCTTCAATTCCTGCAGAGAGAACAAAATTCCTCTATAAATTGGAAAATTGGCATAGATTTGTATTTGCTCTCATTTCAGAGGAATTTGTATGCACAAAAGTGATCTTAATACTATATGCGGCTGGACAGAATGCTAAGCACAATGATCCTTAAGGAGCTGAATAACCATTTCAAAAGCAATAAATCCATCAGTCTTGTTAGGAACTTTCAAGCAATGCCAAGATGCATATTAAGTACCTCAAAGCACATATTGCTATTTCAGCAATTGTATAGCAATAGCAATTAACAGCTCTGATAGCTGCACTTACAAATTCTCTTCCTTTTAATCACACAAACAATCTCACATGCTTACCTGAAACATGTGGAGTTAGACATTCTGGCCAGCACTTTGGAAGCTACCTTCGGTGGTTAGGCTCTGGCAGCTACTATAAAAAACAGAAATGAAAAGTACTTTAATGACAAATGGTTTATATCAAATGGATTTTAGCAAAGTGATTGCAGTGTTTTTCATACTGCTTTTTGAGACACAACTTACCTGGAAGGAGTAAATTTCTTTGCTACAAAAAGAATAAGAAAAGGTATTAGTATTTCAAGATGAAAGTCCCTCATGCAAACATTTTATTCTATTAAAAAACCTCTCATTTCTGAATATCTGATAAAAAGCCATTACCTAGCAATAAATCTCAGAGGCAGTTAATACTGCGTTATCATTAGCCCCATCTCAAATTCCCATTCACTTTCCCTGGCAGTAATTACTGATAAATAGAATGCTGTTCTTTTTCTTCTAATTCTTGTTTTCTAAACATTTGGGGTTTCCTATTTGTGATTTTCAAATATTCGTCCAAAATCCAAGCATGACATGCACACAGGCTTCTTGAAAATAATTTCAGAATTCGTTTAAGTATAGGAATTTTCACTTTTTCAAGAAGCATGGTATTGGGCTTTGGTGGTGGGTTTTTTTTTCTCCACTGAAAATTTTTCAGGAAGGTGAATAAAACCAGTGGACCCAGTCCAATCGCTCACCTTTTCTTCGGAGACGTCTTGCAAGCCAAAGGAGGAATGATGCTGTGGACAACAGAGAAGCACTTGTGGCTGCTATGCCCACAGAGACATAGCTGACTAGTTCAGATGCTGAAAGGATGAAAAAATTTCAGTGAGATCAAAAGGCATGTGAGGTCTCTGAAGCCCTCTCTACTTCATCCTTTCCCTTGTGCCCTTCAAGAGGAATCAGAACTGAAGCTTGTAACCCTTAAGTTTTCTCTTGCCAAGACAGTACATGTCCTGTACACAAGACAAAACGCTGCATACTAAAAATTATTCCACCCATTGCCAAAGCAATGGCAAGGCAACAAGCTAGCTATACCAGGGTCTGTCTAACCTCTACCTCACATGACAATTTATGCTCCTCATTTTTCATGTTTCAGTTCATATTTTAATTCTCACTGTGCTGTCTTCCTCTTTGAGCAATCCTGTTGAGATCAATGAAATTATTCAAGGATCTAGATTCTGTTCAAGAAAATTAAGTGGAGTTGAGCTTTTAGGACCTCAAGCAAAAGCATTTCAGTGAGGCCAAGTATGTTCCCACTGAGGACCGCGACAGAACTCTTACTGCCTTGAATAGGAAGGCAAGGCTGAGACTTCTGTCCTGTAAAATTACAGCCTTTGACAGAAAAGCTCTGTGAGGTCTTTTGACTGAGGTTGTTCTCCCAAGAAACTATCACACCAAATTAAGATATCTATGAACTTTTCCTCTGAGAAACAGACTTATGAATGCAAATTTCCCCACAAGGTTCTGTTTCTCTAGAAAAGCTTTTTTTTCTTCATTCATATGGAAAAAGCTCAACATGAGAAATATTTTAATTAAAAACCAAACCATCCAACCCAAAATCAGGTTGTGGCTTTTGGTTTTGGAGAAGAAATCAACATTTTTCACCAAGACCTTTTAGGAATTTTTCCCCTATCTATTTTCAAAAAACATACTGAAAGATTTTGTTGGGTTTTAAAATAATTCATGGACTTTCCTAGAAGTACTAGCTCACTGGCTGATGTTACTTCCTCCACCCTTCCATACCTCATTTGACTAGAACCCCAGTGCCATCTCTCTGTGGCTAGTCACAGGTTAAATACCTTCACATGTGGGCAGACTAGCACTCCAGTTTCCTGAATGACCACACTCGAGAACATGAGAACCGTTGAGCTTCCATCCTTCTAAACAACTGAAGTGGCAGGCTGTGTTGTATGTGAAGTTCCCAGCACCATGTGAGCAATCCATAGAGCCTTTCTCAGGAGAGCTCAGTGGTTCACACTGTACAACTGAAATACAGAAAGAAATGGTTAAGTCATTAAGGACTTTCCTGTCTTTGGCCCTATTTTTTGCTCTAGCTGATGTACACTTTATTTTCAAATTCATTTTGACTTAGGGATGGGAGCAGTTCACAGAGCCACGAGCAGGCATTCCTAAGGCAGGGCAAGTCACAGCTGAAAACATGAGGCAGCACAGAGTTTAGTTTGGAGCCAGGACCCGATAAGAATATGGCTTTCAGTGTGCTGTCCAGTGACAAGAAAACTGTATTTTTCAACCCAGTAAGTCTTACCTTTGCATTTTGGCACTGGCTCCGACCACTGTCCCTGTGCTGTGCACTCAATGCTGGAGGGACCATCCAGAACATAGCCCTCGCTGCAGTGGAAATCACAACGTGAGCGATAGGTGAGATCTGAAGGAGCATGGTCACAGGTCACAAAGCCTTCTTCTGGCCAGGTTACAGCCTCACACCTCACAGCTGTAACACACAGATCACAACAGCAATCAGCACAGATGTCTCAGGAATTCAACACGCCAATGCTGACAACCCCAGGTGGTCAGGGGAGCAGGGGTAAGGAAAGGTACCTGCACAGGATGGCTGCTGCCTGTCCCAGGCCCCAGAAGACCCACACTGCAGTGTGGCTGGTCCTGTCAGAACATATCCTTCCTCACAGGTGAACTCACAGGTGGTACCCCAGGTGAGCTCCACAGAGGGATGGGAGCAGTTCACAGCACCATGAGCAGGCATTTCTAAGGCAGGACAGGTCACAGCTGAAAAGCAAGAGAGACAGCGCAGAGCTTAGCTTGGAGTGGGTTAAGATAAACACTCTTTGAGCTGACAAGAGGACATGCCCTGCCTGGAGCTGTTCCCTACAGAGCCATAGTGCTTCCTTTCAGACCTAGCAGTTTCTCAGGAAACAGGGATTTCAGCATGTTGCACAGTGCAGCCTGAACCCTTAAACATGCATGCTATCTTGAGAATGGCTCCAGATTATACTCCACAAGTGGACTGGAGAAACAGACACTGGCTCCCATTTGGAGTGTAAGGAATAAAGACTTCCTGTCAGAACACTTAACTTCAAAAGCCTGTTATCATATGCATTGGGGACACAGTTCCTGAGTGTTGCTTGTCACCCTGCACTGCTGTTTCCTCTTTAATACAGCAGGCTAAATGATCCCCATGTTGAGATCTGCTTATGAAAAGTCTTATAAACTCGCTGGGGATAACTGTTACTCCTTGACTACACTTGAATGAGGAAGTTTTTTCAGACTATTCAAACTACTTGAAGCTTTAATTGATTATTTCCAACCCAGTAAGTCTTACCTTTGCATTTTGGCACTGGCTCTGACCACTGTCCCTGTGCTGTGCACTCAATGCTGGAGGGACCATCCAGAACATAGCCCTCGCTGCAGTGGAAATCACAACGTGAGCGATAGGTGAGATCTGAAGGAGCATGGTCACAGGTCACAAAGCCTTCTTCTGGCCAGGTTACAGCCTCACACCTCACAGCTGTAACACACAGATCACAACAGCAATCAGCACAGATGTCTCAGGAATTCAACACGCCAATGCTGACAACCCCAGGTGGTCAGGGGAGCAGGGGTAAGGAAAGGTACCTGCACAGGATGGCTGCTGCCTGTCCCAGGCCCCAGAAGACCCACACTGCAGTGTGGCTGGTCCTGTCAGAACATATCCTTCCTCACAGGTGAACTCACAGGTGGTACCCCAGGTGAGCTCCACAGAGGGATGGGAGCAGTTCACAGCACCATGAGCAGGCATTTCTAAGGCAGGACAGGTCACAGCTGAAAAGCAAGAGAGACAGCGCAGAGCTTAGCTTGGAACAAACCATAAAAAGTTTTTTTTCTTCCCTGAAACTTAGCAACATACCCGCTAAATGGAAGCAGCTTTAGAATGGAGATCTACTGTGCTGCCATTTCAGAAAGCAGATAGGAGTGGAAAGATCTCAAAACGGAAGACTAACTCTTAAGGCAAGGCTATAAATTCATCTGCAGCTCATGACAGCAACTAGTTACAATTCAAAATTTTCCCATTCTGACTGCTGCTTGGTGATGTTTGATGCTTTTATCTGCTTCAAACAGCAGCTTATTCTAAGCCAAACGTCTCAAAAAATAATTCCTATAGTCAGGAGTAACTGGCCTGTTGTGAGACGTCTCACAGCTAGATCAGCTCCATTCCCTGTTCCTTAGTAAGAGGTGGAAAAGTCTTTCCATACAAGGAAATCTAGACCAGGGCCAGAACATTCATCCTGCTTATTTCATCCCTTCAGGAACCTGTGTGCTGCAATAAAATAGCACCTTCACCACATAATTAATTACAAACGAATGGGCCAGAACTTCAATTTGTACCTACTAACAGAGCAACGCTGAAGTTTAAAGAGCTATGTAGAAAGTTCATCTATCACTGCTTGAGAAGTTCACCTTTGCATGCTGCAAGGGGGGCAGACCAGGCCCCAGAAGAGGTACAGTATACAGATTCCAGTGCGGTCAGTTCATAGCCTTCCTCACACTGAACTGTGCAGGATGAGTTGTAGCCGAAGTTCTCCAATGGATGGTTGCATTCAAGGCTCCCATGATCAGGTTTCTTTAGCGGATCACAACTCTCAACTTCAAAGAAACAGAAGGTGGTACACAGTTTCATTGGCTGAGCAGGTAAATCAACGAGCCAGACAAATTGAACACTAGCTAGCATGAACATCACCCTGGCTGAAAAGCAGGATGGAGTAATCTTACCAAACTCGCATTCAGGTCCATAGAATCCAGGGTTACAATGGCAGGTGTGATTGTTAATAGTCTCTACGCATTCTCCACGGCCACTGCAGAGAGATGGGTTGCAAGAAGCTGGGGAAAAAAAAAGAAGAAAAAAATACAGCAAATTATAAAAGAATCAGCAATGACCACTAACGAAGCCTGGTGAGTGCTTTATCTTTCTGGCATTAAACAAGCACTTTCTATAGCAAAAGAAAAGCAGGGTGTTTGGTACATAAGATTACCCTGTGATTTCACAGAAGCATTTCAGTAATCAACACCTTTGACGGACCAGCTCACAGTGAAAGGATTCTACTGGTGGGAAAACTCCATGACCAGTTGTTCTCAGATAGACATCTATTAGCAATATTTAAATTGCAAAAAGAACACGATACTATGGCGTAGGTAGAAATCCTCAACAGGTACATTCTTCATTAACTCACCACAGCTCTAATTTGGCTGATACTTGTCTTGGACCTTTATTTTTTGACCTAGCCTTAGCCACCTCTACACAAAGTGTTTAATCTAATCCAGTGGTCTACAGTCAGCAGACAGATGCCTCCAAAAGAGCCATTCTTATCTAGCTGAGACATGCGCTTGAGAGTGGGATGAAAGTCACCAACTGGAAAAGCCTGTTTCTCTCCACTGATTATAGAAAAGATCTGGTGACTTGCTCATAAAAGATGTATAATATTCTGTGTGCTAAAAGCTAAGTGAGATCAATCCAGCTCTTAGAACAAAAACAACCTCAGCCCTGTAAGGATAAGTGTACAAGTGCTTACAGGGTCAGGTAGTTAATATGTAAGACTAGGTTGAACAAACAACTCATCCCACCGTCTCATCTCCCTAGGGGCACACTAGAATGGTCTTTATCATACTGTACCTGTGTAGCACAAGGCGACCTTCTTTTTCTCACACTGCTCATCATTCCATTTGCCATCATCCTTCCCTCTTTTGATGTAGATTTCAACACAGTCCTCGTTGTTCCCTTTGCCATTTGGCTCACCTGAAGCCCAGTTTTTTGCCTCTTCTGTCAGTTCTTTGTTAGTTCCAACCCAGGTCCATACGTCATTAACTTTTCTGATTCCAATCCAGTAGTAACCCGGATTGAAGGGTAAGAAGTTATTGAGATAGTTGATTTCCTCCTTATTCTGAATGGCAACCATGTTAGTATACCTCTTTTTGCACCACAGCTCTGCTTCCCTGTAGGTCATGTTTGTGTCTGAATAATGGTATGTCCAACAATTTACTCCCTGCAGTATTGTAAGTCCTAGAATGAAAAGATGTCAAAAAAGTTGGTGTCTGTCTTTTTCCCTCCTCTCTCTCTAGAAGAGGATATATAAAGCTCTATAAATATTGCAAACTTATCAATATCTGAAACTGCATAAAAAGTAGTGGCAATTATTTTATAAACAATTAACTCTCAAGCTTCAAAAGAGGCTATGTCTGATCACACAAAGCTTTGCAGACTTTGTAGCAAACTACAGGAGCCAATTATGTATTTGACAGGCAAGCAAGGAAACATGCCGTTGCAGCTAGAGGCTCTTCTCTGTGAACCTAGCCTCAAGCTAATTGGGTCAGGTTCAAAAATTCTGTTTAATTCTGAGCTCAAACAGAACAGGCACACCAATATTACCATCTGACTAGTTTTCTACAGTCGTACACACTTACCATAAGCAAGAAGAGACAGAAACCACAAGCAATTCATGTTTCTGGGATTTTTCTCTTCTCTTTATCTTTCAAGCAGACAGCTATGAAAGATCAAAGGAACACATTTGTAAAGAACAAATACTGACTTTTTACAATTCAATATAGAATACTGTAAATGCAATCTTTTCTACATACTTTTAAACCATTATTCTAAAGACTTAAGTAGTTTTCCATTTTTAAGAAATTATTCATTGCAAAACAGTTCTTAATATCAAGATGGCTTTTAAATGTAAGCAGCTTTTGAAGGACAAGAAAACAGAATTCCATCTGTCCAGTTTTCCTTTAGCTGAGCAATGAAACAGAATAGCACACGCCGTTTGTACTCACAGGTTGCAGTTGTGGTGTCCGGGTGGCAAAAGTCCTCTGCAATATTTCTCAGTGACTGCTTTCCGTTGCTGAGTGGCTGAATACAGACTTCAAGTTCAGCTCCAAGTGTCTGGACTGTGTAATCCCCTGCCTTTACTACGGCCTTTTATTCTCTCAACTGGCCTGTCCTCCACGCGACGGGAAATTCCGTGTGGAAAAAAAATATCTTGGAAAATCCCGGATCTGGCCCTCCCACACATTAAGCCTGACACTTCCCCTTGCCAAATCAACCCTCTCACAAAGACACACGGTGCTGACAAACTGCCAAGTGCTGCATTGCATAGTTTTACTGACAGAAACACACAATTCCAGGACATGAGGAGTTAGTTTGAATTAGCTGCATGAAGACGCAGATTCCAAGTTTTCACCTAGCATCATGTTTTGAACCAAGGATGTGCCGGTTCTTTTGGGATCTCAGTAAGAAAGGCATCAACACTCAAAGCTGGTTAACAAAGTTTGAGTAAAAGATAGAAACTGCAGCACTGGAGAAGCCCTTCCTTGTGGATAACAGCATGCTGCGCAGAGTTCTCATTTGTGGTAAGGTTTGCCAGCCCCAGGATTGCTAGTACTCTTCTAGAGTCTTGTTCACAATACAGATTCATCAACCTGGTAGCAGTCAAGCTTGATATGTGGACTTAACTTTGAAAGGTCCCTCGGACAATATGCTCCTTACCTCAATAGAGTTACAATTCCTGAACAGGTGCATATAATATTTCAGGTGGACAAGACAATACACTCGTCTCACACTGAAATCATGCACATTTATTGTGTGTACACTGATGAATTATACTACTGCAGAGAGCAGTCACAGGGTGTCCATGGTATGGAGACACACGCTTGAGAAATCACGGACGCTTTGATATAGTGGGTTGATAAGCAGTCACAGGCTACTCAGAGCACACTTGAGAAGGCAGTAACCGTGAGGATCACTGGCTCCTTGCACAATACTATGCTGGCTGCACCACTCCACTCCTTGATCCTCATATGCACCCTCACATGTATGCCACTTCAGTGATGAGCAACTTACCACTCTATGTGCAACAGTAGTTTTGGATATTCTCACTTAAGTATCCTTCTCGCCTCTGTTACAGGAGGTCTCACAAGTACTGTTGAGGGCTATAAGTAGGGAATGGGCATCCCAAGTAATAGACACATTAGCTCGGTTGTCAACCCTGTGCAAAGGCACAACACTAGAAGCTTGTCACGGAGTCCACATTCCCCAGCACTCCCAACCCTGGTTGACACAAAGTGGTATTATTCCTGCGCGCCTTGATCAGCCATGTCACCCCACCCCTTGCTCCATGTCCACTGAGGCACTTACTACGAAGACTCCACCAGACAGCCCAGTTGCCAAACTGGTATCCCAGACATAAGGACTCACCATTATGGGTGAGGTTTAACAAGGCTCAACATTCAAAGGACTCAACAAGGGTTGTCAGTGATAGAAGGACACAGGGTAGCACCCAATTCATACCTGTAGAGCATAGTTATAGTTTATACAGTGCATGTGGGAGCTCTTATGTTGGAGCCTCAGCCTGTTCTTACAGAATAAAGATTGGTAGCTCCTGGATACAAAGCTAAAATCTTAGCTGGTATCAATTAACAATTTTTTCCACAAAAAATATTTTCAAGTAGCCATACCTTAATAGATCTGCCCATCAAAGAAATCCATCACAGACAAGAGGATAAAGAGCATATTCTAAAACAGCCTCAGTTACTATCAAAATATGAGTTTACTAGAAATTGCAATAGTCCTAGAAAGCATGTCCGAGTCAGTTACTGAATGGAGTGAGGATTAAAAACAACATACTGAATATTTGTAGGGAGACGAACACTTTCTAGCAGGTGCGAACCAGCAAAGTTAGAAACACATACAAACCACCAAGAAACTCCGGAAAGTTGAGGTTAACTCTTGGCTATGTCACAGACTCATTCTGCAAGCCCAGGCCTGGGCCAGCCTCGCTCAGAACAACCAGATGTCCAGAGACTTACAGGGAGCATTGGATCAGGACTGCTATTTCTTTAGCTTCAGCTGTTCATCTGTACATTGGGAGTGAAAACATTTCCTGTCTGCCAACTTTTCTCTGTGTTCTTCAGATTGTAAACCCTCCTAACAGAGGCTGGTATTTTCAATGCACCTGTAGAGTACTTCATGCAGCATAGCCTAAATTCACAGGGGTCCTGTAAATGTTCTCCTAATACAAACTAGTGAGTTTTGATAGGGCAGTCTTTTTTTTTTCCCTAAAACCTTGCTCAGCTGTTAGAATTGTAGACGCGGGAACAGTTTATATCCTTCCTGGAGCCAGGAGGCAGAAAATCTGACACCTTTTCCTGGAGATTCACTTTTTCAAGTCATTTTATGAGCTTCCTACTGGTAAGTGTTCATCCTCATCGTGGCCAAAGCTCCGAAGTTGAGTGGGGAAAACTATCAGAATCACTTTGCCAGTGGAATCTCCGGAGGAAGGAAGACAGCATGTCACAGTTCACAATAGTCTTCCTTCACAGGGGCTGTATGAGACCTCTTGTCTGCAGCAGATAAAAAAACCACACAGAAAAAAACAGAACACCAAAGCCTAACAGCAATATGCCTGTAAAAACTCCAGCCTAAAAAAAGACTGCCTCTTTTTGTTGGCAGTATTCCCTTATGTATCACTGACATGGGGCTCTCTTTGGTTTTTCCCAGGGAATTCTGCTATCCACAGAATATATTTTTATCTTCTTTAAATGTAATGGAAGATAAATACAAATGCAAAATTTTTATAAAAAAAGAAAGCCTGAAAAGCATTTTCAAAAGCACCCAACTCAGAAGTTAAGATCTCTTTATTAAAAGTCAAAGGCACTTAAAAACTTCAATCCTGTTGTTCAGGAAGACTGGGATTCCTGTGAGCTAAAGCTCATACTGGATCCTAAGTTACATAGGTGTTTCAGTAAAAATACCTCTGATACAGTTACTTAGGTTGATCTGCAGATATTCAAACGAGAAATACCATCCAGCCGGCCTCTTAGCTGGTTTCCATGTTACTGATTTATTCTCTTCTCATTGTTATTTCACATTTGTGCTTTTTTAATTCGTTTGGCAATTGATTTGAGAATACAAGAGCCTGTTTTCTTGTGCTGTACTGAGCTGGGTGTAGTTGCCCACTCTCCTCTTGTGCTACACAAACACAGATATAGTTCCTTAAAATGAACCCAATTCCTCTCTGCCAGAAAAATGGGATACTCTAAACCTAAATTAAATCACATTTTTAGAAATGCTGAACACTTCTTATTCCCATACACTCCACACCTTCCTTTCCACAAGTGAAAGACTTCCCCCCCCCCTCCCCCCCACAATGAATGGGAATACCCCTCCAGATCATCTCTGTTCCCTTAGAAACAGAGGAGCCTACCAAGGATTATCTACCAGCAACTAAGTTTCCAACTAAGTTGGAAGGTTTACTTGGTAGGACACTATGAGACATAAAAGGTAAGAAAAGAGTATATAAACACATTAGTAGTAAGAATAACAAAAACCACTGAGGTCTGCTATTTAAAGGACAGCAATTGACAGAGAACATGTCAAATTGCCATTTCTTTCCATACAAAGAAGAGTTAACAAATACTCACTGTAATAGTGTTACACATTGGGAAAAGAAAACAAGTCAGAGTATGGAGAGAGCGGAGTGAAGACTATTTAGATTAGTTACAGCCAATCAAGTTACTGTTTAAGGATCCAAACCCTCAGTAATTACCTTTGAGAGTACGGGGAAAGGTGTCAGAGCGCTGACGAAAAGCAAATATTGCCCCTCTCTATCTCGGAAAGGAAGATCAAGGTAATTAGAAGCCAGGCCTTCCACGTAATCACCTACAAAAGATACCAGAACCATACTGAAAATTTTTTAAAGAAAACAATTGAAAAATCATCAGAAGGTTACTATGCTGTCAAGAACAGCTGACATTGATATGATTGATTTTTTTTCTTGGCAGATCAATCTAGTTTGTACTTCAAGGCTGAGTGAGTAACAAAGAAACAATAGCATGCTACAGTTTGCTATGATTAAGACTTTTAATACTGTCCCATGAGACACTCTTATAAGCAAACAAGTGAAATAGTACTTAGTCAAAATTGCCATAAAATGAAGATGCAAAAGATGTAACCACTACTCAAAGGGCAGTTTTTCAAAGATCACTCTCAGTCTGAGGACTATAGAAATGCGCCCTGCAAGGGCTTATCCTGAATTAACTTCAGCTAATTTAAGCTGGGTGGCAAATTATCATCTAAAACGCTTAGAAAATTTGCAGATGACACCAGGCTCTGATGAATTGCAAGAGTTCCAAAGGACAAATGTAGGACTTGAAGATTCAGATAAATTAGAGATGTGATCCAGAAGAAATGAGGACAAATCAATAGAAACAGACACAACAGTCTTAATCTAAAAAATCCAAAAAAACCAAACACCAACACAAACAAACAACAAAAGAAAACAAACCCCCAAAAACATAGAAACAAAATGGGAAACTGCTGGCTGGGCAGGAGAATTGTAGAAAAGGAACTAGGAGTTATAGCAGATGACAAATTCAATATGGGTTAATGATTTGTTGTCATTTTTAAAAATAGGAAATGCTGTTCTTCTATGTAGGAATAGGAAAACGAAAATTATTTGAGACAAAATTTGCAATTATTCCATCCAATCTGCCATTGACAAATCTCCTCTGGTGTACTGCACCTAATCTTAAGTACCACAGTTTTGGAAAGATACAGGCAGACAAAATATAATCAAATCCTGAGCACCACAGTCAATACATTATTTAGAATGAGATCAAAGTTTTATTCTCTTTTTGAAAAGAAACTAGGACCATCTTATACAATCATGACACCCTGCACTGTTTTTATAACAAAACCAAAAAGATTCTAAGATTTACTAATTTTCTTATGAACACCCACATTTTGTTTGCTTCCCTGAAAACATACATGAATGCTTGTCTGACTTTTAAGTGATCTAATCTTCCCAACTATCTGCTTTCCACAGATCACAGTTCAAGTAACACATGCTCAGAAAATGTGGCTCATGTGCAAACACCCAAAGCATTTAACTGTTTTATGTAGAAATGGATGATAGAGGAAAGAAATCTATACAATCTACTAAAACCTAAAAGGTATTTTAGAGTACCTATGAGGCATGTAGATCAACAGTTCTTTATGTTCACTTGGGGCATAACAAGTAGTGGTTGGATTGATCTGTAGCAAAAAAGTTTTAAAGGAATTTTTTCTAAATAAGGAGGCAATGAAATGTGAGAACAGGAGTTTTGTAGAGTCCAGCCTTCTGTTGGAGATTTTTAAGTCTTGATTTGAGAAACATTTGTCAATACCTTTATCAATAGCTTATGAAAATGGGATGCAGTAGGAAATTATTTTAGATTGTCTAAAGTTCTCTGTTGAACTTGATGAAATCACAAAAATAATACAAATACAGAATATGGTGAGATCTCAGGTAAGCAGAATATATATGTGTACCTATGGACACATAGAAAGAGACAGAGATTAATTTTCCATGTCTGTTTTAAAGAATGGTTCTTTACCTACATTATAAGATTATACCTCCATTTACGTATTTCTAAGTCTTCTTTTTTAAATATTTTAATGATGTGTTTATGTCAACAGACAAAAATACATTATTAAGTACCTTTGAATAATCCAGTTCCACCTCTCTTCTAGGAGCTATATTTGTCATTCCTAAATTAAAACACTTTGTAAGTATTTATATCAAAATAGTTTGTATAGCAGACATTTATCCCACAGCAAAGAGCTGTAGAACTACTTGAAATTTTGAAGTCATGGAAAAAAACCCATCTTCACCCACAGTAACACTCAGTAGAAAAGGAAGAGTAAGAGCTTTAGCCAGCCTTGAGGGGAAAAGGAGTTCTGGTGCCAGTAGTGAAGGTGTTTCCTGTTTGGAGAAGAGCTTGAAACACTAATTCTTTAGAAATTCAGAGACAAAAGGTCTAAGGCACAAGTTTTCCCCAAGGTCTAGATGGGAAGAAAAGATAATTTCCATAAAACGTACTCATCCCTAGGCCTCTGTGTCTCATTAAGTATAAGACAGGCAATACAGAAGCCGGAATTTCTCAGGCTGCCCAAGTCAGTCTCCACTCTGTCTGGATTGAAACCTCAGGAGCCAGAAAATCTTATCTCCGCTTCTCATTTCGGGAACTCGCTGATGTGACTCAACTGCTCAATTTCCTCCAAAGAGGCAAAAATACACATTCAAGAATCTAACCTGAGGCCCGGGACCACTTGCACTGGCAAGGTGTGATTCAGTGCATTGAAACACAAAACAGAACAAAGGAGCAGAGGAAACAACTCGCACCTTGAGTTAAGAAAAAAGCGTGGCTGGTCTTAGCATTGTGCATACTTGGCTGTCTGCAGTTGCAGATGGAACTTGATTATTTTTAATTCTACTATTGCAGAGCTTGATTATTTCTAATTCCACTGTTGGAAATTATGGCAGAGAATCTCTTGAAGCCTCGCCACCCTTCACACACATGTAAGAAAGAAGAACTACATAACCCATGCATAGACCCAGCACTGTTCATTTTACTGTCCAGGTCTGTTCCATAGACCCTTACTCTCAGCAGGTGAGATGTCCCAGATGTGCCACTGATGGGGTTGCCGGCTCCAAGGAAGAGAACAGTTACAGCTTTTGGCAAATGAGAGGAGTGAGAGGAAGTTTCAGGATTAGGAGATTAAGTAGGTGGTTGGTTCTGTGAAAGTGGTCATCACAAGAAATGTTTTGTTTTGCAGATTCTTTGCTTAGCTTCTGCCTAGCTCTGTTCCCAGAAAATATTGTTTTGACTTATTGGGTAGCATGTGAACTAACAGTAGCAATGGAGTGCTGACACGACCTTCCATTCTCCATTTGCAGTATTATGAGGGATAGACTACAAAAAGGGCAGTAGCTTCACTTCCTTACTAATACACCTCACATAGTTTATGAACTCCAAGCTTCAGGTCTGTTATATTCAGTGCTTAAGTCAGTTTCAGGTAAATAATTTTTATACATCAATGGACACAATATTTAATGTGTTTGAGTACACAGCTAAAGCAAAGTTCAACAACAAATTTTTAATCATTAAATACAGCACCTTATAACTTCAATATTGTAATTTCTCACATTTCTCCATAAGTTTTCAGTCCAAACTGCCCACCCCAGAAGCTGTACTGCTCTAGCAAGAAATGTCTGCTAAGCAAGCTTTAGAGAAGGCCAGTACTTTTTTTTGTCCTTTATTTTTTTACTAGGAAACAAGCCATAAATGAGCTCTCCAAGTGCTATCTGCACAAGATCATAAACTAGAGCACCACATTTTTGAAGAATCTAGAAATTTTGGATCATGTATCTAAAAGGTGCTTTGGTGATACTGACCTCTGTATTTAAAGCCAAGCCTCAGAGACTGTCATCACTGTCTGATAACATTTATAAAACCAAGAAGCAGAAAGGTCCATCACCAAACCTACTGGCATTCTATAGAATGAGATCTTACCACTTGGTATCTGAAATCTTCAAAGCAGAAGACCAAAGTACAAGGAACAACTGCACAGCACTGAGAAGTTAAACCTGACCCACGAACAGCTGGCAAACACATTATCATTCATGCTACTCATCACTTTTCTCAGTCAGTAGACCATGAGAGAACAGAAGTTCTTGAATTAAGTACTCTTTCAGAAGCATTCTAGCCACTCCACCACAAGTTTGCCACAACCATAAAGTCCATGAACTTCCAAGAAGTTTATTTCTATCAGCTGGACAAGTAATTGCTTTTTAGTACAGTTGTGTTTAACATAAAATCATTAGTGGCGGGTACTTTAGTTGATACATATAGTAGTTTTTTCAAGAACAAAGAAATTCATCACTAACATTGAAAGCAATGGTGTTATATGGCTCAATGTTACCATTTTCCAGACAAAAATCAGCATCACTAAGCTTTTTAAAGTTCCAGTTAACTGGTGTCAAAATCATTAAGACTTTCCTTATTTCCTGGGCCTGAGAACAATACTTTAACTTTCCAGTGAAGATTTTCCTCTTCTGCCACTTCTAGATTTCTCGACTCCTCAGGAAGGGTGAGTCTGTCACCTACCCTGAAATTATTGCGCTTTCATATTTGAGCCTAAAAAGCAATCCACAAAGTCATTTTTCTCAAATGCAAAGCATGTGCCCTCCACCCCCTTGATAACTCTTCACTGGAAGGGTGAGTTGCAGGGAACAGGCTGCCCAGGGAAGCGGTTGAGTCACCATGCTTGGAGGTATTTAAAAGACATGTAGACATGGCACTTAGGGACATGGTTTAGTGGTGAACTTGGTAGTATGAGGGTAACGGTTGGACTCAATTATCTGAAGGGTCTTTTCCAACCTAAGCAATTGATTCTATGATTCTATATTTATCCTTCCTGGTGCATATTAGTTGGGGTTTTCCCTCTCATTTATCAGTAGGCATTTACTCATCTTCTGTAGCCACACATGACTGCAATCAGTAGCAGAGTCTGTTTATTTACACCACAGGAGTCACAATCAGCAAAGATTACTTTCATAATAGGTATTGGATCAGCAGGAAGTGAAGGCATTGTCATTTATCATCTATAAAATAATACTGGGCTTGCACGCATCATTCTTATTTCAAGCAGTTAACAGTTCAGATTACTTGTACTTTTTCTAAGCAACAAATGTTAGACTGGGTATATAAAACACAAAACAGAAGCTACCCTACTGTCAAAACAAAATGAAAGATCCAGACTTATGCCTACCTGAAGTAAATTAGGAGTGCAGTTTGTCTATACCCTCTAGAGTCAAAGACAGACAAAGGTTTATCTAAAGGTTAAGTCAAAGGAGATCCATTCGCTGTTAACAACGAAAGCAAATATATTTGCTTACATGCTTAAAGCAATGAGAAAAGAATTCAGAACAAAACTGATGGTATTGTAATTTTTCATCTTTTATTCAGGTTATGCCATTAGCTACTACATAAACAATAAGAGTTAAACCACCAATTCTATGGTTTGCTTCTATCCCCTAAGGCAGGATTCAATTTTCTTCCCCTGAAATAAACAGTGTAGATGCCCTTTTAAAGGCATTTCCCTCACTTACTAGAGTATGTAATTTAGTAACATGGAGTAACAAGAATACATTCCTATGTATACCAAACACTGCTCCTTGAGCATGGCACTCTCTGAATGCCAGCATTTGGGAAAGCAGCTTTTCATTCTTTTGCTCTGCATGTGATGTCCCTTCTCTCAGAGCAGAATTATTGCTGTAGCTAAACCAGTCCACAGACAAGAATATTAGTAGGTCACTACGAGAAATAGAAAGAATCTACTTTTTTTCCTTCAATTTATATCCAGAATTCTGCAAGTAAGACTTCATATAATTACTTTTCCCATCCGTCTTTTCTTCTTCATTCTGATTTTTACCTAGGGAACTGCACTCCCAACGCTGTGACTAAGGAGGGGCGTACGGTTTCCTCATATCTCCGTTCCATAAATACAAATGCATCTTGAAGAAAAATGGCTGCAGCTGGAAGGCCCTTATAGTCAGGATGTTACAGATCCCACAGAAGTGAACTCTGATCAATTAAACAACTCTTTCACACTGTTCATCTCTACAGACCACAAAGTAACAGCTGGGACTCTGGAATCATCACCTGCATGTGATGCTTTCATCGTGCCCCCAGCATATGCTGTAAGGCATGGACAGACAACCAAAGGACAGCAGAGCCCTGAAAAACAAACCCAGCAGATTGGTTTCATTGACCAAGGGAATTCTAGGGTGGAAAGCATGTGTTCAGTACTTCAAAGTGGGTTAGACCAGCAATCCTATGACAGGTGGGTGATATTTATGGCCATTAAGAAGAAGAGCCAGGAGAATGATGCGTCTTCCTAGTAGGAACCTCTAGACTGTCCAAACAGAAGAAATATTACATGAAGTCCCCTCTAAAGAAAAACCTTCCCAGATGCCTATTAGAAATTTGTGTTTAAGTCTGGGGAAGAAGAAGTAGGTAGGAAGGCTCAGAAAGGATGCGATGGACTCTTTGTACCAGAGAAGTAAAGAAGGTGATCAGAAGTTTTCTGTATGTAAAATGATAAAGTTGATATAAAACCCCAAATGGATACAAACCATCTGTGAGTAAACGTAGAATGGAAATTAGGAGGAAGTTTTTAGCCAGCAGAGCAATGGGGTTATAAAACAGCCTTCTATGAGTAGCAGAACAAAAAAAACTTGTTTTTCGTGCAGGTCTTGTTCAGTTTCTGAAAGGGATCATATGAGAGCATTATTCATGAAATCAAGGTATAAAGGACCCAGCAGAGGTCCTTTACACTCCTGCATGCTGAAAGATGGCTTGGATTCTTAAGCTTCAGTGCACAAACCAAGACTGTGGCTTCTGAACTGATTATACACACACAGATCCAAAAGATGCAAATACCAAGACAGATAATGTTATTATCCTGCATTTGTTCTGTCTTCATTGCTAATCTGAGGAGCTGCTAACCAACAGTTGTTGAAGGAAAATCTTCATTCAAAGACTATTAAATGAGTAGGCCAAGCAGCAGAGCAGACCTGTAATCTTTGATGTCCACGATAGTCATAATTCACATGAGTATTTCATTTGCATCAGTGTATTAGGCATTCTTCTGCTCAACTCAAGGGCGTACTCTCACTTTGGGATAAAAAAATTGCAAGTACAGCTGAAAGTTAATCCTCATTTTCTTTTCTCTCTTGTGTGAGAGTTACACACGATGGAAACTACCTACTTCAAAATTATTCTCTTAATATTTTCCTGTAATACAACAATGGGCCAAACATATCCTTACACCTTGTGCCCTCCTGTCAAAGAGCTCAATAAAAGGAAAAATTTATAAAGCTGGAATTCAAACTGATTGTTTCCCTTTCCTGACTCTGGTAACCTGGATTGGCATAATGGCTTGAGAGAATCCCATGGTGAGCTTCACTGCAGCACAATGTATATTTAACACATTTGCATAATATTAATATTCCTTTTCTAGTCACTTGCTGTTCAGAGGCTAAATTGCAAAATAAATATGGGGATGTTTTGACATTAAAATATTCCTGGCTTGCAGGTTTTTTTGCTTATTCTCAAATGAAATGTTACATTTGATCTTTAACCACAACCCAGTTTTTTCCCTTTAAGTTGTCATGCAAGTTAACTAATATAGTCTGGGCACTGAAAGCCAGCTAGAAATAGCAGGTTTGAGATCTGCACAGTAAATTGATCCTGGGTTTTGGCACAGTAAGCCAGTCAGATCTGAACTCTGTGTTTCTGCAGGCAGATAGCTTCTGCTACCTGAACTTGTTCGGTTACAACTGGCTTTGATATTTCCACATACAGCTGCAGTACAACCTCACCTTCTCTTCCCCATCCCTCATTTCAATCCAAATTGACAAAACAAGTGACAGTTGTCAATAACAAGTTCTCAAAAATTCCACTCGAGGACAAATTAGCTTTTAGAAAAGATTGGAAAACCTCATAAGACATCATACTCGAGGGTTAGCCCATTTGGGCTTTCAACCCTGGCTTTTTCAGGGATCCTTTCTGTTAGCAAGCTACTCAGAAAGGGAAGCCAGGGTGTTATCATTTGTAACCATCAGTTACTGCACACTAGACTATGCCACTTAGTGACTTTAGCTGAAGGCTGTAAAACACAGAACATAATGCAAGGGAAAGGAGTCACTTCAGCTACTCAACCTATCTGAATGTTGCAGTGTGAGTCAAAATGTAATTTAGTCTCATCTGAACTCCTCCCACTCAGCCCAGGAGAGGAGTTGAAATGCTGTACGTAGTGCTTTGCCTGAATTTTAAAAGTAGGTTCATGACTCAAGTCTGATTGAAAAATACTGTTACTGACTCTACAGAAGTGATCTGGAGAAATGGAGGGAGAAGCTATGAGCCTTCTAACTGCCAGGGTTCTCGTTTTGTAAGGATTTAATCTTTGCATGCCTGAAAACGTTTACACGTTCATAAGCACACACACCTGAAGTTAAAGAAACAAACAAAACTGTTTTTCACTGCTCTTTCAGTAACCTTAGCACTTGAATTTCATAGAATAGCCCATGTTGGAAGATACCTCAAAAGATCACTGGTCGAACCTTCCATGGGAAAGGGAGCCTAAATGAGAAGATCTAGCACCCTGTCCAAACACATCTTGAGAACCTCCAGTGATTTGCCTTGCTTCGTACATTACAGCTTTTTCAACGATATTTAAAGAGAAGGCTAGTAAGACACTCAACCTTTCTGCTTTTATGGCAAAGATTTTATGAATCCAGTTTGCAGATGTAAGTCCTACAATAGCCTCAGGTATACTCCCAGCAAGAAGAGAAGGGAAAGAGGTCAAATGTAAGAAATGGATATCCAGGCAGAACTGCTCTGGAAATCCTTAATAAGACAACACCTGCCTTGCACTATGCCTCCTATGCTTCAGGAACTCATACAGACCTACCACTTGATGTAACGACAGTACTGTATCTGTTTTATTGCAGATATTCTATGCTTGCTCTAGCTGGACTGATAGAAATAAAATGCAGCTGCATTTATATTACCCACCTGTGCTTTGCTCATAACACATTTAAGCTACTGATTTGAATATTTTTACATTTTTTTGGCATGCCTTTAGCACATTCTTCTGCTGTTAGGTTTGATACTGGCACATAACTGGATTCCTTAAACTATATTCAGAATCCGTATTTGTTGAAAAACTAGCATATTCATGTAACAATCCATGTACATAAAGTCAGAGTTTCCAGTTTTTTCAGAAGAAAACCCTAATCTGAATTGTAGTTCGAGCTACTGAGTGGTATAAGGCTAGAGGATATAAAGGCTTAAGATAAAGTAGCAGTATTTTGATGTGTCAAACTACTGCTTACATCTAGTAAACACTCCAGAGCTAACTTTTAAGGGCACTGCACTCACAAGTGTAAACCTCCTCCAAGATTATTTGAAGACCGTTTGTCCACCTGAGTAGGCAAAAAAATATGAAACTTTGGGAAAAAGATTCAAAAAGAATGCTCAGTATCCATACTCACTTCCTGAACTTTCTTGGAGGGTGGGGGCACATAGGAAGAAAAATATTTCTAGAAATTTACTATAGCAAGACACACATATCACAGCCTTCATGCCACCACACAGAGCCCAGCAGAAATGCAGTTAAGTGTGACAAGAAGAATGTATCTGCTGTATCAGCAGTTTCCATCACGCACATCACTGAATGGTTCGGGTTGGAAGGGACCTTAAAGGTCATCTAGTTCCAACCCCCCTGCCCTGGGCAGGGACACCTCCCACCAGACCAGGCTGCTCAAAGCCCCATCCAGCCTGGCCTCGAACACCTCCAGGGATGGAGCATCCACAGCCTCCCTGGGCAACCTGTTCCAGTGCCCCACCACCCTCACAGTAAAGAATTTCTTCCTAATATCCAATCTAAATCTACCCTCTTTCAGTTTGAGGCCATTACGCCATGTCCTATCATTACACTCCCTGATCCAGAGTCCCTCCCCATCTCTCCTGTAGCCCCCTTTAGGTACTGGAAGGCTGCTGTAAAGTCTCCTTGGAGCCTTCTCTTCTCCAGGCTGAAAAATCCCAACTCTCTCAGCCTGTCCTCATAGCAGAGGTGCTCCAGCCCTCGGATCATTTTCATGGACCTCTGCTGGACCTGCTCCAACAGGTCCATGTCCTTCTTGTGCTGAGGGCTCCAGAGCTGGACACAGTACTCCAGTGGGTTCTCAGCAGAGCAGAGGGGCAGAATCACCTCCCTTGACCTGCTGGCCACGCTTCTTTTGATGCAGCCCAGGATGCGGTTGGCTTTCTGGGCTGCAAGTGTGCATTGCCTGCTCATGTTGAGCTTCTCATCCACCAGCACCCCCAAGTCCTTCTCCTCAGGGAGAATATTTCACTTGATACCACAGGAATCCATTCCCTCAGCAAGAACAGTCACAGTGTCTCTGTTCTCCACCTATTTACATCAAACCTGTAGGAATATAGTAACACTGATATCTCTGTCGTGATCGCAATTTGAGTTGACACTTATTAACACTTTGAAGGGTTTTTAAACAAGAAAAGCATAGTCACAGGACCCTCTCAGAAGGGATGCAACAGAGAACACAAGGCTATTATCTGCTTTATCCCTCTCAAGACACTCAGAAAGTACTTTTAGAAGATAAAAATATGACAGATACCAAGAAATCTCATACCTCTATGAAAATCAACTGGGATAGCTACAATAGTTACACCTAGCTATCACATCATGTCAAATGTTTTTGTTGCTTCTTTTTAATCTCTCCAATTGCTGGAATACATGGAGAAGTTTGACCAAGTTCAGATGCACTAGGTCAACCAGTAACTTGGTTGAGGTTTCCCAGATTCAGCCTAACAACAGCCTAACCACACATTCTGTCACATCGACAAACAAATGCTGATACACCAACAGTTTAATCCACTGCAACATACACTGCAATATTGGCACATCCCAATCTAATGTAAGGACAGGTGAATTTTACAAGGCCATGTAGATTAAAACAATCTGATGATAAGAAGTGCATAAACAACAGCAGGGCAACTTTATAGTCATTTGGGTCCAGTCCAAAGCCTGCAAACCGTAACAGCAAACAAGACCCGTATGTAACATAGAAGACGAAAAAATACTCACAACACTTACCCCTATAGTCTGGCTACAACTACTCAAGAAAAATATCTACTGTCCTGTCTTAATTACCACCACATTGGTTCATTGTTTCCACATTTGAGATATTTATAATACTTTTCCTCAGAATAATGTTTTTAGGATATTACTGTGAAGAGACAAGATGTCACTTGGCCAAATAAATAAATAAAAAAACCATATTTTTCAGAAAATAATGCCAAACTCACTGCTACAGTCAGATATGAGTAATCCCATTACAAAAGGAAAGTCCCTCCATGCAGTTTTATTGCAGGCAGGCTGGCTCTGTTTTGAAACCCCTGTTGCCCCTTGCCATCCTCTTTGGACCCCTGAGGCCCACAAAGTGACACACTAACAATTACTGCCAACAGCAGGGGATTTCTGTCTTCAGCCTAGAAGCCAACGCGAACCTTCTATATACCTCAACATGACCTATGAAAATACTTTTGGATAAGGTGGGTGCTCGGGAAGACAAAAGCCTTAAGCAGAATGGGACAAAGTTCTGCTTTGCCTATTACTAAGTTACAAACTTATTTGCTCAAACTTGTGTCAGGTCAAGCCAGATGCCTGCTCTCCTTGTTGAGGACAAATTCCTTTAAAGTTTAGCTTCTAACCGAGGTATTCCAAAAGTATTTCCTCTGCCATCCTTGCTCTTGCTCATCAGTGCTACCATTGTTTGTTGCTAGTTCCTTCCATGCATCATAACTGAAATAGGGCAATAAAGTTTTCCATGGCCATAAGCACGCAACAGGCATCTATGCTTAAGGGAATGAAGTATCCTATTCCAGTTTAAAATGATAAGGCAAGGTTCATTCAAACAAGCAAGCTCCGTGAAGCCTTCTTAATCCTAAAGCTTCAAGAAAATATACGTAAGAGTATCAGCATTTGGCTAAATTAGCAGACAAAACAATCAAAGAATAAGCCGTATACACAAAAGTTACCAAAACAAAACCAGACCTTCTAGACTGCTTGAAAGAAGCTTAAAGAACTAACACTACAACAATCCTACAGGTCTTTACTACTGAATGAAACAAAGCAACCACCTCAGCTCCACAAAATTCTCTCAGCCTTATGACCTGAAAGGGCACTGCACTAAGACACAGATTTTATCACTTTCCCTGCCTACCCTGGCAAATCCAGAACAGCTGAGATGGTGGGCTTGGTTTGTACTTAAAGCCCTTCTCATCTCTTCTCCTAAAATACAGATAATGAGGATTTGGCTTATGTTACTGGGGCTCTGGTTGTTTTCCTCACAGTGATGGTGCTACTCGGTGCTCAAAAAGGTAATAAACAATAATATCTAAAATGATAAAATATTAGAATTTTTTATAAGATATAGGATGGATAATAAAGAAGCTTAGTAAATAAGTTTAATAATGAAGTAATAAGTCACAAACTGAATTCTAATAAAGAAATTATATATATCTTAAGCACCTCTGCTGTATTTAGATGATATGCTCTTCTAATGTTTTTCCTGCATTTAATCTTAGTTTATATAGAATAATGCCTGTATTTAGGCAGCTTTTACATTAGAGTTGGAGAAATTCATGTCAAGAATGTTCTAGTATTTGCATACATTAATAGGTCAGCTGAAAGTAGCCTACATGTTAGCACCTAAAAGATGTGGCTATGTTGAAACTCATTTGTGGAAACATTCTGAAACCTTTTTAAAAAAAACTTCTGGTCTTTAAAATGTGCCTATTACCTCTTCTTGGAGAGAGCACATCCGTGCTCTTACTTCAATGTGGCAAAGAAGCAACTCTTTTTCCTCTAGTAAGTATCCTAGATCCAGTCTTCAGTGAACTGGTGTATCCCATTCATCCTAGGCATCTGTGACTTTGTGATGAATCTGTTTGGAGCTTGCCAAACTCAAGTGGAACCCATAAAATAAGGGGAACAGGAGGCAAATCTGTATTTCTTATTTAGTATCTATAAAATGCAACCTATAGAATGCTGAGGAGTCGAGCTATCTGCCTCTCCACGGCCCTCACTCCCCTGGTATAACTGCCTTGCCCCGCCACAGACCGGCGATGGCGGGTGCCCGCCGCAAGGCCCCAGCTCTGGCAGCCGGGGGGGAGGCGTCATGGCGGCCAGGGAAGGGGCGCACGGACACGCTGAAGGCCTCAACGGGCAACCTGCACGAGTCCCCCACGGTCTCACCGAGCCGTCCCCTCACAGCCTGTGAGGAGAATCCGCCCGCGCCGCCTCCTCCCGCCTCACCACCAACGGCCGGGCGGCGGCTGCTCCTCCCGCCGCCGAGGGTGGTGGCTCCGCCCGCGCGCGGCGCCGTCCCCTCAGAAGCCGGCGGCGCCGCCATGGCGGCGGTACGGGAGGTGGAGATCGACCCCGAGGGCACGTTCAAGTACATCCTGGTGCGCCTGCAGCGCCCGGGCGGCGAGGAGCAGCGGGACATCGTCCGCGGCACCAAGGCGGCCGAGTTCCACAGTGGGTGACAGGCGGTGAGGGTGAGGGGGGGCAGTGACCGGCAGCGGGGCCTCCCCCCCGGCAGCGTCCCTCAGGTGCGGGACATGGCCGCCGGATCCCAAGCGAAGCTGAGGCGTGGGGGCGCCGCCGGCCTGCGGTGGCTGGTGTCAGCGGGCAAGCCCCTTCTTTCCCCCTTATAGGTGCCTCGCGTGAACGTGAAAAGTGGGGGTCAATATCTCTGTCAAGGTGCCATTTGCAAACCTGATAAAGCCCATTTAGGAGAACAAGATGTATTAACTGAGTAAAAAGACTGAAACAGAGAACCTTAATTACAGCTTTCTTATGTCAGTCAAGAGAAACGTCCCCCTCTTGCAGGTGAAAGAAGGGAACCAGAGGAAAATGAGTGGAAAATAGCTGAAAAAGAAGAGTTCTAGAGTATTTGATGCCTCGTGCCTATTTTAATGGCCCTAACCATTCTTCTTGTGCAGATCACATATTTGAAAAAGTAAATCCTGAGATGGAAAAGCTGGGATATGAATGCAAGTGCCTTGGAGGAGGGAAAATCGACCATAATAGCAAAGACAAGAAAATTAGGGTATTTGGGCTCTCTACAGTAAGTGCATCTCATGTATTCCTTCAAATCATTTTGCCTCCAGTGTTCTGGGATTTTTGTTTTGTAGCATGGCAGCTTTCAGCAATTTGAATCTTAGTGTAAACATTAACTGGAAAACTTGCCTGGCTCACTTGTGAGATAGATCAGAAAAACACTGTTTTTAAGGGCAGGAGACCAAAGCAAAAATAATAACTTAATGCTGAGTAATATCAGCATTAAGTCATAATCAAGACTAAAACTGGATGTTAGCATTTCTTGACTCGGAATCTGTTAGTCTTACTGCTAGAGCAGAAATAGCCCATATGTAGCCCCGGGGTCTTGATCCAGCTATTGTGGGATTGTTATTTGCCAACAAAAATGTTGGTTTGGTAGTTGACCGGCTAAATTGTGCATGATGTTCTGTATGTGTGGTGGGTGAGAAGCATAGACCCAGTTTAGCTGTGGTGAATTTTTAGTAGGTGAAGATGTAGTTTCACATAAATGCATTTTGTGGGAATAAAAGTAACTTCCAAGAGTATGGAAGCTAGTGCATTTTGTCACCTGTTACGTTTCTGTGTAAGTTATATTCCTTTATGGAAGACTCAGTAAGTGGTAATGATTTCTTGAATTTAGCCAATGTGCTGTAATCTGTTTCTGGTGTTGCTCTGTGATGAAGCGTAGCTACTTCTGTAGTAATACTGTGAGTAAAAATTCTAGGTTTCTAGTGTAGACAAGAATAAAGTTCTCAAGTTATTGAATTTTTCATAGAAAGTGATGGTTATTTCAAATCTGCTTACCTTAACTGGATGAGCAGTGAAGGTTGGGCCTTGAATGTGTTAAGCATTTTTAAATGTTAGTACTACTTGTCTTCCAAGATGACTCTTGCCACCTGAAATCATAAGGCAAAAAAAAAGAACCCTTTAGGATTTATATGGCATGGGGAGGCACTGTATAATGCTTATTCTAATAAGTCTTGTGCCCATCATAACTGCATTTTAGATTTTGATGCCTTTATTATTAATTCATCTGCCAACTTAGTGTTAGGCACAGTGATCAACTCCTCCTCTTGTAAGGCAATGTGCGTGGAATATACCTTGTTTCTCTGCTTTTGGTACCTTGATGCTTACAGATGAGCACCAGGTAAAAGCAGAGTTTTATTACGATGAGGGCTTCTGTCAGGCAGAGACCTGGAGGTTCAGAAGACCTGAGTAGCAGATCAGAAGTCAGTGTATCAATTACATGGGTTTAATGCTTCTCTTCAGTGGGAGATTTGTTGTCGGACTCCAAAATGGCATCATCTTGGTTTTTTACAAAAACCAGAGAAAGTCATTGACTTTTGAAGTAAGATGCTGTGCTATTTATTTGCAAAGCCGGATGGGGTCTTCAAAGTGCAAGTGTGATCTGTAGGTCTGTTGCTTTACAACTGACAGTATAAACCTGTTGTGTTTCTGACATAACTATATTATCTGGTATTTTTGAAAAGTTTGCATTTTATAATGCAGCGATAATTTTAACGTGTAGTTTAAATGCTGGTTTACTTAAGCTGTTCCTCTTGGGGCAGAGCCAGTGATGAATAAGAGTACATGTTTTGATAATGCAATGTTGAGCTCTTTTCAGCCTTCCGAGTTAAATGTTTCACATGAAATATCAGTGGAAAAAGAAAGTAACCTGTAAATCAAAGGTTTTTATCAGAAGACTGCACTGTTGTGCGGTAAAGGCTCTTGAACAGCAAAAAACTTGTAGTTCTGAAATAAGAAATGAAGATAACTTAAGTCATGTAAGACAATAATGGAAAGGCGCCTTCTACCCCAGCTTTCTTAAATTTCAGTGAAAGAGGAACACTGTGATCAGTGATATAAATGAGGGTCAAAAATCAGATGGGTCATCTGACCTTGCATTAGTTTGGAGTTGCAGTGACTGAAGAATACAGATATTTAAAATTATGCCATTACCAGCTAAGGCAAGATGGCAAATAAATAAAACATGAAGACTGATTTCTTTAGTGGCTAGAAGAGTACTCAAATGTTCGCATGTGTGGTGGCTTATTCCCTTTTCCTTCAGCTGAGTCAAGCTGGTTGTTTTTATGCTCATACATTCAAGTGTGTCAGTGTAATCACTGTGGTTTAAAAGAACATTCAAGAGATATGGTAGCTGAGGGGTTGGGAACATTTTAATACAAGCTTTTTACTGGAGGGATCATGATGTGAAAAATGCATCCTCTATTACTAGAGATTGACGGACCTTATCTCATTTATTTTCTACAGATGAGGGTGAGGGAATTGGAAAGGATAACAGAAAAATTTAACCTGATACAGAAAGAATAACTCTTTAGAACCTCTATTTGTATACCTAGATTTGTACGTGAGCTACTACAAGTATCGAATAACTGCCTGATTTGTGTTGACGATAACTCATTGGTTCTGTGGACTTTCTGTACATGTCTTATAAGCGCTTGTTCTTTCTTGCAGGGCTATGGAAAAGCAGATCATTCAGTAACTGTAGAGATACTGAAAAAAGTGTATACAGATTATGAAATTACATGGTCAGATGACAAGAAATAATGACAAGAAAAGATGACAATAAATGACAAGAAAAAATACTTATCAACACAACAAGCAGTTCAAAACTGGTAACTCTGTAATTTATTTACAATAAATAAAATTGAATGTGTCTTCTTTGTATGTTACCATAAATCTGGAGTAAACTGGACTCTGCTCTAATTTATAATGCTGTTAGTAATCCTCAGATATATCTAATTTTTCAGATCATTCCTTTGTGCAGAATGTGCAGTTCTAAGCCTTTTTCCTGCTCTTCTTGACATGCCGTCTAATGAAATGCTCCCACATCATCTTACCTCCAGTTTGTTTTTCATCCAATCCCATTTCACTGATACATTGTAGGATTTTGCCATCTGCTTAAACACCACAGGACCAAACCTGTTCCCTGGTCTTTTGACTGCAGTATTTTCTGTTCCCTTTATTTTCTATTGCTTTTCAGGCTTTTCTACTTTCTCACACAAGTTTATAAAAATAGGGGGGTTGGGGTAGGGTTGACTGTTACAGTTCTTTACCAATGTTCTAAATCTTTTATTTACTCCATGGTTTTGAAAAGTCAATATTTTTGTTCCACACAAGTAATGATCAAGATGTTTTGTGTTCTTCTAAGGTCTTTCCCTATAGCAGACTGATGACAATGTCAAATTCTGCCAATATTTGCTTCATTCTGATTCCTCTGTACTACTTTAATTCCCCATGAGTACAATGGTGCTTTTTCCTTTTTTTTATAGCAATAATTATCTTATAGTTTACTTCCCAGCCAGACCCAGTACACCTAGGTAGTGTAATTAACTTACAGCACCTGCTTCCTCCTGTTGTGGCAAGATGTTCCCCTTCATTTGTTGTGAAGTTAGTTGCTACAGTTTTCACTTTTTTGTCTCCTGCCTGTCTTCTCTTGCATGCTCTTGTGGATTTCAAGGGAAGTACCTTTTGTTCTTATGCTTACATTGTTAACTTGCAGTCTTCAACAGGTATTTGTATATAAGTCCTGGTTCTTCCCTTTGCTGTGGCTCCTACTGCACTTATCTACCAGTATCTGGTGGTGTAGAGTGCCTTTTTCTTTTCAATGTGCATGTGACTCTTAAAATACAAACTATGAAATTTCAGAGGTTTTACTCCAGTTTCTATCACAAAAAAATCAGCTGTTACTGCCTTATTACACTAATTATCCATCTTATGTCACCTTTCTGTATCTTTGTTTTGATTGGTTGGGCAGAGAGGAATTTCCTCTTCTCATCCTCAGGCCCCTTTCAGTCCGTTCCTCATTAAAGAGTTCCAGGTATCTCCATCCCAGTAATCACCTGGGAGCAGGATCTCTTGAACTTGGTGCTGCAGGTCTCTTGGTTGGCACCTGCTTCCCCCTATATGCAGCCTGGACTTTCCCTTCCAGTGCCTCTGTGAGCTTTTGCATCTGCTGTTTGTTTTTCTCTTTATGCTCTTGTGCTACAGTCATCTGGCTGCACCTCTTCAAATGCCATGATTTTTCTTAACAAGATTTTTTGATTTCAGAACAAGATTAAATGCCTGTGTACCTAGCGACTAAGAATAGCATACAAGTCAATAATTTGCAAACTGGGCACTTCCCACTTCACTTTCCTCATGGGTTTTTTCCCCTAAGCTTTAGTAAAATAACTGTAACGGATGCCATTTAATTTGTGCCAGTATACAAAACTGATTTTCTTAATAGCTTCATTTCCCAAAACTAGCAAATAGTCTTCAAAGGGAAGTCATCAGTTTAAGGGTAGCGCCTCTTAAAACAAACAAGCTTTTTAATTTAGTTTCCTGAGACATTTTATGACTGATCTTAATGTTTCTCTCCACAATACTTATGGGAAAGACATAATTTTGACAGGATTTCTTATTGTTACAACTCTTTTAAAAAGCGAGGGGATGGGCTGGGGGCAGAAAAGGGGTGGTAATCTGGAATGAGCTAATAAATTGAATTACCAGCTGATCTCTGCCTTTGTTTCTTCATACAAGAAATTGGGCCTGATGTAAGGGTTTATTGTGTCATCAAAAAAAAAATACTTTGAGGGACCTCTCGGTTCTTTTATTTTTCTAGTGCAGTGTCATTTGGGGAAACGTTAATCTCCCTAGCTATTAAGTAATATGTACAAGTATTACAAGTTGAGTGGAAGACCTCCTTTATTCCAGATCATGAAGAGAAGCAGGAAGCTGGTCACTAGGGTGGTGATGATTTGGCAGGTAGAAAAAGCCTTAATGTAGATTAGGGAAACCAGTATTTGATGTTGAAACACCAACAGAACAACCAGCCTATGAAACTAAGTGTTGAGTTTTGCTGCTTCTCAGCATGTATCTGCTGACTCTTAAGAATAGAACAGAACTCATCTGGAATTATGGACATCCCAATGCTGATTTTGCTGATTTCACCTGAGGAAAAACAGCCTTTATTAATTGTCATCTGTAATTCTGAAACGGGAACTTAATTATAGTGTGTGGGATTTCCTGTTTTGCAGGTATGTAATCACTGTGAGATTGTGGCTGTAGCAGTCTTCACTTGAAAGTCCTAAAAAATCTGATTCTGTGTTTGCACAAAAACAGTGATGTTTGAGTAATCCAAGAATAAAGCGAGGATGCTGAGCAAAGAAGTAATGTATTAAACCCACGACAGTGAGTTTGATCATGGAGTATTTTCAAGAGGAGGCATTATGGTAGAAAACTGTAAGTGCTGCCTTTATTAATCAAAAAAGTACATGAGATCCTTGTTCTTAACCATATTCGTTGTCACAGTGGTCAACATTTTGTATTACTTCAGGTAGCACTCTGAAACAGCGCTAGACCTAGCAGGTTGAGAACAAGCTATTCAGTCACTATGTGCAAGCCATGATTTGTCTTATGATTGAGGTTTGAAAAATGGCAAGTGGTAGTCACTTTGTTTCCAACTTCCCAGTTTTGATGAAAAAGAACCGTTAACATTGATCTGCCAAAGCTAAAACTTCCTTCTGTTCCTCACTCTGTAGCCAGCAGTTATCTATCATAAGTCTTGGAGCTCACGCACAAAAATTCCAAAGTGCCATCACAGCCATGGACAACTGACTCGTTTTCCTCCCCCGCGCTCTCCTATAAAAGAACAACTTCATTAGTTTCCAAAGCATCCCTTTAAAATAGTCTACTTAAAATTGTTTTTGAAACAGCAGTAGTTGTTAAGGATCTTCCATAAAGTACAGGAAATCCTCTATGACTCTATCATAATAGCAACATTGTCAAAACAGGAATGTTGCAGTAGACTTTCATAGCCTTCAATGACGGGAACTTTATGCAGTAATTGAAGTGATTTAGGTCACTGCTGTAATAAGGTTTTTTTTTCCATCCCCTCAGGCTATTGTCCTTTCTCCCCTACATGGAGTATCCTCGCATCCAGCTTACTGTAGTGGTTGACTGTCTCTAGGTTTATATTTCTGCAAGGGCACCCAATAAAGCACTGCAAGACGATAAGCAGTAGCTTTGATGTACCTGGTAGAGTTGTGTAATAGCTTTTTGTCTTGTTTTATTTAAGACAAAAAGTGCAATGGATTTTTTTTTTTTGTGTGTGTGAATTGTTGGTGATACAAAGCACTCAGGACCAGGTGGTGTAGTTTTTTGGGTTTGCTTGCATTTTTTGGTAAGGTAATTTCTTCAGCCTAGGACACGGGAGTGACTTGTACCCAGGCTGCCAAACTGATGAAAAGATTGAAGATGTGTGAGTGTTCAGTAGTACCCCCCCAGCAAATTTTGAAAACGGCCATAGTTGTACAAGCAGTTTAATTTCTGGAAAATATCTTAAAACAAACAAACAAAAAAAACAAAACCAAAAACCAACCCAAACCCCCCAAACCAGGACAGCACTCTAGTTAGCATTCTGCTGTAATAGTGCAGTTTCTCTCCTTTCCCACTTGTCACCTAAAGCTCAGCTCTGTCATCCTGCAGTTTCCTGGACTGCATTTGTAGGTTTGTTGGTTGGTTGTTTTAAGGAACTCCTCATGTAGAACCTTATTTCAACTCAGCTTCTAAAACAGAAATTGGGTTTATTATTTCTAAAAACAGTATGGCTTTTTGCAATTACTTGCAGAAATTTTCTTTGAGTGGTATGTTAAAATCTGAATGTGAAAATTCACAGACTGCAGGAGTGAGTATTCCCTGGCACGCTTTTTCAAAGGCTTGAATAAAAGCCATATGGAAACATTAACAAGGATTTGTGAGATTGCCAGCAGAATCGAACACAAGTGACAAATACTGTGGCATCTCCCTCTGGTGGCAATGCAGCAGAGTGCGCAGGTGTGCTCTCAATTCCGAAATGTCTGGCTGCAGTTGAATGCAGCAGCCACTCCTGTGACATACAGTTCTGGCACTGCCTGAGAATGGGACAATGACTTGCTTCATTAAATGACAATTAATTGGCATAAACAGATGCTGCTTCAAGCAGAACTCCATTTTTCAACGCAAAAATCAGGGGAGTCTTTCACTTCTAGTCAAACATCAGGATTTGTCAAACATTTCCGTAACCAGCATCCTTAATTTGTCAAACCAGAATAACTCAACAGAGGAAAAAGCAAAGAGATATGAGGATTAAAACATTTTGTCTTTAAGATATTTTTGAAGGGCCAGGGGTTGAATTTTAACTGGAATCCTTAAAGGCCATTTCCATAATATATCGCTGCAGTCCTTTATCAATTATTTTAACTATACTGGTCTTAAACACCTTTCTCTCTTCGACAAATTTCTCAAAGAGGTGGATACCGCCACCAACCCCAAAATAATGTGCTTTGCTTGCCAAATACACACGGCCGTGTTTATCCAGAAGCTTTGCCAGGGTGTCGTGCAAAGCACCGTAGTAGTCAGGGTTATAGATGGTCTCAGAGGTGAGAATGATATCATACTTTGAAAAGGGTTTGTTGCTGCTTAACAGGAGCTGGCTGACTTCAGACCACTCTCCAGAAAAAAATCTGCATGTGGTGAGTGCGTCGGGTGAGCACTCTGCTTTTTTGGGCCTCTTCGAAGGAGGTTTGTGAGTTTTTCCATCTCCACCACCGCCCATCCAACTGCCTTCATCTACACAGTTAGCCACCGCGTTAGGCAAGGTGATCTCATCAATCACTGTGCTATTGTAGTCCTGAAAATGGACTTTTCCAGCTTTTCCCTTTAAGGCAACTATTCCCAGCAGTCCAGCTCCACAGCCAAGATCCAATACGCTCTTGTTGGTAAAGCGTATTTCAGCCTCAGAAAAAAAGTCTATGAGATCAAAGGTGCATTCCCAGATTTTCAGCCCTCCCTCGTAGACCCCCGGGATGAGATCGGAGTGAGAAGTAACGCTTTGAGACACAATGCCTTCCCTGTCGGCATCATCCAGACATGTCATTTCCACTACGGACATGTTGACGTAATACAGGTCTGATGCTCTTTCCATGACTTTATTTTCCAATACTTTATAAAGGTCCTCAGGAATATCATGCTCCTTGGCAGCTTTAAAGCAGAGCTTTTTCTTGGATGGTGTCTCATCTCCATGTTTATCGGTGCCCAGCCTTGGGCTGGAGCCTGCTACGGGACCCGCAGTTTGTTCGCTCTTTTCTGTGGATTCCTGTGAGCATTTTGGAGAGCGTAGCCGTGAGTCCATCCCATCGTGAGTGTCTGCTTTGTTGTTCTCATTTTCATCAATAAAAAAATTAAACCGAAAATCCATTTTCAGGAATAACAGTAAAAAAAAGTTAAATTAATTTATTACAGCCAGAAAATCTCATCTAATGGCAATACTGAGGCAAATTTTTTTATTGTGGGTTGTTTTTTGTAGTGATGGCTATGGGGAAGAGTGCTTTGCAGGTGGAATGTGGGACGTTTTGCAGCTGAATCAGGTGAATTGCTTCTGGAAAATAGAAAATAGAGGGAATAGTTTTTGCTTGTCACTGAAATGACAACTATCAGGACAAACAAACCGTCTGGCACCCAAATTTTCATTAAAAATGTAAATTTTATAAACGTTTACATTGCTGAAAAGTGTTACAAGCGATCGCATCTCTCATCTGGGGAACAGGCGGGGAAACTACGGTAGGTGCTTATTCCGGTAAAACGGATTAAGTCTCTTTCCAGACGTATCGTTTCAAGCGAAGCAGTAAACACCGCGGGCAGAGACCGGTTAAAGCCCAGCTCCCCTTCCCCGCACCCGAAGTACGTAAACCGGGTAAGGGCGGGTCCAGTCCCGGTTTAAAACCCAACTCCCCCCCCGTTGTGTCTGTACCGATCCCCGGTTACCGGAGGCGATCGCGTCTTCCCACGTGGAGCGGCGGCTTCTTCCGCTTCCGTTCTACGTATGCGCGCCCGCGGTGAAAAAGGGGGCGGGGCGGCTGCGGACGCAGCCGCCCCGCCCCCTTTTTCACCGCGGGCGCAGAGGCTGCTGGGATAGCGGAGGACGATTTTTCCCGCCGCTGGCCGCTCCTGAGGTGAGGGAGAGTGTCGTCATGTCTCAAACGGATCCCGAGCTGCTCCTGCAAGAGTTGGGAGGCTGGGACTGGGAGCTCTGCCGCCGGGAGTTGCCCGCCGTCCTGCCGCGGCTCCTTATATCCTTCGTTTCGGCTGTTTGAGGTGGCTGTGGGGAGTCACCTCGATATGGCGGGGGTGGGTTCGTCCTTCGGTACCGCACAGCGAATGGACCTGTGGGAGGGGAAGCGGTGCAACCTGCGTAAAGGGCTGGCGCAGGACGGCACGGCTGGGTGCCGCCTCTCTCGCTGGAAATGAGCGCTGCCCTTCACCGAAATAAAAAGATTCACGGTAGAAAATAGCGTGCGGTTCATTTAGCGCTGTAGATAACGCGCCCTCTCCCCCCAAAAAAATGCCCCCAAAAACAAACCCCCAGACTTCCTCTCCCAATCCATTAATCCATTGCAGAAATACCCGTGCAGGTACTGAGGTATATCTGCCCACGCTGGTTATGGAGCATCCCTGCCAATTTCATATTGCTGAAACATATGTAGGGCAGCGTGAGAGAAGCTGCTGCGACTTTCTGCAGGTGCTTTAAAGATAAGCTTGATGGCAGAAGGTGTTTGAGTTTCTTTAACGTTTTTACTCTCTGTATCAAGAGTCTGAAGACTGGACTGAGCATATTCGTAAGTAGTGGCCAAGAAGTGCCTCTTGTTCCTGTGGATGCTTGTATTGCAATTGCATTATAAATTCTGCGCTACTTAAAAATACTTAGTGATTTTCATGGTCTTCAGCAATCTTTCTGGACCTTGCACATTGCATGAATTGCATGTTGAATAAGCTTTATAAAAGCTCATAAAGAAGCTATGCATGTGTAAGGCTGCTTTTTCCTTCCCACTGCTTCTTATTTTTAGATATTTGAAAGAATGGTGCTTTTTATCTTGAATTTTATTGTCTTTTAGGCTGTTCTCTTACAGGTGGTAAAACTCTGGGAACACCTAGTAGTGATAAGAAAATGAGTCTGATATGTAACTGTTTAGGAGCCTTGCTAATGTTTGCTGTTAAGTTGCATATTAGTGCCAGCAGCAAATTAAATGTGCCACTATTTGCAGTTTGAAATGTGGAAAATTCTAGTTCCATGGGCAAACAATTTTGCTCAGCCTTCAACTGAGTGTAGTCAGGTGTGGTGCTATTAATGATGGGTTTATGCATGTTGGAGCTGTTATTGTTACGTGATTTGTCAGATAAGGCATCTGTGGTAAATGTTATGTCTCCTCTCTCAAAATCAAATACCTTATCTGTTTCTGCTTGATGCAGTTCTTTGTTTCATCTGGTAGGTTGCTACATATTTCTGGTAATCAAATGTTGTTTTTCTTAATGTTTTGTTTTGCAGGTGTTTTGAGGATCCTGACTGAAATGTTTTTGCCCCATATCAGCCTCACAGATTTGGAACAAACTTTTTTCTCAAAAGTATTACCTAAGGTATGACAGCTTCAATTAAGTGTGGAATTTTCAGTCAATCCAGTGTTAAAGGCTGCTCAGAATACAGTTGTTTTTTTTCTTGGGGTCAGACAATATAATTATTGTTTTGGATATAAAACTTGAAATTAAAATTTGACCCTTTAAAAGTTTTAACAACTTTGTGTTGGATTGTTTTTGTGATTGTTACTGTTCTTTACAGTGGAGATTGAGCACACTATGTTCTACTTTATACATTTAGTAATAGAATTGATTTTTATTTCTTTTTGAGGAGATTGGGCTTTTTATAAAATCACCGAGGTAAATTTTTACATGAGGTGGCCTCTCAGGACAAATAAACCAAAGAGTCTAACACTCATATATCATGAATAAATGTGAAATTTGTGAATAATGTAGTGAATAAACTTTTAGACAATAGGGGCCTAGCACATGTTCTCTTTTTTGATAGGGCGATGAAGAATTTTGTGCTGTAGTTGTATTAAAATTCTTCAGTGCTTACATTTTAACTGAAGTAAAGCAGTGCCAAATGACTGATTTAAGTTTCAGGCCTCAGCTTGTATATTTTGAGAAGCCAGTAAAAATGGCCACTTGATTTCCATTTCTCTTATTTTATGTCCTTTAGCAAATTTTGGAGAGTATAAGAAAAATGGCTCATAATGGGCATATCCTGACCAAGGATTACTGTACTATACCACTTTATGTAGTATCCTGCACATGCCTGGAAGCACCTCACTGTCTTTGTAGTCTCAGCAGTAACACTTGTCAAATATCCAAGGGCCTCAACCAAAGTAGAAATTATTGTTGTTTGTAGGTCATAGACTTAATTTTTTATGTATTCAAAATGTTAATGATCATTCTTAACAACAACAACAACAAAAAAAGCCAATTTTTCTGAGACGAAGCGGAAATCCTTTTAAAATTACATGGCTTTAACTAAGTAAAAAGTCTTCATTAGAATGAGGTATATATTTCAAGTGAATTAGCTGGAAAGTATTTTACTAACAAATTTTAGAGAAAGTAACAGCTACTGTAGCTTCTCTCTGTAATTTGGGAAAACCATAAGACTATTTTTGCTTCCTGATATATTATGCTTTATGATTCAAATCCTAGAAAGTGGCATTTTATCCTGTGAGTTATCATCTTGGTAGCATGTGACTCCATGCCAAGGAAGCAAGCAGCTATGGAATGGTGTTACTATTTGTGTGTGTACACTTATAAATAAAATGTTTAAGTTTTGTTTTTTTCTGACAGACTCTACAGTTATTTGATAACTTGATGTATGAATTATCCAGTGAGGCCAAAGGATTAACCAGCCAGAATACAGAGTTACGCAGTACTGTAAGGAATCTTCTACAGGCAAGTCCCATGAAATAAGCTGTCAGAGGAATGTTTACATTATTCTTTGATTTTACCTAAACAGTTAAGAGGTTTTTAGAATATTTTTGCCAGCTACTAACCAGGTGGTTAAAATGTAATTCGATCTTCCATAGCAGTTGGAGTTCAATTAACATTTTGTGAATGATTTGGTTACATCTAGCATGCGATGCTAGATCTTTCATAATTAAAAAAAAATAATAATCTCAAACTCTGCTTAAGTTCATTACACAATTGGAATGTTATTCTCCATATTTAAAGAGTGAATCTGGCATCTATTTATACAGTCACTTAATTCTGGGTGTTAAAATTTTTGTAAATTGAGTAACAGTAGTCAAAAGAAATATGAAGCTGTCAAAGAGTACGTGCTATTGGAGAAAAGCTCTGGAATTGCTTGATACTATTCTATGGAGCTTCATTGATCTTTAACAAGCTACTTATTTATGAAAATAGCACTGAACTTCAAATGGCATAAAAATCTAGGTGCAATTCAGCTAAGAAAAGATGCTTTTGAAATTATTGCAGGAGTGAAAAACATTGGATTGTTGTTGTTTATTCTTGCTTTAAGACTATGGTGCAACTGTTGGAAACTCTGACTGGTTGTGTACGATACGTCTGCACGCTGCAGGAGTGTGTGCCTCTGGAGAGCATCCGCACCCTTCCATCCTCCGTTCTTTATGTAATAAAGAGCACATTTACACACTGCAAGGTAGGTCTGTGTCTTAGGAGGAGGAAAAATTATTGCACTGGTTGGCTTTCATGAAACACTCACTTTGTAAGAAGATCCTATATTGAAATGATATTGTTGTCAAATTATTATTTTTTTTAATTTCAATTTAGTTGTTAGATGAAAAATCATCTTTGTACTATTTGTCTACTCAGCAAACCTGACCCGGTAGTGAGAGGCAGGCTGCTATTTCCTGTCGATGTCAATTGAACACTTTGCTTATGAATGTGGGCTCTCTGTGACATCTGTGCACTTCCAATAGCTGCAGTATTTTCAGACCTACAAATGGTTACCAAAATGGTGCTACTTACCTTATTTCCGTTCAAGTTCTGAAGTGGATTGAAAGTTGTGATTCAGATCTTTGTTGGTTACGATGAGTAATGTGTATCAGTTTCAGATCTGGATTTTCAGATGCAACAGTAATTCCCTCTAGAGCAATGAAAATAAAACAAGGTTATTGTAAGGATGCAATAGCTTTCGGTTGGCCTTAATCTTTCACTTTTCAGTTTTTCTTATGGGAACACTTACATCAGTTTTCCATGTCAGGACTCAAACTCAGGTGCCATACCTTTAATAATTCTAATTTGAAAGTAATGAGAAATATTTGGAATGCGACTTTCTTTGTTGCTAACATTGTACTGCTTTGTTCGGAAAGATGATCTTAGGTTCATACATGGAGGCCTAATCCAAAGCCCACTAAACTCAATAGAGCCAGGCAGAGTTCATTAGTTGTTGATGAGGCTGCAGGTGAATAGCATTTTATATTTATCAAACAGAGGTTGGTAGCAAAAGCTACAGATCTGGCTGTGTATTGAGTTAAAGTAGGTACGTCTTTGCCTTGTTCTTTTTTCCAGTGAAATGTATGACAAAGCTCTCTGTGTTTTCAGGATGTGAAAAATCAGGCTGTGATTCCTGAACTTTTTTTTTGAACCTCCTCTTCACTGTTTCCTACAGGACAGCGAATCAGTGTACTGTGGGCATCTGCACTTGATTTCTGACCTCCTCCAAGCTATGTTCAAGGAAACTTACTCTCTTCAGAAGCAGCTGATGGAACTACTTGATATGATTTCCATGGACTCTACTTCTACCGAAGATAACATCACAGATATGGTGTCGGGTATATGTGGATCTAACACTTTTTTTTTTTTTAGTCTTGCTCAGTATTTTTTTCTATGGAGAGTATGCCTGAATTTTTAAAACAGGGTTCTGAGCATGCTCCATTCCTGCTGACTGGCCTTTCATGAGGCATCATTTTGCAGTGTGAAATATTTCCATTTTTCTCCTGAAACTTTCTCTGTGGGATGGGGCATATTGTGTAGGTTTGTGGGAAAGGGGCAGCACTGAGACGTTTTCCCGATTCAGTGTCAGTGCAGTGGTATTCTCTAGTGCCTGTGATTGCTGCTGTTTTCCTGGGAGAGTAGCATAGCTGTGAACTCAGGAATCTGATTTAACTGTTGTTGCTGTTATCTATTTCCTCCTTAGTAATCCACACTGTGCTGGAGATATGCTCTGTCATTTCCAATATGGACCACGCTCTTCATGCCAATACGTGGAAGTTCATAATCAAGTATGTCGTTGAACTCTTTGGAATTTATTGAAATATAAACAGACTGTAATTTTAAATAACCAGTGTTTTGATAGCTTTGTGTTCAGAGTTTCAAATAAAATGAAATTAGAGAATTCAATTTAGCTATTTAGCTAGTAAGTAAATTTAGAAATTTGGCTAGTTAAGTAGTATTAAAGGCACTTGTCAGTGCATGAAAATTAATAGAGGCTTGACTTCTTGTATTACAATGCAGAAGAAAATGTGAAACACCGTTGCCTGAATAAATAATCCTAATAGGTTTGACCTGCAATTTTGTAGGCATTTTTGGCTTGAGTTGTGCTGCCTCGCGCTTTCATCCTGCCCCTCCTCTGTGTTTCAGTCGTGGCTATGAAGAGGGTTGTTCTCTCTAAATTTCTGGTTTTGGTGTATGTGGATATTGCACCAATTAGTATTGTGTAAAAGCCTCAATGGAAGAATTAGTTATTTGGATTTGTGCTAACTCATTGCATGATCACTATTCCTATCTTTTAGGCAAAGCCTGAAGCATCATTCTCTGCTGCAGTGCCATCTGAAACACAGCGACATACTCAGTGGCCTCTGCAAGGACACTCTTCTTTCTTTTCAATCCTGTTTGCAACTGGCTGAGCAAATGAAGATGTCGGAGATACAGGTGAATTAAAAATATCCCAAAGCTGCCGTTGAACTTGAGGAAGATAAATTCTTTGTGCTGTATTATTGCTTGGAGTGGTTCGGGGTTGGGTTTTGTTTTGGTTGGTTGTTTTTTTTAACCATGTGGTAGGCAGAATACCTTGTTCTTTTGAAACCACGTGAAAATGAGGCCCATAACTTTGTTTAGATTGTGCATGTTTTAGTGAGGTGCTGAAAATAAGTTTCCACTGTACTCTATGGGAATTTTTTTTATTTCCTAAACTGACAATATCCTAAAGGTCAATCAAAAGGTAACATTTCAATTCTGAATATTGCTATAAAAATGCTGAGGCATGCTGAGGATTTTTAAATTTTCCCCCCATAGCTACAGAGTCTGCAGAGAATCAAGTTTGAAATCGATTGCTAACAATGTTCAAAACCTAACTTTCTTTTTTATTGTATTGCTCTGTATATTAAGTTTTAGAACTGGCGTTGTTGGTTTTTTTTGGACAGGAGGGTACTGACCTTAGGCTGTTCCAGAAGACAGTCAAACTGTGCAGGTTCTTTGCTAATTCCCTTGTACACTACACCAAGGTAGGTTTTAGTACTTGAATTCTATGTTAGTATTAAATTTAGGCCTCTGGTCTGCAAGTGGAATAATTTTGTACTGCGTAATATCTTAAGAATTTATGACTATACCATGTGGGTGGTATAATTAACGTCCACACATAACCTGCTTATAGTTCTTCCACCTGTATATAACCCCAAGCCTAAGCAGAATTACTGCTGTGATTTAACAGAATAATGAACAAGAATAATAGCTATTGCAGGCAGTGTCACTGAGGAGTTGGTGGGAGATGCACAGTCTTTACGGGCAGCCTTGAATCAATGCAGTAGTAACTTTTCCTGGAAGAATTAAACAGATGAAACCTGTCACCAAGTGTTCGGAATTGTTCCTTGTTTCAACAATGGAAAATGATGTGGCATTAACAGAAATAAATGCCTGCCTGTGTACTGTTGTTATCTCTGACACTAGCTTGCTGCTCTTTTCATGGCCCTTTTATTTTGTTGCTGTGTTTTATTTTTCTCATTATTAGAAGACATGCTGTAAACATACCCATTTTAAGAATGTATGTTGAAAAAATTTTGATTCCTATGAATAACAGTGACGGTGCATTCTGCATCTGTTCTGTTGAGGTTGGGTTTGGGTTTTTTTGGCACAAAATGAATAGCATTGTGACAGGATAAAACAGCCTTCCAGCATGTGTGAGACCACTTAAATTTTTGCAGCTCTCTATGGCTATTACAACTGTACTTACAATATATTTTTTAATTATTATTATTTTAAATAAGCCTATAAATTTGTTTTGCCTGCAATATGTATATGTGTAGTGCAATTTACTTGAGGAATACTTTGTTTATGGTTTGCTTTGCACTTGGTTTGTGCTGTGGATTGTTAGAAATTAACCAATTTTTGTGGTGTAGTGCTTTACACACCAATATAGCAGAACAGAAAGAAAACATATTTAATCATGTATTTTATATTAAAAGTACCATTCGAAATTAATGGCTTTTGCAGGAATTTCTTTCTTTCTTCTCTGATTCGTGCTCTCAGTTGCATCAGCTCTTTCTTCAGATATACAGGTAAGTGAAGTACAAATAATTGATTACTGATAGTATCTTAATATCTCCATATTGCATTCTTAAAGTTACAAGTATTTTGAGATGTAAAAATACAGTTCTTGTTCCACAGCTGTTACCTTCTTTTTTCATGTACATAACTCTAAAATACCGTTTTAATAAATTGGGCATTTTTGTGTGATACAAGTACCTTAACCCCATTCTTGATCAGTGCTGTGAGTGTCTGATATTGACAAACCACTAACTTTCTTGCAATTGCTAATGTCAACACTTCTTATTAAGTTGTGTTTAGAATAGGCAGATTGGTTGTCTTGGACACTGGGTCTGTTTATGCAAGTTCATTTGGAAATTCTTGTTCCTAAAGTTAAAATTCTTGAAGGCAGGATTTGCGATGAAGCAGTTAGGTGGACCTAAAACAGAGCACCCCAGCAGTGTACCTTCTACTTTGAAACAAACAGTAGTGTGATATTAGTCAAATTGTGCAAAGTCAAGGCAATTCAGAATTACATTCGCTAGTGATCCTAATTCCTTCTGTTTCATATACAGCCATGTACTCTTTTTTCTGTCTTAAATTCTAGTGAAAGAAAACACCTGAGACTAAATACAGGTGTTGGCAGCAACATTTGATAGATCGTTTCTATTTTAAGACAAAGTCCATACTTTTGTCCTGAAGGGAAAGAGGATCAGAAACAGAGTATCCTGAAATCTTTCATAGCTTTACTGTTGTGTTTATAATATTGTGAAATCTCACAAAAGGACTCTATGGTTCTCCTAGAAGCAAAAGCTTTTTTTAAATTGTTATTCTCATGAAGGATAACGGTCTGCAAGCGGCTTATCGTTTTTCTTTCAAAAGTTTTGTTCTATTTGCTGCAATAGTGGGGAAGAATAGGGGAAAGTGGACTTTGTAATAGTCATTCTTTTGGAATTGAAACCAGATTCTGTGGTGAGATGCGCGCATGAGTTCGCTGCATGTTTCACTCCAAGATTGGGTAGCTATTTTTTTTTTTATGAGTTTCCTCTTTTAACTTTACTTACCTTGTAGGTCTTTCTCAAGTGGAAGGTTGTAAACTTTTATTCAGTCAGCAAAACTGAGCAGGACTTTTGAGTAGGAAGGTAGCATTTTTACAGTCACTTTATAAGCTGCAGGAGTAGAAGGTTTTCATTTCATGATCTCTCTTGTTTTAGTCTCATATCACTTCTTTTTTTCTTTTATTGCCCAGGTTTTGTTTTTGTTTTTTTTTTCTCTTCGAAGAAATTGTGGTACCCTTTTATTAGTGTCATGTGTTAAATTAGTGCTGTCACATTTATTACTATCAAATTGTGTATACAGGTGTTTTCTAGGCTTTTCATTGCTTGCCATTTTTGTGATTTGGTCTATTTCTTCTTATAAATGATGTGTATTTTACATGCATTTTCTGTGAGCTTGTAAGGTTTTCTTTCAGTGTGTAGTAAAATACTGGATTGCATTGCTTAGTTTAAAGGCTGAATGTAGAGTTGTAACTCTCAGCTATAATAGATACTCTAAAATGGGGAGCCTTTTCTGTCTTTTATTCCACAATAACAAGGAAATCATTACTTTTCAAAAGAACTGCAAAAATGCAAATTAATGTTACTGAAAATGCTACTGAGAATATTTAACTTTTTTTTTTCTGCTCTCCCCTCAGCAAATTTCCTCCCAGTCTCTATGCTCCAGAGATCTCAGAAGTTCATCGAGATGAAATATCTCGGGTTTTTCTTGTGGCTCTGGACCCTCTCATCAGCCAGCTTCTTCCCTTTACCCCTTTTATGGAGCAAGTGTTAAGTGAAAAGTTAGGTGAGTTTGAAATACCACTACCACTGCTATAGTACTATGTAACCATCTCTCAGGGATCAGGATTGACAGTTTGACTTTTTGGACCACAAGCAATATTCTGTACTGGTTTGTTTGTCTCTAATTCATTTCTAAGTACTGTGATATAGCCAGTTGCATGCTAACGTGGATGAATTTTATGACAGATAGTTCATGTTGCCATTGAATGCATCTTTTCCAAAGTACTTGCAGTAACTTCAATATTAATCTGGTTAACAGAAATCCGATCAATTCTGCTGTCTTGCGTAATTTCAATCCACACTTGCCACAAACTTTCAAAGTAGGCTGAAATTTTTCTGCTGTTCTGTTGGTGGGGGAGGACAGGTATTTTTTCTTAAATTAAGTATTTTTGGTGAAAAGCAGAATGTCTTCAAACTGGAAAATGGTCAGCTTTTTGTTATAAGATGTCCCCTGGCCCCAATTTCTACCCTGACCAACATGTCATAATTCTGAGAGAGCCGACTTCTCTCCCACATGTGCGCTCTGGCCTTGTGATTTTCCTGACACACTTAGAAGAAAACTTCGTGTTTTCAGTGTTTGAGGCATCCAGTGTTTTCAAGATGACTGGAAGAATGAGGCATCCAGATTGTAACTCTTCAAACGCAATGTTCATGATGAAACGTTCCTTTTTTCCCCTGCTATGTCTATAAGAGATTTTTTTATTGTTTTACTGGGAACTTTTGTGTTTCACCAGTTATTCATTCTTTGTCACTTGCTTAAAAGCCAGTTTACACACGATATATTTACCAAGGCAACTAGCATCACATTTAAAAAAACAAAAACTCCAAACTTCTACAGATCTCCCTGCTGAGCAGCAGCTGCCCCAGTGTCTCATCCTGATTACCATAATGGACAAGCTGTCCTCTCAGCCTGAAGAAGTGCAAACTCTCTGGAACATAGGAAAAAGGTACTAAAAAAGTTTTCGTTGTAGTTCTTCACCACAGCAATCAGTCTATACAGGCAAACAGAGGGGCTCAGCTGCTGAGCTTGCAACTGAATAGTAAAATTTATCAGACTCTATGGATTTACATCCTGATGTAAGAAAAATTGGGTTCTGACATTCAGTGCTTCAAGAGAGAAGGATACAGAGCCGAGGGGTGTCTTTATTTTTTCAGGAAAGGAATAGTTTATAGAGTACTTCCAGGATAAGACAGATATGTATGTAATTTGTTGATACTTCACTCAGTTAAAATCTTGCATTTTTATGTCTGAACCTTCTAATAATCACCTGAATTTGTAAAAGAGGAAGGTAGTCAGGAATGTAAATTTAGCGTAAAAGCATTGAAGTTACTGCCATCATTTCTAGTTAAAGACAAAGATTCTCAAGTACTGATGCTGCTTGCAGAATTTGGGAATTGCATATCCATAACCCAACTGTTGTTTTTTTGTTTTTTTTTGTTTGTTTTTTTTGTTTTTTTTTTTTACCCTTGCAGCCTGTCATTGTTTTCAGCTCTCTTCTTCAGTTTCCAGCAATGTTCTGGTGAGCTTTCTCTTCCTGTTTGTTTGCCAGAGGTGATCAGTACAGGACAGCCAGCAGCTCCCATCACCCTTTATCACTATGTCTGTGTCCACCTGTGCTCCTTCATTGCTTCCACACCCCCATCGCACTTTCCTCAGCTGGTAAGACTGGTTTTTGCTTATCATCTCTTCAGCTGTTGTGATGCGTAGCTACTATTTAAACAATCGTAAGGTTTTTTCTAATGATCTAGCTCTAAAGAGATGCTTAGGTAAGATTTGGTTCTGTAGAAAGCAGCTGTGATAGTTACGTGGCTGGAGTTCAGTTACACAGCAAAAGTCACTTGTGTGAAAGGGGAAAATAAAGCTTCATACAAGTTCTTGAGAACCTCGGTGACACTGGAAATTTTTGTTCTCTTTGGGAGTGGGGGAGGTCAATTTGTTATAAAAGTTTGGTGCTTTCTTTTGTGCAGTGTTCAATTTGTGTTAAATTTACCTGGTTTTGTTACTCTATACTGTGAAGTAATAATGTGGCATTTAATATTTAGAGTAGACTGTATTGTGATTTCAGCTAAGAGCATACCATAAAATGTAATAAGCAATTTTTTTCTACTTCAGAGAAGTATTCTGGGCTTTGATTTACATTATATAATGTTTTAAGTTTTTCACTTTTTACTGCACGTAGACAAAAGAACCTCTAGATAAATGTAAACCCTTATAAAGTTAAGAGCTGTCACAAAAATTATAGCCCCAATTTAGGTGTGGGGTTTTTTTTCTGAATGCTACATTCCTCTTTCAGATAAAATTTGTGTTCTGAAAGAGGAAAAGGTTTTACGTGTTTTTCAGTAAGCTGCCAAGAAAGCTGGCAATAAAATTGGCAATACATTGTTTTTTTTTAAAAAATAGTATTTGTTTCATAAAAGTTGCCTTGCAAAGAAGGGATGCATGTGATAAAACGTTTTGAAAAGTGAAGGATCCTCAGCCCATTGAAATGAATGTACACATACATTCAAAGTATGCAAAAGTAATGGTGTAGCTGAATATAGAGTATGAAAATGAGTTCTTAAAACATTTTAAATTGGATAAGCTGAAAATCTTCCTAGGTTTTATCCTAATTAGTGGAGTAAAAGTAATAGTAGGTCTGCAATCTGTTTCTGCATGAATTTTCATATATATTTCCTCCTCAGGAGTATGCTCTGCTGGATGCTGTGCTGGGTTCTAGTATGATCACGTCTCTGCTAGCAATGGACTCGTGGTGCTTCCTTGCCAGGTAAGATGATTTTATTAGAGGTCAAGCAGGATTTCCACAGATCCAGTTAGTTCTCTTGTTGTACATAATTCCTTGAGAGATATTTTTTTTTTTAAAGACAAAATTATCCCAGAATTGGATTGTTTTCAGATAGAAAACAACAGAGCATATTTTGAAAATTAGGAAATGAAATGGCTTAGCCATTTTTACATTCATACAAGTAACGGGAACATACCTTTTCTATTATTTAATAATTGGTTTTGGAATAGTTCTCTCAAGTAAATTGTGTCTGTGCATATGAAGTTAAATATGTTAGAGGAAATGTCTGTCTCTCAGACAAGATTTATAATATTTAGTCTGCAAAAGAGTAGGAAGTACAGACTCAAAGCTTCTGTCTCTCATGTTCCAGGTATGGAACAGCTGAACTGTGTGCTCACCACGTCGTTGTGATCGCCCACTTGGTAAGAACCACAGTGATGTTTGCACTTTGGCACGAATTTTAATCCTAGTTCTACTGGCAAACTTTCCAAATTACCCAAGACAGGAATTTAATTTTTTTCCAAATACAAATGGAGATTGTTTTAATTCTTCAAATTGGGTTAATAATTAGCAAAAGCAGTACTGTGAAAATATGAAACGATATGCCTAGTATTTCCAACATGTCCCATATTGTTTTATTTAGAGTGTTACTGCTGTGGTCCCACACAACAACTGTCAGAACATTCTGTATAGAATTCATTTGCTGAGTGGTGGGGTTTTTTTTCCTTAATTTAATTAGATGCATTACCCTTTTGTCCTAATTCAGATAAAGTCTTGGCCCAGTGACTCTTACCAGGTCTCTGCCTTGGGTGTTCTGCTGAGGCGTATGCTGTTCTTGATGGCTCCAGATCATCAGGCAAGTGTAGCACCAGTATCTTCTGTCTTTAATAGAAGAGATTTGAATCAGTGGCCTGTGTTAAAATATCCCCTTTTATGTTCTTCAGAAATGACAAGATGTTGAGTGCTCATTTGCTGTACTTGATATTGTACTTGTTATATTACTTTGTCTTAGTGAATCCTAATTTGTGCAGATGTGCTGTCTAGAACAAGAAAGGCACATACACCTTTCTAAGAGTGGTCTTACTGGGTAGCAACAAAGTCCTTTTTTTGACTAAGTATGAAAAGGGCACGTCTCCCAGATGTGCTGAAACTGTATGTCCTGTCATTGCATCTGCAGCTGATGTTCATGAGTGTTCTCATGTCATCAGATATAAAGAGAAGTATCCTTTCCTATCAGTGCTTGCCTATACACCTTGGAAAGGCTAAAGCTCTTTCATCTACTTGCCAGGGCCATTGCTTCCAACATCTGAAAGAGTAAGTTGCTTAATCATTCTGATAGGTGACAAGGGAGGTAGCATTTCTAGAAGGTTTTTACATGAAGTTGGGTTTTATTTAAAGGAAAGGTTTTACACAATTTTTTTGTGTAATATTTCAAAAAGCACACTAGCAGTGCATTTTGGTTTCTCAGCTTTCTGACAGATTATCAAATTGTCTTCGGGTCTGTTTAGTTCTTATTAACTTTTGTTTGCAGGTAGAATTTGCTCATAAGTTTCTTCCAGAAGAAGTGGAGAACTTGGCTGTGTGGCAGCACATATCCCTCAAGGCCCTGAATCCTGATCTTAGGAAGCGAGTGGCGTGTCAGCTCTGCGTGGCAGGGCTGGCGCAGTGCAGGCAATGGCTGAATAGCAGGCGTGCTTTGGGAGAGCTCCGACCTGTGGTAAAGGAGATTTGGTTCTCTGTAAAAATTAGTGAACTCTGGATTTCCAAACTGTAAGGATTCTGTTGCTGGCACCTCAGTTTTATTTCTTTTGGTGTTGCACAGCTTTTTTTTCCATGCCTAACTGGCAAATGCATGAGCAAGAATTCTCACTTTGATATTTTCTTCTAGTACACAGCACCATAAGACCCTCTACTCTGAGGGTGGTGATAGTGGAGGTCTTGTGGTTTGCTAGTTATTCTAGTTGTTGTTTACTCTCTGGGTGAGCAGATGTATTTTTCTTTAGAATTCCTGATTTATACTATGTCATAAAATTACTTTTAAGATTTAAAGTCCTGACTGGTTTTATGTGGCATCAAACCCGAAGGATGCTCACTGGTCTCCTTGGCGAAGGAGAGGAGTGTGAGAAATCAGACTTCCACGTGAAGTATTACTTGCTAATGGAGCTAATGACTACAGCACTCATGGAAGTAACCGATGGTTTCCTCGCTTTGGAAGCTGTATTGGCCAGTGGCCTGGTGGATTAGCTGTATTGTACAGCTACACAGCACACCGGGCTTCTTGCCATCTTGTATCATTTTAGATGTTTAATGTAAGCCTGGGGTTTTGGTTCATTCTACGTGTAGGGTTTCTTTCGGTCTGTCTTACACATTTTTTTTCCTACTAGAATACTGCTCTTTCTGTCTTGCTGGCTGCCTGCAATTTTGCTGGTGACACTCTGGAGGCAGAACTTCAGGCATCTGTCTTGGGAGTGCTCGGTCAGTTCTGGACTTTTCTCCAGGCCAAACAGGTAAGAGAACTTGCTGCTCCAATGGTGACAGGATGATGTCTCTGAGAGACTGGTGCTGTTTCATCATATGTGTGATACTAAGTTGTTTTACTTGGATTGGGCCGTTTCTGTAAAGCACAGTGTAACTGTGCTGCCCATCTGCTTTCAGCTGGTTTGTGTATTAGGCAGGCGTGTGCCCTGGGAAGCAGAGTTTGAATTCTTCTGGATGTTGCATATATGGCTCCTTGTTACTCCATCAGTGTCAGATTCAGAGATGCTTAAGAAGTCAGAAATACCTCATTCTGATTCATACTAGTTACAAATATATATATATACACACACAAAAATACCTATTTTGAATGTTCATTAGAATAGGAACAAAATCTATGGTGATTTAATTAGTACATAGCACATCAGCACATGAAAACCCATAGAGCTAGTAACCTTCCTCCCGTATTTGAGAACAAGGGGGTAATGCAATTCCCTTGTGACTGTATACCTGTTCATGTCTGCAGTTGCAGTAAAGAAATAAAAGGATTGTCATGGTTCATATTCCAGATTAAAAAAGAAAGTTCAAGAGTGGGGGGTGAAGAAAAGCCAACAACGTGCCCCTTCAGAGCTCTTTTCCAACCTCAGCCATTCCGTGAAGACATTTGGCAACTGAAGTGAAAAGAAATAGTTCGGATAACTTCTAGCCGCTTATATTAGCGAGTGGCGGAAGGAGATGAGGAATAAGAAATATTTATAATAAAAATCAAAGAAAAGCATCTTGTAAAATACGACTACCTCGAAATAATGATACGTGGCTATTTTAATACTTTCTTCTGGTTTATGTGTGTAAAGTTAGGCTAAGAATTTTGGAACACTGCTGTAACGTAGCGTCTTTCGTAAGTAGTTACTCTGTAAGCTAAAAGATAATGTTACTAATATTTTGTGATCTGTTGAAGGTCTCAGAGGAGCCAAGTCTCCAGCAGGCACTGTGTTTATTACTTCACCTTTTGGAATTTTTCATCCAAGCATTAGATGCTGAACTGATTACTCAGGTAACAAAAAAAAACCAAACAAAAAGCCAACCAAACAAAACCTTCTTACGAATAATTTGCTTCATGAAAACCAAGTTCTTTGTGATTTACTGAAATCTCAAATGAGTTATTTTATGGTCTGGCCTTCTCTTTAACACATGGAGGTTCCTAATTTGATCTCTTCCTTGATTACTTTCCTGGTCTTTAAATCAACTATATGGCATTTTGGTTAACATTGCTTTTGAGAATCTCATTACTCTGTATGATAACTGAGATATATGGAAATGCTATAGAGCATGCTGCTTTCTTTTCTGAAACACACTGCAGCATTATCCTAGCCAGTTTCATTCAAGGTCTATCAAGCCTTCTTTTGTTTCGAGTTCAGTTTTCAGAAGTCAATGTCCTCAGATTTGAAGAGGGGACAGAACAGTTTTCACCTGCTGTCTGCTTGATGGAGCTTCACTGGGGTTTGTTTTCTGCAGGTATTTGCTCTGCAGTCTTCCCTTTTCCGGTTGGATCCCCCAGATCACGTTCGTCTAGCAATGGTGGATTTTCTCTCTTCTATGGGAAAGGTGTTTATACCACAAGAAGCACAGGTAAATAGAATTTTGGCCTTATTTAGATAATCTTCAGTCTTTTGATGAAAATATATGCTGTTTATTTAAATATAAAGTTAAAGGGTCAAGGTCATCAAATACACACAGGAGTGCCATGACATAATCATCTTGGAGACTTATTAATGGTCTACGGCAGTTTTATTTTTCATTGAGACATGCTGAGTGCATGTAAGATGCTCGGCTTATTCATTTGCTTGTTGCTTCTCACCAGTTAGAAAGGACTGACTCTGACATTTGAACCTCTGAGGAGAAAGAATAGAATATGTCACCTGCCTTAACAGTGGTTTGGGTTTTTTTTGCCAGACAGGGCAGTAGCACTCTTGCATTTCATAAACCTGTCCCTTGACCGTAGAGCAACTCTTTAACAATAAATTGTGATAGTAAGATATGCACAACTAACTCTTTGGAACTGATAGATATTTGTTCCTTTTTCAGAGGCAAGTTGTACCCCAGTTGTCATGTTTGTTTGCTTCTCTGCTGGCTGACCAGACCTGGCTGATTCATCAGCATGCGTTGGAGGCATTCACGCATTTTGCGGAGGTAAGCAAAGCAGAACTCTGGATGCTTGTATTTGGCTCTGTTAACTTTTATTGTACAGAAATTCTTCTGTCTTAAACGTTTGCTGCTCTTCACTGCCCAGTTTGAGTCTTAATATTACAGATGCTATTGCACATCAAAAGTAACGAGGGCTAATGCAGATGTAAGTGATGTTGGGAGCTGGAAGTGAAGGAGGGTGAAGCATTGGTTGCCTAGATTGGTTGCAGCAGGGAAGGGTCTGTCATAGAAACATTTTTTACATTTTCTATTCCTTTGTTAATATGAATGTAGTAAAAAAAAATACTACTCAACATTTTTTGACAGGAAACAAGCCATGAAGATGTTGTTCCTCAGTGCCTTAATTCTGAAGAAACTAAGAACAAAGTTGTTAGTTTTCTGGCTAAGGTATGTCTCTCAGAACCATTTTACTGCTTTCTTAGTTCATGTTGTACACATCCGTTATAAACAGTACATGGCCTATGTCTACACCCGCATGGCGATTAAATAAGTTTAAAATTTAAAAATTCTGTTAACTGGGATCTGGTTGAACTTTTCTACTTGCTTTAATCAGCAGAATTAACAACTGTCATTCCTATGCATGCTGCTCTTCCAGTACTTTATCACTTTGATTTAAATGCTTTGCTTTTCCCTCCTTGAACAACAACAAAAAAATTATTAAATTGCAGAGAAGTTATCTATTAAAAAGACAGGGATTGCATTGTTCAGTTTGTGGGACTTCCTTCCCCATTTCTCTTGGATCAGTTTCTGAAAGCCAAGCGAACATGTATGAAACATCTTAAGTCCTTTTTGCACGTTAGGAAAAAAATTCTCTTCAGAGCAGATGGCTATTCATGTGAAACACAGACAGCGGGAAAGAAGAGGTGGTTATTATGCTGCGACCTAAGGCAGGGCTATCTGGATGAGCAGTTTTTGACAAGCAGATATAATTAGGAAAAGAACTGATAGCTGCCTGTGATGCTACACTAAAGTTGTAGATAACTTCAATCTCCTGCTCAGAAGGAAATTAGATTCACTTTGAACTGCATGTTAAGATCTCCCTCCCTCCCCCTTGTTCTGGCATATAAATTGAGCCTGTGGAGGCTGGTAATGCTACCTTGGTTTAGTTACCTCTCCTGTGGCTTTCTCCCTAGATGAGGCAAGTAGAAGAGACAACAGAAGCACGAATAGAACGCCTGAAGCAAGAAAGGATTACCTGTAGCGCACAGCTTATGAAAAAGGATGGAGAATTGGAGTCAACAGGAGAGGTATGTGACTTCTTTAGACTATCTGGGCTCTGTTGTTGATTTCAGTCAGTTCTGGGAAGTAGCTAAAGAGGTTCAAGATGGTCTTGCTGCCCTTCATATCCTAAGAAAATAGCTCACGTGCACTCTTGGCCCTTAATTTTGTATCTGAATTCTGCGTGCTGCCTGACAGCCAGCAAGAACTCTCACAAGGCCAGGGAGTCTCTTGCAGCTCTCCTCCATCTAAGGGTTTTCTTGCATTTGGATGAAGACTGATCACTTCTGTAGAGCATTATAAATGATGTCTCATGTTTACTTAAATCTGCAGCCTCTGGCAAAAAGAGCCTGTCACCCACCCTCTGAGGAGCAGTATAAGTCAGCCGTAGGCACGATGGAGGGGGCAGTGGAGGCTGTGAAGCTGCTGCTCCGGAAAGGGTCACCCCCTGCTTGGCTTGCGGTGAGACTGGAGGCTCTACATACGGCTATAGCCAACCTCAGAGACAGTGTACGGTAAGGCACTCTACAGGTTTTAGAGACAATAAAACAGCTCAGCTCCCTGTTCTGAGGGAAGAGATGCCTTTGTACCATGATTGCTGGAGAAGAAAAAGCTGTGACACAGGGTGATGCTCTACTGTACTGCTGGGTATCGGTTAATGTGCCAGAATGAACTGAGGTGTGAGATGTTGGCCCATCTTTCATAATAACTGGCTGGAAGGACTAATACATTTTAATGGACACTACTGTGCACCTGAGCTGTCATTTTGTATATTGCCAATGTATAGCTTGCTCTCCTAAGCTACTGTATGGTGATAAACATTTCATGATCTTGTATTTTGAATACTAAGATGTTTGAATCTGTTGTGAAAGTAACAGTTACTGTTGTTCCTGTCACATAACAGGTGACGAGGCAGTAGGTGTTTTTATCTTAATTTTAAAATACACTCAAGAATAACAATTTTAAGGCTCTATACTGTTCTCTGAACATACCTCTGCTGTTGCTTCCATTCCACGCTAAGGTCATCTTTTAAAAATAATCTTTATTAGTCAGTTAAGACAGTTAAGAGCAGAAAGAATGCAGTGCTTAAGCAGTTCATGTTCAGTGGTCCTTCACCGCACAGGTCCTAGCACCTCCTGTGCCATCCACTGACAGAGCTATATAAACAAAAATAAATAAGTTGAGTAAACTGTACATTCATCTTAAAATCATCTCTTAGCTAAAAAGTTAAAAGGAGCCATTTCTAAGGCCTTACTTTTCTGGAAGAAAAAAAAAGGCACATTAACCAAGGAACTCGGTGTGACTTTCATTTATTGTCATCAGTTTTTCAGAGCAGGGATGAGTTCTGGAACAATCGCTTACACCACTCTTGGCCTCCAGTAGCACGTCAGCACCAACACACCCATCGCACTCTTCCTCTTTCTGGTAGCAGTGGCACGTACCACAGCTGGGCATATTGCTTGAGCGCACGCCTCACCCCTGCAGGTTTTGGCACAGACTGGAAAGGAGCATCCATTGCAAGAGATCAGGCCCCACGGGATCTTGCTGGCTGCTGCAGCAAGCGCCTGCCTTCTGGCAAAAGCAGTGCTGAGGTACTTATCCATTGTACTGGGGAAGCAGGTTGTCTTTGTCTCTTTCAGTCCCATTACCAGTTAGCATCATCTTCCCAGTTCAACTCCTCTTCTTCACCCCAGCCTGCAGCTTCAGCCTAGAATCACGTAAAATTATCAACAGTAAGGCCACCTGTACTATATTTCTGTACTTAGCACAGCCCCAGGAGCCAGGCAGTAGCCTGTGTGGCTTGCAATGGCAGAGCAAGACATTCATCCAGAATTAAAAAAGCCCCTCATAAGACCAAAAACGAAGTGCCAGTATTTGCAGCTTTCTGCCTTAAAGAACTTTTAACTACAAAAGGAAACACCTTAAACGTAATAGCAAATTAACAGGGAGAGTCTTGTATTTTTTTCTGAAAATTAAAGCAAGAACTGTTTGTACCAAAACCACTTTCCATGAAGAACAGGATGCTAGAAACTAGATGATTTCTTTCCCTCTAGGAAACAGCTGTTGGCCTGCTGTATTCTAACACTATGACTTTGATCTCACCTGTCCACTGACGCAGCTCTTCTACTCCACAGCACTGACTGCATTACAGTGAGTGACCCCTCAAAGAAGGGGGTTGATACCACAACAGTGCTTCTTAAAAATCAAGTGTGCCCTTTTCAAATGTTGTAAACAACTTCAGTTTACATCCAAGGCTCCTCTCCCCATGCTACCTGCTACCCCTGTGGTAGCTCTCCTGAGGCTGAATTGGCAAAACAACTTGAAATCAACACCTATTCCCTAATGGAGGTACATGTTCAGGTGGCAGCGTTGGGAGTGCTACCTCTCCCCTCCTTGGAAAAAGCAGCAGTCTCTGCAGTCTCTGTGATGGCTGCTTACTTAAGAAGGCAATTTTATAACCCCCCTGGTTCTCTGAAACAGAAATGTCTCAGCTATTCTTTCATGAAAACAAAGCACCCAAAAAGCTTTACTCTGTAATCCAGAGGTTCTGGTTTCCTGGTCCTGTATTTACAATGCTGTTGGGTTCTCCTAGAAGAGCCAGGAGCAACACTAATTCCTGAACATCCTCTGTGCTTGAAAGCCCCCTTCTGTTTGTGCATGGGCTCCTGCCTGTTCAGGCAGGATCCAGCCTTATTTTTACCTGTCCAGCCTCCTTAATCTCCCTATCCTTGTATCCAGGATACAGCATCACAAATTAAAAGACAGAGTTAAAATTCCTTAGTTAGTGCTTCTAGTACTGTACAAGTTAAGCCCATTCCCTCACTGACTCTTAACACAGCTCTCTTGCTGCTGTAGTAACAGCCCCCTGAGTTACCCAGTACCTGGGAAGATGCATCATTCACAGCATCTTGTATTTACAGGTGAAGACTCAACTGTACAGGCATATGCTGCTGACACTTCCTCAGGTTACCCACCATCTGAGTAAGGAGCCAGCTGGTGCTACAACAGCGTGCTGTGCTGTGCACACGCTTTAGGATCCTCTCAAGTGTGCAGTCATTTAAACCCCACTGCCTATGTAGCCTCTTACCTCGATAACATCAGCTGCTGCAAATTTGGATGAAAACAGCATATTCTGGGAGGCACCTTCTCTGCTGGATACTACACCAGAGTCACTGGGAACCACCGCTTCTGTCCTTGCTTCAGGTAAAATCAAGATAGCTGAAGAAGGTTTAATGTCTGGGATCATGTCAGCAAACCAGTCCAGCTCAGGGTCTTGCACAGGTTTCCTCTTCACTTTGATTGTGAATTCTTCTCCTAGGCCAGACTCTGATGAAGACTTCAACCTCTCCTGAAGGGTTGTTTTTGGCAGCACAGTTCCTCCCGGTTGTTCCTGGTGGTCCCACTTGTCATTGCTCCAGCTGTTCCCGGGGCAGGACTTTGGGGGGGGACTCAGTCTGAGGCTTTTGAATTCTTTGCTCAGTTGATGGGTACCTGGCAGAGGCCTCGGTGTTTCAACTGCATCAGTCTGTGTCACAGTGAGGCAGTTTCCTGAAGACAGGTCAGGACTAGGGCTGCTGGGCTCAAAGTCATCCCAAGGCTTTTCATCTACATCATGTTCAGCAAAATAAGGTCCCATGCTGCCCTGTGGCTCTCGGGGCCGAATTTGAATGTTCACAGTTTTCTCAGTTTCTGTCTCCTCTGGCTCACTCCAGTCTGGCCACTCCTCTGCTGGCTTTTCGGAGGTAGTCAAAGAGCTCCTGCTGCTCCCTAGTGTATTAATGCTTCCAGATATTCCATTCAGGGGGCACTGAATGTCTTGCTTACCTGTGGAAGACAAGGTGTTACATACTCATTTCAAGAGAGCAAGTGTAAAGACAGAGTTATGCCTAAAACTTGACATCACAGGTAGCACCTGGCATGGAAATAAGCCAGTAACACTGATGGGAAAGATGCTCCAGTGCTAAGCTTGTCTTGTATTAGGAAGCACAGCCACCTTCCTGCTTGAAAAAGGTGGGGTATTCATCTCAAAGCCATGGCTGCTGATAAGCAATAGGTGACTGAAAAAAGGCCATGAAAGTAAACTGAGGCCAGAGAATGAGCTCACCTATAAATCTAGTGTATCTGCCAAGCTAGGGGAAGGGTGAAAAAGCACAGCAGAGAATGTACCGTAAGGAAACAGAAATTCAAGGCCAGCCAGCAGTCTGTATATCAGATTCCCAAATAAGACTTCCCTAGAAAGTCAAAGGTCACACTTTTGTTCTTTCACTGTTATCTTCTTTGGGTCACTGAATCTTTCAGATCAGCACATGGGGGAAATTAACATCTTTTCAAGCACCACTTAATTTGTAGAACGTTTGATTTCTAAAAATGAAGAGCTGCGGCTAAGTTTTACCTGTCTTTAAAGCCAGTGGATTGTCTTGTCGCACAGAAAGCTTCTTGACAGGTATATTGCCAGAGATGGGGAATGCACTAGAATTGTTCTTCAACGGCCGACAGGTTTGATTTCTCTGATTGATTACGACGTGGCTGGGGGAGTCTGCAGGGAGAAAAGACAAGACACCCAGTCCACAAGGTGTGATGTCAGTCTTAGTTGAAACTGCCTACAGCATTGGAACGTTATTTACAACACTGACAAGCAATACTGAATGAAGACTGGCCCCACAATGCAACAGCTGCACCTCTTCAGCTGTAGATAACACAATACTCCTCTGTTCCTGACATCTGCAGCCCTTGCCAGTACAAAGCTTAGGCAACTCTAAGTGGTCAGTTTTTGCTGATATGTTCTTTCAAGAAATACACAATGAACAGACCGATTATGATCAGAACAGATGCTTAAAAAAAAAAAATGCTGTCTGCCACCTGGACGGATCCAAAATCCCAGTTTCTGTACTGCACGGCATCACAAGTCCTCTGTTATCTGCCTCTCATACAAAAGCACAGCACTGATAGTCACAACAATCCAAACCATAACCAAACTCACGCGACAGCACAAACCCTCTTTTATGCGTGGGCATAAGCGAAGCAGCTTACAGGAACAAGAGTCTCTACCCTGAAGGCTGTGCAACGGCCTCCCTCGTACCATACCTGGGGTGAGGTGGCAGGCAGTAAAGGCCACACTTTGAAGCTGCACAAGGCAGGTTTGTTTCCCTGACCCAGTGATAAAAGCTTGGTAAGGACCTGGTTCCAGTTCATTTTGGGGAGTTGTGGCAGTAATTCACCAGCCCCAGACTCAGCTGTGTGAGGCCCTGTGGCGACCAGCCCAGAACAGCATGGTTTGGGCCAGTGCTGCATCTGCTTCCACGTGGCTCACCCATGTGCCCAGCCGGCTAGCGTTTACCAGCACAGCCAGAGACACACGGCACCTGGCACAGGGAAGGACTGCAGTTAACACACAAAACCCACCCCCTCCCCAAAGTGCCCTTGATAAAAGGTACATCCTTTTAGGGAATTAAGCAAACAGCTTATTCAGCCTCTAGTACTGTTTTTTTGCAGGTCATCAATCACATTTGAGGACGAAGGTGGGTTTTTTTTGCTCTTTGTCAATAGTTTAATCAGGTCTAATTTTAAATATATTCTGAAAAATAAACCTGGTTTTAGCATGCAATCCAAAGGGTTTTATTTACTATAGCCTACTAAAATAACATAAAGGAAAATAATGCAATGAGCCATCCACATATTTTAATAAAGGGGTGGTAGCTGTCAGTACACATTGGAAGAAAACATTTATACTTAAGTTAACCTCTATCATGCATTTCATTTGGTATCTATATGTCTAAAGTAGAACAAATGCCGATTCTTCCCTCCAGTTATAAGCATTTTTAGTTTGAATATCCAGAAAAGCTTTCCCTTAGTACACTTGGTTCCAAGTTCTCTAGCAGGTGCAGGGACTTTCTTCATTTGGATTAGCTGAAAAGCCTCCTGAGAGCTGAGAAAATAGGGAAGTTCGTATTCCTTTTCCAATCTATGAATAGAAATTGGGGGAAGAGGATGAGATTTACTATTGTTAAAACCATGAAGGACAGAGGGAATAATTAACAACTATTTGGATAAATACCTAAGTCCTTTAGAAGGGCAGCAGTTTTTCCTCCAAAGACAAACACACACAATCTCCTTTGCTTACAGAGATTCTTAAAATGAAGAGGGTTTTTAAAATTTTTTCCCCCATATATTTCCTACATTTAGAATACTTTTATATAACTCTTCTTATGACATCAATTCTGTATCTGCAAACAGCCAGCACCTAATTCAGAATTAAAGTTTAACTGCAAATTGGCTTTTTTCAATTAACCTGTCAACAGCAAAAGATTAATCATCCCAAGAAATTCTGGATGTTGCTTGGCCAGAATGGGCAAGAATCTCGAGAGCACTCTTATCATTTACCTTCTGGGGAGAGATCAGCAGTTTTCATGAAGCTTGGTGCAGAGCTTTTGAAAATCTTTGTTCTTTCTCCACCTACAACTACTTCAGGTCCAAGCAGGGAGACGAGAACTGCTAAGCTGTGCAGCGTTATCGCAACGATAGAGTCACTGGTATCTCGAAGGCCCAGCAATACCTACACCAAGAACACGATAACGTTACCAAAACCAGAAAAATCTGCTTTCTCACTTCTTTCCCCTTTAAATGTTGTATTTGCAACACATTTCACTTCTGCGCTCTCCCAGAGTTCTTAGGTGATACTGGACATTATTGTGTAGCATAAAATCAGCCTTCCACTTTTTGTTACAAGCTAAAAGAGGGCGGCTGATCCTTGCACCTGGTGAGCCCTGGACCCGAACTCCCAGGCACCCTTAGCTTAGACTGATTTCATTAGACTCCTCTATTCTCAACAGCTGTGGTGTGAAACACAGTCTCTTGTTGTGAGGCTGCCAGTCAAGGCTGACAGGTATCAGACTGTGCTGTGTGTGATAGGGGGCGTCAGGTTTAATAAAACCAGTACTCCAGATCAGAATGGGGTGTGAGAGTTAGGGCTTGTGTAGAAAGGAGGTTGCAAACTGTTTGTGGCCAGCACTACGATATCCTAACTTCAAGCTAAGAACCAACCCGACCGGTAGAAATCCCATATTCTAGGATATACCGCATATTGTTTTGCTGGCCTTAACCTGTGGCAATATGATGTTTTTCAACTCCTCCCGAGAGAACAGTTCTGCGTAGGCATGAATGTGAGACAGCAACACCATTCGAACGTGCTCCTCGTGAACCTCAAATAGCTTCAGCAGCACAGGAATGACATGCATCTGGAACAAGGCTGGTGACAGGAGGCAGCTGGTCTGGCTTTCTCCAGTTTGCTCTAGGGAAGAGAGGTGAAGATGGGAAAAGGCTGCTTTAATAACCAGAGACAGTTCACCCAAAAGCTACTCACTGAGAAACCATCACAGCTGATTCTTTGTCAGCTGCCAACACAGCTTGCTTGGCATGTCAGAGGCGGGAGGGAGGAGAGGCAGCAGTGCCAGTGTCCATTGCTCGATGGCAGTGGCTCTGAACACAGAAGATCAAACAGTCACAGGCGTTGCTTGGCTGAAACACCAGTAGCTGTTTAGGGAGGCAAAGAGCAGGGACAGAGATAGCTAGGGATACAGCAAGATGTGCTGAACACCCCTTACAGAGAAAAGGAGAAGAGATTGAGCACCTACAGGAGAACAAGTGCAGTGGCAGAAGAAAAAAGGTCAGGGAGGGTAGGGGAACGGTGAGAAGAGGGATGTGCCGTGAGCCACAGAGAAAGCCCAGGCTGGGCAGGTGGGGTAACACATAAACCTGGGAAAGAGACCAGGCAATTCCTAATTCTCTTCCCAGCATCAGCAGAGCAGTGAAAAGTACTCTAAACATGGAAGCACACATAGCTGTTGTTTCCAGTTCTGTATGTTACAGTATTTATTCTGGTTAAATAAACCCCACTATTCCCTCGATTCAATGGAGCAATCACTCTGAATTCATTCCAAACTTGTCAGTAACTAATTCTGTAGAGATAAAAGTATTTAAAGGTCACCTTTCTTTGGACCCAGCAGATGAGGAAGAAAGCTCTTGACAGCTACAGGTTCTGCAAATACAAGCTGATTGAGTAGAAGAGGCACCAGCCGTGACGCTATCAGCTCCTCTGACAAGCCAGCCACCCTGTCCAGCAGGAATCTGCATTCCAGGAGAGAGCAATTAGCATCAAGGCAGCCTTCCGTGCATTTACAACTGTTTCCCTTAATATTGCTTTCCCCTTTCTTTATGTCTGCTTCATCTCCTAGAGACAAAGTCCCATCGCAGCCTCTCACTCTGCATGTGTGCTAACCTGGAAGGTCAAGGCTCTGCTCCTGCCTGAGGCTTTCAGGCAGAGATAACAGAAAGCAGGAGCCAGGGACACATCCTGTGAAACATCTGAGGCATCAAACTGCCTCTGAGCTGGTATGAAGGGCTACAGCGTTAAACTGCAGCAAACAAGTTGTCCTCTCACCCCACAATCTGGTGCCTCGCCAGGGTTTTCCTACAGCTTAAGCAAAGACTGTTCTACCCACCACCCAAGTTTCCCCTGCAAAAAGGGAACCCCATTTTGAAACCACTTCCATCGAATACATTTTAGAGGTGGCCAACAAAGCGTGAGTTGGGTTTGGACAAAGTTTGATTTTGTGCAACTGCTTTTCCTTGTAGGATTTTCATTTTTAAAATATCAGTAACAGTTACTGCTTTTTTTTAGGCGTGGAGGAAACTAAGAGCAATAGTGTAGATGTTGTGAAAGCCCCTCTGTCTGCCTGATAAAGGGGCAACACTGCCACATCTTCAGGCAAAGTATTCGTTCCCTCCCTCAGTAAACACAGCTCTTGCAGAGATAGTGGGAACCATTCTGAACACTCCTAAGATCCCCTTTGTCCTCATACTTCCTCCGCTTAGTCTCAAACTAGTGAAATCAAAGTAGCGTTGCAACTGATGGCGACCACAGAAGCATAAAACAGGCAGGAAAACAGCTCTGTAAGAACACACAGGCTTTTTTATATGGAAAAAAAGAAAGAAAAATTCAGCTTCTCCCTTTTTCAGGCCCAGATAATGCCATAACTACACAGAAGCTTCCCTTCTTACAGAAAACTTCCTGGGGACCATGACAATAGGATTTCCTGCAGATGCTGCACTACTGCAGCCGAGACATCCATTACAGACAACAGCTTTACCCAGACTGGGCTGGCACCCCAAGATTAATTCACACAACAAGTCTTACTGAAAACTCTCTCATTAGCAGTTTAGAAGACCCGCCTAAATGGAAAAAAAATTCAGCCTCAAGAGGTGCCTGGTGCTAGATTTCCCTTTTTTTTGCAAAGTCACATCTAAAATAAAGCTACTTCTCAGAAGGAGGCAAGAGGAAGATTCTTTTTTTCCAGCACATTGAAAGGAGCTCTCTGATATTTTAAGTGAGCAAGCAGATAGCCTTTGTGTAAAGCAACAGGGGCCCGCAACAGCTCCAGTGACAGCTCCCCGCAACGCTACAGCACACAAGTGAGCTTTTCAAGTGATTCCTGCTTAGCCATAGTGCAGTGGGAGACAGGACAGCGCTGCTAAAGTGGGCAGAAGAGAACCTGAATAATTTAAACTTCTGCTAATAACATCAGCATTATGCCCCACAAAGTGCACTATCTCAATTAGAACATGGACAATTGAAAAATTATTTCCTTTTCATATCCCTGTACTCCTGGGAAAGCTTCTGTTCCTGTCCCTGCAGGAGTTCAACCCAGCTGTGAGCAAGCAGGCGGGATTCAGAAAAGCACACCTGAAGTGATGCATGTCACTACAGTCCGGTTTCTGACCGATTCTCCACCGACAGCAATTGGTCTGTAGCAGGTAAAAACTCTGCTCTCCGTACGGCTGTGCACAGCATCACTCCGGAGGCTGGCGAGTATCGGAATAATGCAGATCCCAGCAGGTACCGCTCCTCCCAAACACCAAACCATTCACAACAAACTGGGAAAGGAGGTAGTGGACGGTTTCCTATTTGATGTGATCATTACTTTGGCTGAAGTACTTAAAATATTGCAGAGCAAACAATGTTCTGCCAAAGCAATCAAAGTTTGGCACCTGAGGAACTACCTCTCTGGCCACTAGCCTTCCCAGGTTCCTCCCCAGTCCCACTTGGCAGAGTATTTCTGAAATAAGAAGCTTTCAGATTATAGTTCCTTCACTTACTTGAAAAATTCAGTTTTTTCCTCCTCAGACTTTAGCGTCAAGGTCTTCAGAAAGTTCACAACTTCCAGAAAATCATTCCTAAGGACAAAAACATAGGCCGTCAAGCTATTGATACTTAAACCACCCACAACTAAGAGATCACAACTAAGAGTCCTTCATTTAGCAGGTGGAACTAGACAGAGGAACACAAGACAAATGCTGGTGGACCAAGAACGCTGGCATGGGGGTCTGACCCGGTATCTGTGCCTGTGCAGGGCTGCACTTAGTCAGCAATTCACAGGGAGACCTGGGCAACACGGCATCTGCCACCTCTGACCACCTTCCTGGGGCAATGAGAAGGAAGTGCCACCCAGAGAAGAACTCAGGTGACAGCAGACACAGCTCTCTGCATTGCTCAAGCGATATCGCTGATGATTTTATCTTCTAGTGCATTTCTCACCACCTCCCATGAGCTTGGGGAGATCCAACTGACTGTGTGTGACTAAGGGACACACTTCTGTCACCACTGCTAGCTCAGCACCTCGTCTGGAAGGCTGACAATGATTTCTTAATTTAAGGAGTCTCTTTGTCAAAGATCCCTGTAAGAGGTAGGGATTAAGTCTGCACTTCGCACCTGATAGGTAACACCCCTTCACAAAACTAACACGTTTGCAACAGAAATAAGCAGTATCAAGACATAGCAAGAGGGGCAGGATATTCCTTTCCTTACCTGAAGAACTCATGAGACAACAAGCTGGACAGTGGTGGACGACACTTTGGATCTGGATTCAGCAGTGTACAGTGCAAGGTTTGCTGAAAGCTGGAGAGAATGTCTGCTGAAACTGAAAGCCAGAGCACCTACAGTTAGATTTCTCGCTCAGCACTGAACAAGCTATGTTCAGCTATGCACCCTCCCAAAAAACTTATTTTTAGAAGCTCTATTTGATAGCAAAATTGCTCATATACGTCCGAAAGGGAAAACGGCATTTCCATTGCTCTCCCTAAGCTTCGATGCTACTGGGGCACCAAAGAGTGCTACTGTCCTCCAAGAAGCTTCCTGCTCCCTCTCTGCTTGAAGGCAGCAGCTCTTGCTCCGCTGTGGCACAGACCAAGCGAAGCTCTGACTGCCACAGAGCAGATTTGGCAGAGATCACCTTTCGCAGGCTGGTGACCTCCAGCCACATCTCGCCACATTCAAATGCAGGAAGAGGGGAATGCAGGAGAAGCTGAAGCCTGTATTTTAACCTAGCCAACACGAAGAACGCCGATGGCCGCTGAACCTGTAGCACATCTGTCAGCTGCAACAGAAGGCCAATGGCTCAGTTGACACAGGCGAGGAATAAGCTGCTGACGGCAAAATAAACGTGTCATTCCTCACCCTGATCATTTAGGACTGTCAGGAGGTTTTCAACCATTGTTCCAAACGCGTAGGCATCCCTTGCGTGCCCATAGCTGTTGGGCAGAATTTTGAAATCTGCAGACTGAAAAAGCCAAAAAACCCAAAAAGATCAGCAAAGCAGGAGTTTATGAAATACTTGATAGTTTCCATGAATTCCTCCCCCACCAAATACGCTCTCGGATTCTTTTTATAGCACCAAAGCTCCCCTAAAGACTCTACAAGCAGAATATTACACTAAAAAAAACTCCACCAGGGAATTTATAACCCACAGAGGAACTACATCATGATGAAACAATTCCCCCATGAATGCATGCAGCAATTGCAAGTCAACAACTTGGCATTTCTATGGAAACAGGTGTTAATTAGAAAGTGAGCGCTCCTTTAAGATAAGCAACTCATTGGACTTAATAGATCAGAGGTGACTAACAAGTGGAAAAAAAAGGAAGGCTGTTGTATGTGAGAGTTACGCAACCGTGTGACTGCAGTGATCTGGGCAATCTCAGCAGCTACTCTGCAATTTTTGCAAAGCTTTGGTGATTTAGAAGCGTCAAAGCTACAACACAAAGTATTTGAAAAAAAATATTATGACAGCCTGCTGTCCCACCACTCCTTATTCAGATTTTCACTACCCTGTGCCCAACACCGTACCCAAACCAGGGATGGGAGGGAAGGGGGCCGAGAATGAAGAGGGTAAACCTCAGGTATTATCCAGCAGCCGCCTCCTCCCATTCAGGCATAAGGAAATAAAACACATGAATGAAGACTACTTCCCAAACATTGCACTTTTTTATTTGTTGCCAGCAAGAAGTTCCTCCAGCAAGTGATGTTACTCACCATCTCCTCGCAAGGGATGCACGACTCGTCTCGTACTGACTTAACATGAGAGAGGAACTGGAAGAAGAGGAGAGACGTGAGCTGCCTCAATCGCTTATCTGTGCCAAGCAGCAGGAGCAGGCTCTCCCCGTGTGGCAGGAGCTTTGCCCCTGTCCCCTTTGGCTGCCATCCAGGGCAGGCTGCGCTTTGCTCTGCCCAGAGGGGAAGCACAAACGGACCAGGTGTGAAGCACCAAGCTGACAGAAAGCAACTTCAGGGCATCACAGCCAACTCATCCCTTTAGTCCTCAGTCCTATCGTCCCACATGGTCCATCTGGACGGGAAAAGGATTTCATGAGCTTTAGCAGTCAGGTTTTACTGCCGTGCTCTTTGCATTATTGTGCACCAGTTGTGTGTCTGCCTGATCCCTTCTGAAAGGTGATATGCGCCAGGGACACTTGATGGTGAAGGATTTGTAGATCCTCTGGGAGAAAAGGCAATATACATTTACAGCACGGTCCCAGGCTGCAGCAATGGCTCTGCACAGCATGCAGCAGAAATCGAACCAGGAATTTTTCTGCTAAGACCAGTAACAAGCAATGAAGATGCCAGCACAAAAGCTAAAGGTCATTTAAATTATTTTTCTTATTGATTCATTTCAACCTGGATCTTCCTGCTTCACACTAAAGCTTTTTTATTTTTTTTAGTTTGTTTTAAACAGTCCAGAGCAGCAAAGATTTCTCAGTCTTAACCTACCCTCCAACCAGTAGTCTCCCTTAGAAAAATAGCTGCTTTTTGGCTAACGGGGAATTAGTTTCTGTTTGTGTAGACGTAGTTTATAGTCATGATGTCTTTAGAGCAAAAATTCAGGTCAGAGCTGGAAGTAGGCCCACACACTTAATAGTAAATGCAAGTAACTGGAAGGATTTGGGCCCTCACATCCATCGGTGGCCAGTTTCAGCAGGCCAGGAGCTCTCGCCCGGGCATCAGAGGGTGGGCTTTGCTTGACTCTTACCTCTGGGGTGGCTTCATTGAAGTTACAGACTGTTTCCATTCCTCCCAACTTCCAGTGCCCATCCTCACTTACAAACACAGATGATAAACAGACATTGTTATGTGTTAGGTTTCCCTAAAATATATAAGAAAAAAAAAAAAAGGGGTAACAGACTTGGGGATGGATAAGGAAGTAAAATCTTAATCAGCGCTAATTAAGTGCTGCCACAACCTGAGGAAAAGCAGCCAAAAAGCACACAACTCTACAGGTCCTTCAGGATTTTGAAGGTGATTAGCAGGTATTTGGCAGAAGGGCTGGGGTTTCGGAGCAGACAAAGCTCTAATTGTCACAGCCCTTGCAATGCAACTGTAAATGCAGAGAAGACCTCCAACTATGAACTCAAAGCTCAAATGCTACACTCTGAGCTGGCAATTTAACTGTAGTCCTGGGCAAACACACAGTGCCAAAAGAGGGGAGCGGTGACACTGATCCCTGACACGTGGCAACAGCTGTAAATAAATGCCAAGGCCAAGCAATCCATTTCCCTAAAGAAGCACTGCAAGCAGATGTCAATTCACGATTTGGGAACTGCTCCTTTACTTCCAGAACCCACAGCAATTCAGCTTCCTCCTACAAAGCAACCAATGATTTTAGCAGGTTCCGGGGTGTGTGTCTGCCTTTTTGTGAAGAACTAGGCATGAGACAGTCATCCAGGCAAGCCCAGGTACAACGCTCTCCTGTCATGTTTCATCTGGCTCCCACCAAAGCCTGACAACTGCTGCCGGTGGTACCTACCCTGTCATGAAGGAAGATGAGCGCCAGCAACACGTCATAGATCCCTGCGCAGATTTCTGCAGAAGAGAGTGTCTCCAGGACCATTTCCAAAGGCCTCACACGTTCTGTAACCAGGTGGATCCCATTTGCTTCCACAGTACAAGAGAGGAAGCGCAGAAGGCAAGGGTGGCGCAAGGTTTTCAGGTGCTTCCAGAAACAAAGACATCTGTTAAAGCTCATCCAGTTTCTTCCAATCTCAACCTCTTTTGGCTGCAGAGCTTAGCCTTGTACTTTAAGCCATGTTTTCTCCTTGCATTTAGATAGCCCAGCCCTGCTCACCATGCACTCAGCACACTGACTCACTCATTGCAGAACCCTTTATAATTCATCTACATAAAGTCTTACACAGAATAAACACAGTATTTTGGCTGGGGTCCACCTAAGAAAGACTCTCTGACTTAGGTCTGCACGAGGAGACCAGTACTCTACAAAGTAACACAGGTGTTGCTATCCAAACACCACTTCCCACCACTGCTCCCATCGTGTGGCACGCAAGGATCGTCGCAGCTTCTGACCCTCTTTTCCCCTCCTGCATGGCAGCTGTTTGCAGCCAGGGTCAACTTCAACCTTTTCTCCTGCCCTTACTCCCCAGGGGTTTGAACCTCATTAACTGATTCCCATCCCTCCAAGAAAAAAATGAGTTTGTCCCAGGCATGCGCTCTACGGTACCTTGGCAGCTTTATTAACTTTATCTTCATTCTCTCGCTTGTACACAAAGACCGAAGCAAGTTTGCCATCTTGTAGCACGGCCGGATAAATTGTGTGTCCAGTTGGCAGCGTGAATGGCGGCTCTTCTAGTGTGTAGCTCTTTAAAGCGCTGTTCTCAGAGCCCATCACTCGCAGAGTTCGGCCGTTGTGGAGGTTCCCAAACAGGCCTTTGGGTGAAGGAAGATTTTTTCAGGCAGATTCAGTTCTGGCGGGCACTGTCCAGTTCGCCTTCAGAGCATTTTCTGAAAAGCATGAGACAGCCATGAAAAACCTCGTCCTGCCAGTATCCTCAGTTAAAGGACAAGAATAAAATTCCCATCCATTGTAAGGGAAACCGAGTGTCCACGAAAGGGTTCAGATAAACAGGCGAGCAGCTCTCTAGCTGTGGAGCTAGGACTGCGCTGGCATCTGTGCCAGCATCACCACCAGACCTCACCAGCTCCGCCACAGATAAACAGACAGTACGGCATCCACAACTAGTCCTCGACCTGGCTACCAAACCGAGAATCCACCAAACCCAGGATCCACCAATACCCCAACTCGTGCAGACACCTCCTCCAGAGGTTTAATTCAGATCAAGCCCAGTCAGCAGTTAGGAACTGTGACTGACGCCGCCTTAGAACACAGCGGTGCCTTAGGAGCCCCCAGCCTTCTTAAAAGCAGCCGTTCCTCAATTCTCCGAGCCACAGAGGACTTCAGCGAAGCTATGCTCAGGTAACCTCCTGCATTACCTTCTCTCCATCTGACAAATATTCCGTCTGCCTGCCAAGCCTTCCTTCCTCCCACAGCCTCTGTCAGGAAGAGGCTGACACAGATTTTTGTGCTGCTTCCTCGCACACAAAACCGGTAAAACAAACACGCTGATTGCACAGGCTCTTTTAGAAAACACGGACCGAGCATATGCTCTGTAATCAGGCTTGTCATCACAGGCTACGGGCGAGACCCTGAATACCGGTCTGTATACAGAAGTTAGCAAACCATCTTCAGTATTGAGAGGAGAAAGCAAAATCTCAGTTTTTAGGAAAAGTGGGGAAAACCATTGCACACCCCCACACGGTTTTTGCAACTGGAGAATCGGTTTATGGCCGAGCATTTATCCGCATTCTCTGCTTTTTTTCAGCTTTGCTTTGTTTGCTAGCTCTACTGTAATTATTTCTCAGTCAGATTTTGCACAGGACAGCTGAAAGCACCTGAACTGACCTAGTGGCTCGCGTTACTCCAAATCCATATGGACATATTCATCGGTTACAAATTTAGCTTCAGGGACGCCCACAGTTCTGAAATATCGTAACATCAGAGTCATTCAAATAACTGCGATCTACCTTCAGTGCCACTGTATGACAACCAGCTCCAGACAAGCATCCCCCACGCCAGGTAACCGTCCCTCAGGAGGAGCCCAGCAACTCTCTGTATCAAACGCCAAGCACCTTGAAGCGAGGAGCTTCGAACACCCAAGCAGCGACAGCAGCCTGTGGAACCACGAGCCACACTTTTCAGGAACACGTCAGCTTCGCAAAACTATTGCTTGGTTTCTTCTCTTTGTCACAGCACTCCAAAACACACTGGCCATTGAAACTCCAGCAGGCAAAAACATTTGCAAAAGTGCAAGCCCAGGTGTGGCTAAAACCCACAGAGAAATTCTCCTGATGCTAAAATAAACTGTCAGTCGCACTACACTGTGCAAGGACCACGTATGCTTTCTGGGTTAAGAGCATTACCCACATTATAACCCTTTAATATCTTATTTTCAATAAATTGTAAACATGAACATTCAATGTAACACATAGTGCACCTTGAGATGGAGTGGAGCCCATCAGGGAAAGACAGAGGGACTGGTGGTTAAGAACAATTTGGGTTTGCTACCATAAACTGTGTTAAGAGCTGGAATTTCAATTTAGCTCCTTTATGGAGTGATAACACTCTGCATAAGAGGCATCTAACCTGAAACAGGTACACTAAGCCCTGTCGCTCCACAGCTGAGAGGGAGGCAATTCCCCGTTTTCCGCTCGCCCTGCCCACCACCTCCCGTGCCGGCAGAGCCCCTGGAAGCGGATGTCGGAGGTGATGAACCAAAGTCTGAGGTTTCCCAACACGGCAACTGAAAGGCACCTTGCGCAAGCAGTGCCACGAAGGCGGGCAGGTGGGTGATCAACAGGCAACAGCCTCCCTGGGCAAGGAAGCGGGATTTTGTTGCACCTTCCGATGGACTGTCCAACCCTGGACACCAGGCGTGGGGAAAAGCGCACGCACTTTAACAGAGGGCATTAAAACGCCCAAGAAACCCCAGCGTGACACCAGCGCCCACAGCGCACTCAAACACAACTACAGGTATTTGCGCTTTTTTCCCAGAAAAGCCAGCTTTTTGCCCTCAACGCATCCCTTACCTGCAAGTTACCGACCCCGGCACGGAGGGAGGGCACCGTCACCATTTCCCGAGCCGGGCTGGCAGCACCTGCCCCGAGCGAGGCCTGAGGCACCGGCTCCAGCCCCAGCCACCCACCCGGCCCAAGCGCGGGCGGAGTGCCCGTGCCCCGGCCAGCGCCAGGCCGGGCACCGCCGGGGACACCGACACCGGGCCCCCGGGACCGCCGGCGCCCTGGAGCGGGTTGGGGAGCGCAGCCCTGGTCACCCCCATCACCGCCTCACCACCACCACCACCCCCCCCCCCCAGCCCCTCATTAACGGCCTCCGCCATCGGCCCCTGCTACCTTCCACTACTTGCCTCCACCATTACCCCCTGTCGCTTCCCATTACCGGCCTCCGCCATCGGCCCCCGCTCCCCACCTGCTCCCCGCCGCCCCGGTTGCGGGGTACCGTCGCCTCGGCCCCGCCGGCCGCTCCCTCCCTCACAGCGCCGCCGCCGACTGGCGCTTCCGGCAGCGGCGGCACCGTTGAGTCTGACGGGCGGCGGGCAGAGCGCCACCACTCCGCCGTGCGCGCCCCCTGGCGGCTGGCGGGGCCGGCAGAGGCGGGGCCGGCAGAGGCGGGGCGGGGCCGGCGGGCGGCCATCTTGCGCGAAGGCGCGGCCCCGCGAAGCAGCGGCGGCGGCGGCCATTTTGGTTGCGGGCGAATCTCCCCTCAGGCCGCTACTTGCCCTTTCCCGCGGCAGTTCGGTACCGGCAGCGAGCGCCCGCTCCCTGCCCGAGGCTGCCAGCGCTCCCAACTCCTTCAACCCGGTCCCTCGGGAATCGTGGCAGCAACTGAACCGCGGTGCACCCCAGCGGCCGGGCTGTCTCAAAAGGCCGGCACCATTCCTGCTGCTCGGCGCCTCACGGCAGGCCCTACGCCTCAAACTCCTTTCCTGTGTGGAAACGAGCAGTGCTGCCTGTGGTTTATGGCTCTCGGGCGCTTGGGGAATAGGTGTCTCCCTCCTTCGAATGCATAGCGGCGTCCTGTCCCACAGCCGCGTTTTGTGGGCTAATTTCCTTCCATGGTTTCCCTGCGTAGCCCCCACACCGCTGCTATGGGGGGTCGAGCAAGGGCTTCCTGCCCAGCCCAAATAAAGGGTGAAAACGGCGTCCGCGAGGCAGGTGGTCTGTCTGACACATCGCCCCGCGCCATCGCCCCGAGCCCCGCGCGTTTGCTTTGGTGGTGTAACCCGTGCATCATAAGGAGATCTATTTAATGCCATTAAAACTAATCGCTCTCTGTGCTGCGGACTAAAGTGGCTCTGGGGAGAGATTTCACGTGAGTATTTTGGACAGCAGAATGAACGTTGAAAGGAATTACTACAGTGCAGTGGGAGGTCTGGGCTTTTCACACACTATTTTCATATCGCCAGTGTTATTCCAGTTTCATGCCGCGCCAGGGCATTAGGATGTGGTTTGCTCAGTCATTTTGAACCTAACGCTTGGAGCGAGCGGGGCCCAGCAGCACACCCCGTACCCGTGGCCTCGTCTAGACAAAGGTTTAATGGCAATGTCAGCCTGTTTAACAAAGGTGGTCTAAGCTGTGCAAACTCCTTGGCTTTCTTTAGTAACTAAACTCCACCAGTTTAGCCTGCATTAAATTTTGTGCTGTCAAATCTGGCATGAACTTGTAGACTTCTTTACCAATAATACGCTTCTCCCCCACTTTTTAGCGAAGCCTTCCAGTTCGTGCCCAGAGCGTGGACCCTGCAGATGCCCCCAGAGACACAGGTCTGCTGGCCAGTGACTTGTTTATGCTAGAGTCCCTTCAGCGCAACAAAGCCACGGGTATCTGGACAGAAAAAGGGAATCCCTTCAGATTCACACTGAAACTCTGTTCAATTGAGCTTCGCAATCTGTTTCAGCAAGCAAAGAGGTAGGCTTTCTTCTATGACTGCGCACTGGGAGGTCCATAAACTGTCACGTTGGGATTAAGAAAGGGCAGAGGGCTAGGAGGACTCTGCTCCTCTGGCAGAGGGATATATTGGCAGCTGGATGATCTGTGTCTTTTTAAATAAAGCAGAAAGATGACAGGAGGAGGAGGGTGCAGAAAAGTAGAATGGGTCACACACAGTGTGTGAGGCAAAGTATGTCACCTATTATGGGGTAACGTGATGCATACAGGAACAGAAACTAAAATGAAGTTCAGATATGCCTCTTTCAAAGGTAGGAAAGATCCAGAGTCTTTGGCCCAAATGGGACAGTCATACCAATGGACCCTGGCCCCAAAATGCAAAATAAGGGGAACTGTGAACATTCCTCAGCGGTTTATTCAAGGGCCTAAGCATGGATTTATATGTCCTCTGTGTGTTTGTGGCAGGGGAAAGGCAGAAGACTGGAACAACTGCAGGTAAAGACAAAAAATTCTTAATAAGCAACAACTGATTTCTACTCACAGCACTTGGCTCTGGCTTCAGGCTGTGGTGTAATTCATGTGGCTCTCAGGAAACAAAAGCAAACTTTGGCTGCTGTGCATCATTTACAGTGTATTTACTTTGCTGGAGTGCCTCTGTGGAGAAGCACTCCTTCCCTCGATCTGCTTTTCCTGTGCGAGTCCATTGTTCCATACGAACTGAAGAGGTACTGAGGCACGCGCCCTGCTGAGGGCCCTACTGTGCCGCTGTGGAAACACACACGAGCTGGGCTTCTGTCCTTCAGACTTTGCAGTTTGCCTTTTCCTGAGAACAGCCAATGTAGGCTCCTCCAGAGAATAACTCAGGACGTAATGAGGTAGGAGTGAACCCTCTTCCTCCTCTTTCAAGGGCAGAAGAATAGACAGGGAACTACCAGGATTAGAGAGCTCTCAGCAAGTGCCTCCGTAGGTTTGTAACTGGTTATTTATGTCGATTGGGCAAGAAAAGATTGGCATAGTAGAGAGACAGACAGCTAGTAACAGTAGAAGAGGATGGAGCAAAAAGCGTTATCTATGGAATAGAGCCCGTAAGGTGTAAGAGGACAACTGGGGAGCATTGTCCAGCAGGCTATGCTGCAGTCACTGTCTGCAGTGTAGAAATGTTCCCCAGCTCCTCCTCTTCCAGGCCACAGGGCCTTTGGAAAGGCAGAGGGAAGAAACAGGGCTGGGGTGGCGCTCCCAGCACCCACCTGAACTGCAGCCGGTGTCTATTCCAGTGATGTCCTCCTGCCGTACAGACATGGTGGTTACAACTGCATTACAGTAGCTTTTTGCTGCTAAAGGTATTTCCCAAGTACTCAATTTCTTAATAAACAGAAGTGGGTTTCTCTTTTTAGGGGCAGGGACCCCAACATACCAACTCCAGAAAAGTCCGTGTTCTCACTCAAGTGGGTTTCTAGACAGACTGGTTGCAAACGTCACCTTCTACCTGTGACCTGGGTGCAACGCAGCGCTGTCAGCCACAGGCAGGCGGCTCCCGTACCTCTCCTGTTGCCTCAGAGCTCTCTCCTTAACCTCATAAAGAAAAAAAAAGAGCAGATCACAACAACTTTGAGGGCTGACAGCTGCAACCTAAGTGGCACCAGTAAGCCAGCTTCACTGTGTTGTATGTTTCTTGAGGATGGTCATGGAAGGAATGAAGGTTGAGGCTATTCTCAGCCTTCTCCCATGAAGAGTGGACAGCTGAGCTTACCAGTGGCGTATTACAGGAATTCCATTACGGAATCTGCCAGAGGAGCTCGAAATCTCTTGTATCTAAACAGAGCTTGTCCTGCTTATTCCAGAAGAAGATACATCTTGTTCCTGTTTCATTTAATCCAGAGAGGATTAAATTAAACAGAATCATAGCAGACTTATTTCAGAATGAAATGCACATGTTAAGCTGTTATCAGACAGCTCCACGCTCACACCGGTATTTAAAAAATTTGAATCAGGTCCTTCATAAGCTCACTGGGCCAAGGATACTTGTTTACTTTTGCTTTTCCTCACCCCCTGTTGCCCTAGTAAGCTCCTAAGTACTAGTGTGGTACAAATAATAATTTAAAACAAGATCTTAGGCTGCCGCATTAAGTAGATAGTTTGCTCACTGAAATTACACTGTACAGCTGCAGAAAGCCTGAATAATAGCTAACAGACGTATGAACTTCTCAGCCTATGCTTATTTCATTGTGCTATTAACTTTACAGCCTAATTATATCTAAAACACCTGCCTAACCAAACTCATTAATTAATTAGCAGCAGACTGGGAAAGAGGATACTTCTGGGATGGCTAGGGATTGCTGCTGTAGGGAAAGAAAAAAGGAGCTATACAAAGTCAGGGAGAGAAACCAGGAAAAGGAAGAAAGGACAGAAGTTGTAGAAGTTGCTAAAAGAAAGCCGATCCCTCCTCGCCCCATTTTACGCAGGATACAGTACTCAGGGACTGAATCCATAAATACAGATAATTAAAAAGTTACCCTACAGGTCAGACTCTCCCGTCTCCCTCTGACACCCACAGGAAATGTGATATAGATTGAAAAGTCTATGTGCTCATATCTTTTTTCCCGTTTCTGGCTCAGGAACCGTAATTAAAGGGAAAATCAGCCTCTCTCCTGCCTCAGAGAGTATAGTGGCACAGCTGGTTTTCATCTTGGCTAGCAGGCTCTGTCCTCAGGCTACTAAGTGCTGAGTAATTTTTACCAAGCTCTGCTTGCAGATAAATGATGTTCTTCTCTTAGCTGCTGCCAGGCAAAGCTACAAATACTTGATCTTTTATTCTTTTCTCATAAACTGCTAACACTGAATGCTAAAAATGCAGCCAGAGATTTTTCCACTGCCATTTATTCTCAGCATGGTCACAACTGTATTACAATTACAGACACCCACCCCTTTGCTGAAGCTCAACTCTAGTTCCTCGTTAACCTGAAGCTTCCAATTAAAGGCTCCTTCAGTTTCATTGATAGTTTGCATATACTCCAAGGACCCACTTCATTTTTTTTTCTTCCCCAAAACACATTCCACGAGAAGGGCAACTGCTTTAAATAACTTCACACTAATTTTCTGGAAAAGCCTGACGATCGAGTGCCAGTCTGAAAAGAAAAGCCTGTGTCTTAATATGCAGTTTGGGTAATCTCTCGCACAGCTATAACTATAAAAATATCTGAAAGCTTTTGAGTAAATGTGGCACAATGGCTGGGCAGATAAAGCGTGGGCCCAGACCAGTGGAAAGAATCTCAAAAGATATGACACTGGAAACCCATTAGTTTAATTCAAGTTTTTCTGCAAGTTTCTAGTAAGATTTTACACCTTCTAAGAAACTGCGTAAGAATTAGTTAAAAATGATTTAAAAAAATACTAGTTAATCTTGGCAATGTTGTTTTTCCACCTACCTCCAGTAAGTGAAGCCATGAACACAAAGTCAGCGCAGGGAGGAGGCTGAAAGCTGGTAAGAAATACCATGGCTAATTTTAGAATCGCTTCCAGTCATGCAGTATGAAACACAGGGAGTAATGGTGCATATGAAAGTACTTGCACACTTTTAAAAGATAAAGCAAGCTTTAAAAACAACCTTGATTTCAAAAATATTTGTAAAGTGTAAGACTAATAGTTTGTCAGCTTCCTAAACAAGGCCATGCCTTTGAAGATCACCTTCCTAGCACATACACCAGTCTTACGGGATTACTGGCTACTGGTTTAGTAGTATCGGCCCCCCAATGCAAGTCTATATTCTGTTTAAGCCAGAAATGAGGGAGGAAAAAGGTGAGGAACAATTCAATGGCAAATCAGTAGCCATTTAAAAAAAAATCATGAGGTGGGGGTAGCTTTTCTTTTAAAAAGTGAAAATTTGAACTGCTGTCTTGATGTCTGTGGTAGAGGGCATTTCTGTACACTTTCTTCTGTCTCTTATGGGCAGGGGTACACAACAACAGCTTTAGCCTAAACTCTGTTTGCACGCGGCATGTTTCAGAACGCGGCTTAACACAATCACCGTGAGTCCAGCGTGAAGGTGCCTTGGCCCGTCTCTGCTGCTCAGTCAATGATCCAGCCTAACCCCTGTGACCACACAGGACAGGACGCGTTTGTATTTCAGCATGGGGAAGTTGGGGGGAAGGCTCTGCATCTGGATTCTCAACCAAGTTACAGTGGGTTTTTTTTCTCTTGCTAGTCCTCAGGATGTGGCTGACACCTCTCAGCCCACAGAACTCTATTTAAACACTGTGGTAAAGGTATTCTGTTGTAGTGTAGTTTCTAATTTTAAGTGTTTTCAAGCATTTAAACTAGATTGTAAATGTTTGAAGCTCCAGGGGAGTGAATCTGTGCCATCTTTCCATTATTAAAGTCTTCAGACCCACAACTGGACTTTGGTTAACTACGTGTTAGGGCAGCGCCAGGAGATGCTGGGGCTTAACAGTGTTCCTGTTGCTTAAGTGTTAGAGGGAAACAGTCCATGTTGAACACGCTTCACATGAAACATTCTTCTTAAATGCCTTGTAAAACAAACGAAACATCGGTTAGAAACACATTCACCGCCACTGACCACACAGGTTTTTATATTTAATAGAAATTAAATTAGTAGCTTAATATACATAATGTGACACTTTCCAGTCCAGTAGCTTTCCAATTCTTGCTTTCAAGTCACAGAACAAATACTGTACAAAAATGATAACAAAGAGCAACCAAAGAGCAAACACTGTCACTAAAACACTGGACCCAGGAAGGCTAGCTTTATCTGGAGCTACACACGCCAAAGGATACGTAGTGATGGACCCATCGTGGTACAATCATGCATTACCAAGGGATAGATTTACTGCCGGCCACGGCCGCGGCCACGCTGATTCCTCCAGGGCAGGTGGCAGCATCCTGGGCAGCAGACGGGGCTGTTTTATCGTGCTCCGTAGCTGTAGTAGTAAGGTTCATCCGGGCGGTAGCCATAGGCAGTCGCTGGGCGGCCAGGAACCCCTGGTGATTGACCAAATCCATCAACTCCCATGCTACAAAAAAAAGAGGAGAGAGAAACTGTAGGTTTTTGTATGGTAGGGGAGGTGCACTAGTGCTGGTGTCTCCAACTTTTCCTGCCATGCAGATAATTTTGTGAGGCAACTTCGCAAGCTGCCTTCCCCTTCTAGCCAGCACTGCTCCGTCTCCTCCTCTCCTGGTGGGAAAAGAAATGCTGCAGAGAAATCAACACAACTCTTGTCGAGGAACGGTTTTCAGGTCAAACAGAAATCCCACAAGAGACAGACATCATCTCTTCTATCCTTTTATGTATTCACTGGCAAAGCACGTTAGTTCTGTGACTCAGTTTCTCTATCTGTACATTAAAGTTAGCGTCTTTCAGGAAATGCTTCTTGCAAAGCCCACTGGTAACCCTACCCTACACAGCGCATCTGAATAATCCGATTTCCTTCCTTCGGTACATTTCTGAAGCCCCTGGGAAAATACCAGCTAGAAATGAGAAAGTGAGAGTATCTGGCACGGCAACATAGTTCAGCAAAGGACAGTGTTTCTGGTGGGATACGAGATTGACAGCCAAATGGCAGAAAGAATTCATCATACACTGAAAGGCTATATACTAATGAGACAGAATAATTCATTTTTCATACAGAACAGCATCTTTTACACCTAAAAAGTCCCACAGCAATGAATTAGATACTAAAACACAAGAACCGTATAGGGAAAAGTGGCACATATTTCATGCTCAACAATAACTCACGCAGGAGGTAGAGGAAAAATGAACATTGCCTAAGATACTGGATTACTGCCTATTCATAGCTATGTCACTTTTTAACTTCCACTTCAGTAGAAGGACAAATGGAAAAGGATTCTGATTTATTGTCTGACTAAAGATGCATTGAAAGGAGTTGAACTTCCCCTCTGAAGACTGTCAAAACACAAAGAACCAAAGTGCTTTTGGAGTGGGGAAAAGCTGAACCTCATTACCGCCAATTAGACATATGGAACACGGGTTATGCAACAGTCGAGGCTGGGAAAGAATGACCCATCCAGAAGATGTACAATGGGTGGGCCCCAGGCCCTGGCTCAGCAAAAAGCTGGCGCTGCTCAATCGGTTGGACTGAAAGGGCTCCGCTGAAGTGGTGGGAGACCATGTCCATCACTCCGTGTCCTTGCAAAGATCCTTTCCTCGGATCATGCCTCCCTGAGGTGCTAGAAAAGGATCCTTAGGTTCCTGGTTTCTCAGGAAACTTGTTCACTCCTGGGATATTCCAATAATCACGTGAAGGTGGAACGTCTGAGACTGAGATTTGTCCTCTTGGAGGGAGGGGACACAGTCGACAAGCCAAACCGCAGAGAAGATAATTCTTTTTCACCTGAATGTATCTTGAGAAATGCAGCGCCCTGAAAGGATTTTGCTATGTCCACATCTGCTTGTCTGTGTTTGCATTAGCGATGCCCCGTCTTGTCCCTCGTACCCAGAGCCATCAGTCTGACCTTAAAGGCGGATCAGTCCCTTCAGCACGGCAGAGAGAAGCAGAGTGGCAGCGGTACCCTGTAGTGGTGCAAAGCTATGCCAACACATGCCTCTGGCTCCACACCTTCCTCTGGCCACCCGTTCCTTCCTGTATCCCCTCCAAAGTCCTATTACTCTTTTCCAAGCCCATTATGAAACGAGCTGGTGACCTCTGAGGCACCTTCTCCACGTCCCTCCTTTGTACCTGGCAAAGAGCAGCTTTCTCATTAGCAGCCTTGAGGCTTTAACAGATGCCTGAAAGAAGGGATTAGGAGCAATCCTGTTAGTTTGTCTGTACCTAACCCTCATCTCCAGAAACACCAAACCCTGCACCCACCTTAGTCAGAGGATGGTCCCCACTTCTGCCACTGTTCCTGGTTTGCAACGTGCAATGGGATTAGACAGACCTCATGTGTGCTGCCATTAGGTACAGCTTTCTGCGTACAGCCCACAAAGCTCTTCCGAACAAGCCAACGAGGACCTAGCCTGAAGCTGACCAATTTCTTTGGCAGTTCAGAAAACCAACAAGTTGAATAACTACTGTAAAACAACGCCGATTCTTTAAAAGGCTTATTTCAATACTGTTAGTATTAGAAGTTAATAACATACTTAAAGCCGTAGTGGGATTTGGAAGTGCAGAGGCCACTTTTGTTGTGCTACTACAAGTTCCCTGGTGTCAGTGATGCCACATGTGTAACACTGCAGAGAAGCAGGATATTTTCAGGCTACCTTTAAACCAGGAATTCCATTGTTGTCTTCTGAAGATCCTTAAAGTATCTATGACTGATGTATAACAAAAAGATATTTTAACAGAAAACACTTTTCTGGGTTTATTTTTCAATGTATTTTTCTGTGACTATAACAACATTAGTTGCAGGTAAGTTGTGTTTACTACCAGTATGGTAGAATAGGGCCTCTTTGCGTTTCTGCTAACTACAGAAAACTTCATTCTGGAAAGATGTTGTAGGTGAGCGAGTAGGCTGTGAGTCAGTAGCTGTGAGTGCTGTAGGCAGGGATGCCGCTGACGGCAAGTCAAGCTCGTAGGGGCTGTGCCTTGGCTTACAGGGCTGACAACAGTAGCCATCCGCAGGTTTACGGTGGCAGGGAAGGACACAACAAATACAGCAGCCTGAGACATGTTGCGAAGCAGGACTTTCTTCTTAAATGTACGTGTGGCTTCTCTTGATGGCTGCAGCGTTTCAAGATCTTCTTTTGGTCACTCCATGCTGTATTACCGAACTAAAACAACATTGGGGTTTTGGGGGGTGAGGTGTAATAACGCCCCTGAGCCACGAGGTGGCAATGGGTCTCTATCCCTCCAGGCAGAGCTTTCCCAGCTACTTCCAGTTTAGTAATCCTTATTCAAAGAACTTTTAAATGTATTTAAATTGATAACGAGAGCAGGGAAAATATGGTTTCAATCACATTCTCAGCAAATCATTTTTTTTTATATTTTTTTTATAAATGTGTAAGTAATTAGGTAAAGATCCCTAGAGTTTAAACTTTGAGGAGTATCAGTTATTTCCAAATGGTTTAGACATATGTTAGTGTCCTGTAGAAAACTGGAAGAGATGGATCAGCTGATAACTGCTTTGGACAGTTAAAAAAAAAAATAAAAAGAAAGGAACAGAAAATCACATTAAAACACCTTGATCAAATCACCACTCTCTCCTATCTAAATATTTCTCTTAAGTAAATGAAGGCCTGTCCATGCTTCAGAAAAAAAAGTTGGCTTAATTTTCCCATGTTAGTGCTCTTGAAACATACCAGCTTTGCCTATTTGATTGTTTGCACTGGCAGCCCCTAGCAAAAAGCTCGTCCTCTTCGTTGAAGGCAAGGCTTTGGAGGCCAGGAGGTAACTGAGGGGCAGGGCAACAAAACAGCAAACACGCGTCTGGAGACCGGAGTCTGGCTCACCCAGGAGGCTGGCAGGCCAAGGGCAATGACTCTGCAAGCATAACCTACCAAGGTGGAGACAGGGGCTTAAAAACCGAGTTCTGATGAATCCCTGCCACTTCTGCCAAGAACAGCAGAAGGGTAGAGCCAGGAAAGATGGTAGCTTGTCGGCTGTAAACACTTGTTGGGTAACGATTGGCCTGAGCTCGTGATTTGTGGCATGTGTTCTTAGATTTATACCAGCAATCAACTTCAAAACTTGCTCCCAGGAAAAACGCGGTGTTGGCCTAATACAGGGAAAGTCAGTCCTGAGCAGAGCAAGCATCAGCCTGTCTTCCCAAAAAGTGAGGGACACATAATTATGCCACTGAGGCAACAACACTCATCCCCCCCATTGGTATTTTTTCCTCCTGTTAGTCAGCCCTGTTCAGCTCGGTCCCCAGCAGAGGTGCATGCAATCCCTGCAGCTGTAGAGTGGATACACATCACACACCACCACAACGAACTCCTTGGATAAACGACTTTGGCCGTTGCCTTAGTCTGCGAGTTAAGGCAGTTTTCTCTCAAAAAATTGCACGCGTGCACACAGAGGGATTGGTGCTTGCTAACCATGTCCTCAACGCACAACTGCTTCCTTGTGCAAAGCATACCACCAGGTCTGGAGCTGATGGAGTTAAACAGTGAACAGCCCAGCTAATTACTACGTACTGCTAACCTCAGTTACTGGTTCATTTTGAGACCCTTTAAAATATGAACTGTGTATTTTACCCCTATGCACTCTCTTAATGATTTGTTTTTTTTAGACTGAAATCACTTCCAGCCATCAGTTATACTCGCGGTCTCTACACATGCACTTCTCCAAGCACAAATATTTCTTTTTCCTATTGGTCTGCCAGCCCCTGTCAGAGCAAATTTCACTTTAAACTAAATGCTATGATACTTAAAACCTCTTGGATTACTCAGGCTGCTAGTGTGATCTATGACCTTCCCCCAAATGACAGCTGAACTTTCCAATTTGCTTGTACTGCTGGGGAACTGAAGAACACATGCCGGAGAGGAAAACGTTCCTGATGTGCATGAGTGAGGAGAGATTTCTTAACAGCTCTGCTTATTGATACTTTGATTCATGACATCCAAATTAATATGCCCATCTAGGATCCTAGGTGCCCTGACCTAATTTAAAATGTAAAGACCAATCGTGTCCCCCCTCACAGCAGGAAATGCCAGCCCACAACCCACTGTGTTCCACAAAATACTTAACTTTCCTTAACTCCCTCCCGCATCCAGAGCCTCAGAGGGTAGACAGTCATTGCGGTATGTCTGGAAGACTGGGCAGCCTCAGACAGGGCGCACTCTGCCAGCATCCCTCTGCTGGGGTTCCCCTCGCGGTAGCTTTGCTGCGCGTGACTGCTCAGTGCAGGAAGAGAGGCTCTTGAGCTTAATCCGAGTAGGATAATTAGCACCTGCGTGCAGGCTGACCACGGAGCAAGGCTGCTTTCCTTAAGTTCTCCTGATGCGATAGACACCTGAGCCTGTCCGCACCAGCGCTCACAGTGTTCCTAGGGCTGGTGCTGACAACTCGCTCTAAAACGGCTACTAATTCCTCCGGCACAAGCAGGGCCTCAGAAAGGCAAGTCCCGGGTCACTGGGGAAATTCTTGCTCAAAACTAACCCCTTGAAGTCCAACTGGAAATCCCTCAGTAAGACACACGGATCTCAGAGCAATCCCAGCAAGAAACCCTGCTTGGGAAACAGGCCTGCCGTCAGGAAAGAGGCATGAAGCAGCCAGACAATAATCGTACCAGACTGTACTGTAAAAGCCTATGACTGCCTGTGCAGGGAAAAGTGGCCCAGGAAAAGTCTTCACCTTAGATTGTGGAATACCAGTTTAGGAGCTTACACCTTAGGGCCAAAATTTCATCCTTTTCTACATATCAGTTTCATGGTTGGTAACCCAAACTTAAAGCACCCTGAAATCCAAGCTAAACACTTACGGTGCTTCCCCCACACCCATGATTTCAGCTGCATTTCCGTTCATCCTAAACCTGTTCTAAAACCCCGTCAATCCTCCCTCCTTACTCCGCATCAACAAGGCTAATACCAGCCTCGTGGCTCAGAGGCTCTCAGCTACCCCCTAGGGATAAAAGTTTTATAATTTTATTAAAAATAAAATCTATTTTATTTTAAAAAATTCAATCTATACATTTATAATTCACTAGGCAGGTGATCACACCTGCAACTTTGCAGAACTGCTCCTGAGTGTCAGAGAATAGGGTTTAAACCAGAAGGTTTCTGAGTCTCTGAGCATCCCTCAGAAGCCTGGCATGGTTTCAGTTGGGACAGAGTCAGCTTTTTTACCAGGAGCTGGTCAAGCGCTGTGTTTCGCATTTGGGATGAGAAATACTTTTGGTAGCACACTGGTGGTTTTTGTTGTTGCTAAGATCTCAAGGCCTTTTCTGCTCCTCACACAGCCCCGCCAGGGAGCGGGCTGGGGGTGCACAAGGAGTTGGGAGGGGACACAGCTGGGAGAGCTGACCCCAACTGGCCCAAGGGCTGTTCCATGCCATGTGACATCATGCTCAGTATGTAAAGATGGGGGAAGAAGAAGGAAGGGGGGACGTCCAGGGTGATGGTGTTTGTCTTCCCAAGTAACCACTATGTGTGATGGAGCCCGGCTTTCCTGGAGATGGCTGAACACCTGCCTGCCCATGGGAAGCAGTGAATGAATTCCTTGTTTTGCTTTGCTTGCGTGTGTGGCTTTTGCTCCATGTATTTCACCGTCTTTATCTCAACCCATGAGTTTTTTCCTCACTTTTACTCTTCTGATTCTCTCCTCCATCACAAGTGGGGGGACTGAGCAAGTGGCTGCATGGTTCTACCTGCCAGCTGGGGTTAAACCATGACAAGTTCACAGCAACCCCTCTGTTTCCTCTGTACCTTCTCCCTTTATACACCTTATATTATTGTTTCTAAAAAACACTGTCTTCACTCTCAAAACATCCCCCACCTTACCCCCAAGCAGACATTCAGAATTTCATGCAGCACATCCTTGAAGTCCTAATGTTTCCCTTCTGTGAATCTACTCGTGTGTGTCAGCACCGTTGATAACATATGGTACAGTTACCATCCCATATTGCTTTATAAACTATCATGCCATAAACCCCTGTAATCTATAATGCTATATCAAGTTCCTGCGTATAACGGACAAAACGATGAATTCAGATGAATAGTGAAGGCTGTGTTTCCCTCAGGAGGTACCTAAGCCATAGAGGTGGCACACCAGTCTAATCTTGAGACAACACAACATTATAACCTGTACAACTGAAATGCAGTTTACCGTTTATAATACCTGCCCACAAGAGACACAGGAGTTTGCCAGCAGCAAAGTCTGTGTTTTTTCTCTCTGACTGAGTTTTTTTTGTTTGGTTGAGGTTTTTTTAAGTGTTGATGAAAGGTGCTAGACCATGGGTCTGAGACAGCGACTGCAGTGCAGGGCAGTATAATCACATCTGGGATGCAGCAGAGGCTGCAGTCCTGCTAGCCCAGTTAGGAGACTGGTTAGTGAAGGCTGCGGCTCCCTCCCTCCGGCCTTGACCCATTGTACAGTGAGGATTGCGGCAGGGTGTGCATTTAAGCACAGGAGGTGGGAAATGTTTTTGAATTCCATGTTTCTAAAATTATCTCCAAGTAAGAAATATTTAGCTAATCCTTTGCAGGTAGCAGGTAACCACCACACTTCAAGCAAGGCTCAAAGCCTGTGAGAACCCCGTATCTGCTGATACTCGCTGTCAGCTGAACACCGGAGGGGACACCTTTTTCATAACGCCAGTCATGAAAGAGTGGAGGGCGTCAGAAAGTAGCATGAGGCTGGTTGCCTTTTCCCTCACTTAGTCTCTAGCGATTGAGAAGATGATCCTATTTACTTCTACGTGCCAGCTACCTCTGGTTTTGCTACACTGACCATAAATTTTCTGTCCTTCAGAGCAAGAGCACAAACCGTGGGCTATGGAGAAACAGCACACAACTGAGAAGCCTTAGAAAAAACAATGTCTCTTTTATATAATGTCCTGTAACTGTAGATTCTCCCACTACTGGTAATGACGTTAAACTATAAACCACAAGTCTCTTAAATTCTCCCTCTCATGGTCCCAACTTTTTCTCCCCTATCTGGGAAGCTTTTTTCCCAAGCTTTCTATCCCTCAAGCTCAAGTGGGAGGGCAGTTTTGTGGCAGGGACTGGGACTGTGCACACTGCATCAAATACCAAGGCCATCTCTACATTAACATTCAATATTAATGTTCCTTAAATTGTAATACTGTATCTGCTCAAAAGATAGAAAATGTCAGAATGAACCTGTGCAATAATACTTTAGCTCCCTTGTGCATCACGCTACAGCTTTTATGGATGTGATTATGTCTCTCCTTCCATGTGATCCAGCTTTCTTCAGTGCACTTAATGACTTAAAGTTTCCAGTTGCTTCTGGACTTCGTGCCCAGTTGTATCTCAGCACAATACTGCTGTTTCTGCCATTTAATTATAAACAAATGCAAATCTGACAATTGCGGAGAAATGAGCGCTGCGTCTTCTGTGTCAGGCTCCAGCTATGCACCAAGCAAGGAGCACGCCAAAATTCACTGGTGGGGAGGCAACATTTAAAAAAAATAATAAAAAAAAAATTCCCAACTGAACAGTAAGAAAGCACTGAACTAAAACCAAATGACCTTGCTTAGCCAAATTCAGCAAGAGCCTTGCTTGAAAGCCATAGAGCTTGCCATCTCAGCTCCATGAAAGCAGCCTGGGACTTGGGCTCAGTTTCTTGCCCTGTCAGTTACCTGCTGTGTGATCCCGGGCAAGTTGCTCCTTTTCTCCATGACCTCAGGTTCCCACTGGAGTATTGAAAAGAAGAAACACCCCAGACATTAAAGACAGCACGTGACAAACTACAGCAGTGAGAAGACTCAAATTAGACTGACGTAGACAGAAAAGACTTTTGCTTATTCTGTAACACCTCTCAAATTGGAAAAAAAAAAATATTTCTGATCTGCTAGAAAGGCGACAAATCCAGGATCAGCCAGGGCAAAACAGCAACTCAAGAGCTCAGGTTGTTTCATGTAGCCGTCTTCTTTCTTTGAAGGGCCTTAGGCTAACTTCAACCAGCGTTCCCTCACCCAGGCTCACAGCTCCGCCACACGGACAGGGAGTTTCTCAGCTACTCTGCAGAGGATTTGTTAAAAGGTCAAGTGCACAGCCAGAGCTGGAACAGAAACCAGGAGTTCTGCCCTTCCATTATAAGCCCGACAGAAACATCTCCTCTGCTGTTGGCTCAACAACTGGCCAAACCCACTGATTAGATATATCCATTTCTTAAGAATTAATTAAGAACGAAAACAAAAAAGCCCTGAGGAACAGGCAATAAAAAGCAAAGATGATGACCTTCCCTCCCCCTCTCTCTTTCCACAGTCCAAAGTATTTGTGTCAACCCCATAAAAACCGAAGAGTACCTTGCCTTAATCTTAAACTAGCAATACGCCTGGCATGGGAAGGTTTCAACCATCTCTTTTACCGAGCTCCAGCAATGTCAGTGTTATGGTGGGTACAGAAGCTTCCGCCAACAGCCTGAGCAGAACAAGATCCTGAAGTGGCAACTTCATAGAGGTGACGTGACTGCTGTCACTGACTAAATCAGCTCAGGATCTGGTCCATGTCTTCCACAGGCTTCTGACTAACCATCCCGTTCCCAGACGGGAAGTGTTTCTTGTTTCCTATGCCAGGTTACAGAGCAGGGGCACTGTGAAAACGTACTCTGAGATAAACAGCTGAAGTAGAAAATGCAAGTTTTCAGTGCCCTGCATTGAAGTGCTCCTAGCTGAAGAATTATTCCTTTAAATATTTATACAAACTCCTCAAGTCCAAGCACTGCCACTCAGCTCTCTGCTTCATTAAAAATGGGGAAAAAAGTTCCCTCTTGTGCCCAAACACCCAGAAGAGCCACGCCAACAGGTTACCGGCCGACGGTTGTGCTGTTTCCAGGGCTCAGCACCAAGAACTGGGCAACTCAATGTGGACGATAATCCAGACACTGGAGGGAAGAGGGAGGGAGAGTCAAAAAAAATCTGTTCTGCTTTGACTTACAGCTGCAGCCAATAAAAACTTTCAAAGTCTTTTCTGAAAGTTAACATTACTAGGGGATTTGCAGCGTTCACTAGAGCACACAGCAAATGCAGTTGGAACATTATTACTGATGAATAAACTTTAAATATTTTTTACCACCATAGATGATTGTCCAGATTTCAATCACTTTTAACTATCAACACAGGGCCCCAGTGAAGTCTTGTCGAAATCTATCCCAAATCAGTGATGATTTTAGTGTAAACCAAGAAGGAAATAAATCTCAATGTCTCTTACTGCTTGCTTTCTTAGGGCTAAGACTGGATATATTAGGGAACAAGCCAGATACAAATACAAACGTGGAACACTTTCTTGGAGATCTATACCTTGGAGTAGCATTACTATGCAAAAAAATTCAACTTTAATTAAATGAACTAAAAAGAAAATGTTTCCAGCCAAAAGCTGGTCAGAGAGTCTTAAAAAAAAAAAAAAAACAATCAAAAAAGCTCAAAACCCAGAAGGCAAATAAACTCTCTAAACTTATTTATTATTTTTTTTAATCTCCTGGTTAAAAAAAACAATCTTCTAGTTTTCCAGAGGGACAAGACGAGGGTGGCTCAGTCAGAGCCGAATGGCTGAAGCTGATAAATACAGACTCAGAGAGTCAAATTTTAGAATCAAAACAATTTTAACTATTTGGGAAATAAATTAATTTGCTATGTTACATTAATTTTTATACTAGAGACTTGTTCGCAGCACATGTTCAGTTCAGCTAATAACCATAAGAAATAGCCCACTGATATACGGGACTTTTTAAAACTCCTCATTGTAGGTTTAATTTTGAATCCGGGGAGCATGCTTATACATAGCACACAAAACACCCTTCACTTTATTACAGTTTTAAATCTTTCTTCCAGGTCTGGCCTTGCAACCACTTGTCTTGATAAAATAGGTCACTTGAAAAAGGAAAGCTCAATAAAATGAATTACAAAACCAACAAGATTAAACTGATTGTGCTGTTTTTGTACAGTGCAGCTGAATTCTGCAAATATGCTGCTGGCTGTGGTTTGGCATTTAACAGCATGCGATCAGTGAGAAGGAGGAAATTTTATTCTCATTAACTGTTGCAGATTTACTGCAGTGAAAAAGGGCTATGTAACCTGAGAAGTGACAGAATGGAAAGATCAAAGCAGCAGTCTGGAAACTAAATAAACCTTCTGGCTACTTCCTGCAAGGAAAATTCACTCTGGCAATGTAAAACAGAGTCCAGTTAAAAACTACTCTCAGTTTTATGAGCTGTCACAGCAGCTTGAGTGGTTTGGACCAGTCAAGTTTAGAACATTATATTTCCTTGTTTTTGTCTCGGATACTTCTGTAAGCAGTTTTATAGTTTCTTTTTCTTCTTTTTTTTTTTTTAAAGAGAAAAATAAAATTCTTTTCTTTTGGTTGAAATCGAGAAGGTCACAGCTAAACTCATTAAAAACAAGCAGGTCTTCATTTGCACATTCCATTCCCGTTTACTACATTTTAATATTTTACTTTGAGATTTATAAGCAATGTACATTTGCTTTAATAACTCTTCCGCATTCTGTTCGCTTATTGTTTAATATAAGTGCAAATCAGTTTACAGAGCCCAGATGGCTTGTAACCAGGGAGCCAGTCTATTCCTAGTAGCACATCTGGAGGGACTAAGAGCAACAGACAGAACGTGGGAATTAATTAATCTTACATTTCAGAAGAGACAGACCCAGGTTTGGGGGATTTTTTGGTAAGACATTCCAAAGGACTTGAGCTAACTGCTACAGCATTTTGGTATTCTTTTAAAATTCTTAATAGCCACCCAAGCCATGTCGGTTAAATGAGGCCAACTGCAGGTGGAATACAGTAAAATAAAAAGCAACTAAAAAAAGGTAAAAGAAGTGACTGCGAGTGAAAGAGGCCCAAGTATCCTATATTCCAAGAGAGCTGAACTGCATTAAAACCTCAACGCTAACTCTCTTCCCAAATGGCATCTGCAACTTGCTGAAAAAACTTGCACCTTTAAAATATTCCCAAGCAAGCTATTTCATCTCTTCGCATACTAGCGTAATTGTTCCGAGCAATTAAACAGCTCTTACAGTAAATGAAACAAGTGCAACGTGATCCTTCGTGATTACGGACCACACACCTTGGAGAGATGGTGTGGTCTGGGCACTGGGACGCTGTGGGAGCCGTCAGGAGAGCCCTGCTCTGCTCCAGGGTCTGGCACCCGACTCTGGGTGAGTAAGTTTCCTTCTTGTCTTTGGTTCCCTGCCTGTCTTGACCATCACCTCTCCCTGTTCCGCTCTGGACATCTGCTGCGTGTTGGGGGATACAGGGAGAGCTACTTGGAAGCTTTTCCTGATACAGGCTAAAAAATGAATAATAATAAATAAGAACTCAAACACATTAAAAAGTTGCTATATAAAGAATACTGTATATGCAGAATATTGTCCTCATCTGGATATTCCCAAATTACAGGCGGTGCTGGGCCCTACTCCTTTAGTGCCGCAGTAGGCACAGATCTCCAAACCCTGGGAAAATCTCATTGTGATGAATATGGGTCATAGGGAAAAGTCTTCTTCCCCTTGAATAATCAGACTCTTGGTCTTCAAAAATGCTACAATAACTGTCCACATCATAACAGCATAATCTGGTCAAATACATATTAGTGGCATCTGAACTGGATTATAATATGATCAGGTTGCAGTATTTAATGTCTATAAACAAATTATTATCAGCTAGACATGAAGAAATTCAAGCTCACATTCAAAGAGCTCTTCGTGATGAAGCATTCGTGTTCTGGAAGCACCACTCCCACGTTCAAGTACTGAAGGAAAACAACTATACAGAGAATTTTGATTTAGGCCACGATCCAGGATCTGAAGAAGACAAGTGAAGTTTTTCAATAAGCTCGTCCCAGATTGTGATCAAAAGCCTCCAAAAGGCAGCCGTTCCTTCTTCCTTATTACTATCTTTTAGATGCAAGATCTTGATTCCAAGCATTTGTACCACTTGAACAGGCACTGATGAACAAGAGGCAGCTTACCTGCCTGTTTCACATGAATAGCAGCAAATGCTGTCTTGTCCGAATGAGAGGTGTGTTTTACCCCTGTTAGGCCAAGCCATACGTAACAGAAATTTAGTGAAATCCTCCTGACCATACTCAGTTTAACTTCTTTAAAACTAAACATGTAGGCAGTTAGGACAACAGAATATGATAAAAAAAGATATGACTCTACTACCACTAACGACATTTTTGTGGGATTCAAAAAAAACAACAACAACAAAAAACCCCTTATTTGTCTCCAGAAACTTCATTGGTTCTGGGCTTCTCTTTAAGGCCTTTTCAAATTCGTTTCAGTGGGATTTACAATTTGCTAATACTGATGTGTGATAAACTAATAAAACCTGCCTACAAAGTTATAGGCCCAATTTACTAATAAAACCTAATTCGATTCTCTTGGGAAATGCAAATTAAATAGTGTCCAAATGGTAGAAGCTGAGTACAACTCTGCTGAACATATTGCAAAGGCAAAAAAGGGGGTTTTTTTTGGTTTGTTTTTGGGGTTTTTTTTTAACTAAAGTTTAAATATGGAAAAGTAATGCACAGAACTAAGGAATATCACTATGGTAAAATGTTTGAAAGTAGAATTGTACTGTAATAATAATTTACACTCTGTTAGCTTTTCTTTCCAATAATTAAAGTATTTTATACTCACCCATAGGACAGGAAAGCATTACTGCCTCTACTCAAATGATGAGGAAAGTGAGATGTGGATACTTTCAATTCTACTGTAGCACAGACCCTGCATCAGAGCAGGTTTTTTTATCTAAGCTAATCTTCCCAAGAACCATTGAACAAAGTTTCTTCTGCCACCGACGGCTGTAAAGGGTTGCCTGAGGCAGCTCGCTGTCTACTAATGTAATAGTTTTTCACCTTCAGAGACAGCCTAAGATGGCACTCAGCTGCTGAAAGGCTGGGAAGGGAAAGTTCAAACTAAATAAACCATGCACGTTATCAGCGTGGGATATAACTTACAGGTACAACCATTTAAAAACATTTTGGTTAACAATCATAAAGTGCATATGTGCCAGCTCCTGACGCAGTTCCTGTACCTGTCCCGACCAGGGACTATTCAGCTGCGACACACGACTGGCAGTTTGCACCACAGTGCAGGAATCAAGAGGAACGTAAGACTACATACCTAGGTCTTTCCTCCGTGAAAATTCACATCTGATTTTCATCAAGGTACCCAAACAAAAAAGCCTGTGGCTATGGCTATTCTTGCCATTCAATATGGACTTGTAGCACATGCAGACATTACACGTGGGCAGCTTAGCTAGAGATAAGCCAAGTCACACTAACAGTCTTCCCATCAGGACCTACGGCCATGTATTAAGGTACTGAAGCCCACGTCACCGCAGTTTCCATCAACTCAAGACCCAACAGCTTGGTTATGCGTGCCTGTGCTTGCCAACAACAGCCGCCGCTTAACTGAAGTCAGTGCAGAGCAGCCTGCAAGGTCCTGGCTCCGTACGCCTCGCTCACAAAATATCACAATGACCTGCCACGGCAAAAAGAAAGAAATGCAGCTACAGTTTTAGGCTGTAAATCCAAGCAAGAGGAAAGATGTTCCACCAAGGACAGACAGTCACCCCATAAAACTGGTTTTGTTTGACATGCCAAACCTCACTGTTTCCTGAGAAGAGGCTTCAATCAGATCCCTGTTGAGAGGAGATGTGAGCGCACACGCTGGGAACAGCACACACACAGAAACACCTTGTCTTAGTGAAAACAAAAATGGCACAATGGCAGCTCTGCTACGTTTTATAACGAGGTTAAAGGATTCTGTGCTGGAGAAAACTTCCTTAGGAAGAAAAAAAAAAGTTTTCGCTAGCTCCAGCATTCCTAACTATTAATCTTTCTAGAGCTACAGAGAGGATTTGGGAACTCCGATGAAGATATTAACAAAAAAAGGGCTTTCACACTTAAAGTTTGTACCATTATCTAATTATAGCTGGGAAAGGTTAAAGAGTGGTATTTTCTCCAAAGGGTAAGAAAAATACTGTGGATCTCTCTATTATAAAATATTTAGCCATCACTCTTATGTTTGTGTCTTAAGAAAGTAATTAGTCTCTAGAAGGTGATTAAAATTTGATAAATGACCACGCATTCTTGAAGATGTCTTTCAGCTGGTCTTCATCCCTTGCAGCTCAGACACTAAGCTGTCATCACATTAGCCAAAGGTGAGGGATTTTTTTGTTTGCTACAATCATAAAACTTTCACTCTATATTAAGAGTTATCAGAACCAGGGGCCTCGAATGCAGATTTTAATAACAGATGAAAATTTCAAATCTATGCCTAATGCCCATCTGCTTCTGAAAGACAGTAAGATGATTCAAAGCTGGTAATCTAATCACAAAAGTCTTTTGCTAGCCAATGAAAAAAACCTGGATACAAGCTGTCAAAACAACGTCCTCAGCCATGTATTTTCTGCTGAATGGAAAACATACCTTATGATCTGTTTGCGTTCTGCTCCAAACCTTTGAGGAAAACAAGAGATGCTGTTTATGTATTTTATCACTGCTTCTGTGTACACTATATCCTGAAATAATTCTATTTATAGACATCATACACAACAGTACAACTCCTCTAAGAATATAGTTCAGAAAGAAGAGCTCTAAACTAAAGCTGCAAAAACACACAAGCTAGATTACTAGAAACAAAGCATTTCTATTTCTGAGCATGCCTTGGGTCCCTAAAGTGAGGGTGGCAGTATTAGAAAAATGCCAACTTTCCAGGTCTTCACTTACGTGCTGCTTCTCCTTAATGCTGACAAGTACCAGAAACAAGAATTATCTCTGCTTGCTTCAGGATACGTCCAGAATAGCAAGCATGCAAACAGATCTACAAACGGAATTTAGGGCTAGATACTTTTACAATTCCCTTCAAAGTTGCCCTTCAAAGTTGTCCTGTACTTCGTGATGCAGGAATTGATCACGCAAGGTACCATTCTCAACAGTACTCAGTACTCTAGGTTTCAAAGGAAAGCCCAAGAAACTCTGGGAAGGCAATGTCTTTGAAAAATGCAGCCCCTAAGATACTCCACCTAATTCGCCAGATCTGTAGATGTTTTTACTGCCAACACTATTACTTCATGTTTCAATCTTAAAAAATTATGGGGGAACACCCCCCCATGTGCTAACCCGGTGAACGCAGGTGCCTACAGATACCTTGATTTTTTTAAACTCCTCTTTTACTCAAGGTCAAAAAAAGGACTTCCCTACCCACCTAAGACTATGCAGCAGATCTAGGTATGTAGGTCCAGTGCCTCCTGGGACAGGGACTCCATAGGAGATGGTTGTGATATCTCTGCTGGGCTACAGGAAAGTCAGCCACTTCATCGATTGCGCATCTGGACATGGCTGCTGCTCCAATTCCCCTCAATTATGCTGAAAGTAACATGGTAGAACTGCAATGGCAGAGGCTGCCCCGAACCTCTGCTAGAACTAGCATCCTACGACCAAGGAAGAACATGGTTTTCGCTATCTGCTCCATGCGGCACAACTGGTATAACAATCTGAGATACAGCAGCTGGTGTGGGCTGAGCTCCCTTGCACGGGTATTATTAATTGCTGCTTACAGTGAAAATCTTCAAGGCAACTTCAGTTTGGTTGCACTCCTTGAAAACCTCTCCTCACAGACCCATTTCTTCAGCTCCAAAAAACCAAGATTGGTCATGAGATCACTCTTAAGCCCTGGTAATGCCCTGGGGGCACCAACACTAGTTCAACACTAGCTCAGCTTCCCAGTGACATGCAGGCACTAAAAAGGCAAGTCTTTCTGGCTGATTAGGCTCTCCTGGAGACAGGGGGAAGTCCTGATCCAGGCCGAGCATGTTGCAAGGACAGGAAAAAGCCTCAGAGAAATCAAAGAGGTAACATATCCTAAGTCTTCCTCATAGGAACGCAGAAAGGAGAAGAAAGGATTAGACTATTCAAAGTTGAGTAGCAAGAAGTCAGCTTGTGGTTGTCACCTACCTCAGATTTCATGGGGTGGTCTTAAATGACAGAAAAGACTCCTTCAGAACTCACCCCATTGCTTAGCAAACAACTGTTTCTATTACAGAAATAAAAAGCCTAATACCAGGCCAAGACCAGGAGACACAGGCACAACAAATAAATGTGTAACAAATAAAAAAAGTGTAACAAATGAAAAGACCAAAAATACACATCTACTCATTACTCAGCCATCTCTCTTTGAGCTCACAATAAATGTTACTGTAAACTGATTTACTAGTTATCTATGCAAATCATAACTCAGCTTTCTTTAAAAAAAGTTTCTGAAAACATATTCAAATATTAATAATAGAAAAATGAACCATTTTTATAACAAAAATCTTGATTTATTAAAAGCTGGAACTGGTTAAAAATAAATCCTTGACATAAGGTTCTTGTTAGCTTTAAACTGTAAGCATAAAAATACCCTAGAATTATGTTTTGGTATGGATGAAATGTACACTATATAACACATAAAAAGAGCCTTGACTTGCTGCTATTATTTTTAATTAGGCTCTCTAGCACGTATGGTTTTACCTTCCAACACCAATTCAAATTTGGGAAAAGGGAGGGTCTGACTCTCCAAACTCATGGGACTGGCAATTCCATGGCTCATGCCTTGGAGCACTAATGCATTTTACATTAGCTCTAAGCATCAGGAAATCCTGGCTTCTGGCGCCAAGAAGTTCAAAACTATAATGACACCCATCTGAAAACTAGGATTCGCCATTCGACTGCCAGTATCTATTCTATCAAACAATTCAGTCCTGCTCTGTTACAAACAGGACAGAACATTTGCAGCAGTCCACACTGTTTCCAATTAGGCTGCGTGTCTGGACTGCAGATAAATCCATGGAGCAATCATATTGAAAAAAGTCTTCCTAGAAACCAGGATTCTAATGAGAAATCTGAATATTTACAGAGGCTATTATCAACGGGCAATTACCAAGTTTGGCATTAGCCAAACTGCAGCTTTTCCGCTATTTTCTTGAGGTGAGCCTCCAAAATGCCTGGAGACATTACAAAAAATTCTACAAATATTTAATTTAACTAGTTATGCACCAGATATATTTTGCTACTCATTTTAGTTGGAATACAATCATATTAAAAAGCAGCTTACTAACATAGCTCCCTGATAAGGGGCTGAAATTTGAGGTTGAGCGATCTACTTTGTATTTTACACAAGGACACTCAAGAGTATTCCCCCCCCCACCAGCTGACAGCTTTCTGGCAAAACAAGAGCATCTTGACTGGGGTTATATCTAAGTTTATTAGAAACAAAGGAGTCTGCAAGCTTCATCCTACACACCTCTTCCCCCACCTCCAGGGGGGCACGAAGACTGTTGGGACCACATACCTGTACAATGTTCTGGTTAATAAAGAAATTTGCCATCTCCTGGGTTGTGCATCTATTTTAAAGTTGAAAACAGTGAGTCACATAGTAAGACCAAGCGTGGCACATAGCTCATACTTCCCTCAGTTTCTCTATCACCTGCATGCTCCGAAACGAAGGTTGCGCATTTGGAAAGGATCAGCACCAGAATCCCCTTCCCAAACATAGGCTCCACGGAAAGGGGTTACACACTAGTCTGAATTTGATCCTTATGGAGTATAAACACTTCCTTTCTTCACAAGGATTCATCTCTTAAGTCCTACTTTTTTTCCTGATCTGAGCATTTTAGTTGTTTAATTTGTTCTTAAAAATGTTACCACATTCCACCCTTGCTCAATGTTCAGCTTTCTGGTGCATGACAGGTAGGATAAACAAATGAGTGTAATCATCCACCACCCTTTAACAAATTACAAGAAGCCAAAGTAAGGGAGAAAAGTCTTTTTTGTTTCAGCTGTACATACTGTCAATTACTTATACTTTGCAAATGGTGACCAAGTTGCAAGTGGTGAAAATAACATTCTTCCTTTGGAAAGAAACAACTTCAACCCCAGCGCTGGGCATGTCCAAATAGCATCCTGTTAAAGCTAATTCTGTACCTTGACTGTAAAGTGTTTGAAATATTTCCTGCTAATGAGTATACATAATTCATGCTCTATAAAAGGCACTTCCTAAATGCCTTCACCAGATCTGTGAAGATTTCATCCTTTGAAATGAGTCTTTTCTATTTTGAACCCATGGGAGAAGTCTACTCAGAAATTCAGACTGGAACAGCTTGCTAACATTCAGACAAGGAGAGGTCATTGACCAGAGGGGGAATTCAGAGAAACAACTCCCCAAAGTCAAGCCGACATCTTTTGCTCATCTAGCAAATTTTCAAAGTGCCATCAGTAATTTAACTGAGAATACCTTGGGAAGATTTAGGTTAACGGAAAAAATCCCCAAACAATAGAGAACAAACCCACAGATATAGTTTTGGCAGCTGAGAGACTTATTTATAACAATTTAAGAATACTGGAAACAAAAGTCTTCTAGGTAATCAGCATCTCAAGCCTTTCTTTATCTATTTCCCAACAACGATATCTGAATAGTATTTGAGTAATTGTTGTAACATGTAGTTATTTGTGTGTTCTAGTTTTACTTTTCTATTCAACATCTTTTGGAAAGCTATGATGTATTACAACATGGATGTTAATATGTTAAAAGAAACATGTCATTCAGAAGGCAGATTAGAACTGCTTTTTCAGTGTAAACCATTCCCCCCGCTGTGAGGGCAAAAATTGTTGAATACCACAAATGAAGCCCTAGAAGGAAACTCGAATAGCCATTGCTGGATTATATGCATTCTTTACGATCAACAACTTACCTGCTAGAGAAGGGGTGCTGCCCAACGATGTCTCCATTCTGAAGATGGTAATCACTGAAGAAATCCGGACTCACTGCTCCATCGGGGGCTATTAGGCCATCTATAAAAACCAGAAAGATATGGTGACTGTATGAAGCAACATGACTTCGGGGCAAGTGGGCAACACAACCTGTGCCAATATGTCTTAGGAATTCATTAGCAACTTGCAATATTTCTGGGAGGAATATCAAGCAACAATAATACTGAAAACCAGCAACTTCAATTAAAAAAAACCAAACACCTTACCAGGACTCCAAGTAGCTCAGCCTACTGCCCTGAAATAAAGCTGTACCTAAGAAACATTCTCTTACCCCTTCATCCTGAGGCTTGTAAAGGTTGTATCAAGACCTATCTTGTCCGCCCCATCATGAAAATGAGCCCAGAGAAAAAGTAATGAGAAGGGTCAAACATTAATCTGGGCCAGCAGCATAAAAGTAGAAAAACAGCAGAGGTCTTAATTGTTCAGACTCTACCCTTCACCACTGTACTTCTTAAAACTGTTTAAGAAAAACAGGAAAGCAACTGCAAACCTATTTCTTTCCTCTCCACCGTATTTTAACGTCTTCTAGCTATTTCCTAAAAGGGTGGCCTTTTCACATGGTAGCATCTCAAGAACATAGTTTACAGTTTTCTTTTGCTTCCTGTATACTAAAACACTAGCACATGAAGATGCAGACATTTGTCAAGCCAGTAGTATTCCTTAAAGGCTTCAGTCTCTCCTTGCTTTACAAGGAAGAGAAGAAAATCAGGGGCTAACATTTCCCCTCTGTTACATCAGTGTAAATCCAGAGTGTCTTTGAAGTAAAGTCAGTGAACTGACCCCAGCTGAATGAGAGCCCAGCTTAACTCTTTCCTGTTCCCATTCGCAAAACACGTTTCTTGTTAATATTAAGGGCACATTTCTTACTTGGTAATTAGTATTCAGCTCTAATCAGATAAAACAAGCCACTTCGTTAAAACAGATCCTACTTCAGTTTGTCTCCATTACTGTATGAAAACGATCCCAGACTTGCAGTGCAGAAAGTATCCCAGTAGAAACAGGTACGTTCAGCCTGATACTTTAATAGTTTAACAGAGGAGAGAGAGATATTCCTAATGACTAGGAAGTTACAAATGCCATTCCACTTTGAAGAGAGAGAGATAAGATCCAGGGAGTCACAGGCCACTTAGCTTAACCTCTGTGGTTTCAAAACTACTAAAACTGCCTGTGCAGGAAGCAGTGGAAAGTTACTTACAGACACAAGGGCTTAGAGATGACGACTCAGGCATTCAAACAAATCTCCCTGTGCTTTATGAATTTACCTGCTGTTTTTTGAAGATAATATAGTGACAAATGATAAAAGGAATAGAATTGACACAGCTAGATTTCGAAGAGACATTTGATGAGGTGCTACAGAGATTCATTTAGAAGATAATACCTCATGGGAAAGTGACTGAATGCAATGCAACAGACTGTAAATGAAAAATGCTAGCCATGATCAGACTACATTTTAGCAGCATAAGATAGCTGTACATGGCTAGATTCTAATTGTATACATGTGTATACAGTATGTGAAAGAGTATTACTTGACAAGCAAGTAATCTGGCACAGATCGGTATTGCTGTCTTTCAGCGTGTTCACCGAGACACGACTGCTTTGTGATATCACATGGATGTAAAGTGGCCAAAGAAGAGGAAGGAAAGTTGAAGCAGCTATTGCAAACGCTTGTGCCAAGTTTGCCTATCTCACTCCCTATCCTGTGTTTTTCACAGAAAAGAAATGAGGGGGAGCATCAGCACTTTTGTACCTGCAGCACTTCAGATCAAAACTAATCAAGTTAAGTGACTACGTATTTTAAACAGGCAGGTTTGGTTGAAACTTATTTTAAAGCAGAGCGACTTAAAACCGACTATCTTTATGTTAATAAAGAAAGCACTGTATTTTAACTCTGAGGCTAAAGCTACCACTACTTAAAGTGTCTTCAATCAAGAGTGCTAACATTCAAACCATAACACTCAGAGTTATGGCTCACATGAATTTATAGGAAAATGAAAGCACATGGAGAGCATCAGCTGCGTATAATATGACTACACACTTAAAGGACATCTGTTGTTATGTGCATTTCAACATAAATTAGGGTTACGTACTTTCAGAGCAAGAGAGACACCAAGCTCATGAAGGTAATTTCAGAGATTCTATTAAGTTTTTCGTGTAGGTTTAAATCACTATGCAAGAGAGATGTTGGTGTATCATTGCAATAAGGAACTCCTCTTGCCATCAGAGAACTCAGGAACTATTACGGCTGGGGAGGGACTTGTACTAAGCGTCAGCCATCGGTGCAGGTCATTTCTAACATTATCAATCGAAGCACAAGCATTTAGTTTCTGACCGCACAAAGATTTGTATTTTTGTTATTTTCTGACTAAGTAACACTCTGTCCTTCAGAAACCCAAATGCCTGTTCCAATGGGTACAATAATCCACAGCCTTTTCAAAGGAAAATGTCCTCTCTGGCCACATCTCAAAAGTATAAACTAGCAGACTCCAGAAGCACACCCTTACTGGCACTTGTCAGAAGGAACCTGAGAAGTGAATCTATATTTTGAATATAATCACCTACTGTTATACCTTTAAAAACAAAAGCACTTTTCAAACATCTGCAGAACATATCACTGGAAATCTGCCTCTCCTTCCCGCTTGAATGTCAATTCCAACACAAAAATCTTTGTTCAAATAACATTAAGCCCGTAACATAAATGATTAAAAGCCAGGGAATTCAGCGTTACTGGTGCCGCTCCATCTCTAGCTCACGCTATTGGGAAAAGAAATGGCCCTATGAAATAAGCAAAGGTTTATTATTAAGATCTGTAAAGGGGAGACTACAAAAGGCACGCGGGCACATCTTTAACTTAGGAAGCCTGAAGGAAACTTGATATAATAAAAGACCCTGGTACCATACAACACGTGGCTCACCCTGCCAACCTGGTAGGTCTAGTAGAGCAAGCTATAGGTTTGAAAAGGGACCAACAGGGGTTGTTCAGCCTGGAGAAGAGAAGGCTCTGGGGAGACATTATAGCAGCTTTCCAGTATCTGAAGGGGGCCCACAAGAAAGCTGGCCAGGGACTTTTTTACAAGGGCATGTAGTGACAGGATGAAGGGTAATGGCTTCAAACTGGAAGAGGGGAGATTTAGATTAAATACTAGGAAGAAATTTTTCACTATGAGGGTGGTGAGGCACTGGAACAGGTTGCCCAGAGAAGCTGTGACTGCCCCATCCCTGGAGGTGTTCAAGGCCAGGCTGGATGGGGCTTTGAGCAGCCTGGTCTGGTGGGAGGTGTCCCTGCCCAGGGCAGGGGGTTGGAACTGGATGGTCTTTAAGGTCTTTTCCAACCCGAACCATTCTGTGATTCTATACCACCAAAAAGGCATGTTGCTGTCTCTGACATATGTAATCAAAAGTAGAAGAAAAAAATCCTTAATTTCTATTATCCTTTGGGAATAATTTTTGAAGTGCTACTGAGATCTTGCACAATTATTTTCTCACAGCAACTACAAGTAAAGCTTATGGGGTTTAGTTGTTTTGTTTTTCCTATTACTATTCCTGCAAATTCATCCAGAGTCATAGAGTTTTGTGACTCATGCTTCATAGCAAAGGACTGGACGCTTCTGTGGAAAATAAAAAACCACAGACTCAAACCCATCAATTAAAAAAAAAAATAATCCATGCGCACACAGTCATCCAGGAGTTTGAAAAGGATATAAAACCTCAAGTTTGAGAGCATAAGCCAAATCCTAGTTATGAAAAGTTATGAAGACATACATGCGGTGGGCAAATTACTTCATGATTGTCTCCTGCAAAGTTTTTTGAACCTTCCTCTGAAACAGCTGGCAATATTGGACTAGATATATCAGTGTCTTAATCCAGTATGGCAGCTTCTATTTTCTTAGTAATTACAAAATCTTTACAGAAGGAGAGAGACAGAGCAGATTCCACTTGAGATCCCCCAGAACTGTGCCATTAAGCACTACTAATAGGATTAAGCAAAATGATGAGAAATGTCTTCTTTCTTTAGAAAATATATTAATCTCAAATACGAACATGACTCTTCTTAAGAGTAATTCTAGGGTTTTTTTAGCCAACTTCTTCAAATTGTCAAATAATAAAACTTTTTAATGTGAGGAACTAAAAAAAAAAAAAGAAGTATTTACAGAAGAGATTCACGCACTTCCCTAGATATATGACAGCAAAAATCATACAAGTTAGCTGAAAGTCACAGAATGATTGCCTCTGCTACGGAACCTACAAGTTTGATGTGTCTCAACGGAAGTCTTTCATCAAGATCTGCAATAAAAATTCCATTACAGAACTAACACACGAGGCAGAACAAAATTCAGCATCAAATCCCATAGGTGTGAATTTAACAGGGATGAGAAAAGGCTTGTGTTTGCAAAGCAAACAAGCTACAGACACAAGACACAAGGTGTGAAGAACAAGGCTGGGGCACCTTTATTCACATCGATCATCATGGTCCACTAGCTCTCTGAGATGGGCCTACTCATATTTCTCAAGACCTGTAACGCTTCATAAAATCATGGATGTGCAGTACTCAATCCATCATTAACATGCTAACAAGGACAAGCCCATCCCTGGTGAGCATGCATCAGTGCCGCTCCCAGTGACACAAAAGGGTAACTGTCCCACTGGTTTGAGTCAGCAGAACTTCTCTACAGCCCCAGGTCGAGCTCCCGTTCCAAACACGGAGGTAACAATCCCAGTCCTGAGTATCAATATATGCTCCCTTACCTGCGTTGTAGTAGAGGTCAGGTCTTTCCAGAATATCCCCTTCATGGATGTAGGGCTCAATAGGATCATCACCGTACAGATACTGCTCACTCTCATCCATCTGCCGACTCTCCACCATCTCCAGCCATTGAGAGTTGTGCCACCGAAACTTCTCGCTCTGGATTTTTTTAGCCCATTCCTCATCATATTCCTGTTAAAAAAAAATAATCACCAAACAATATTTTAGGATGAAGTATTGACAAAGCTGTTTGGTTTCACTGTAAATGGCAGAGGAATTTAATGTCAGCAAAAGATGTAAGTTTCAGGGCTCAGTGACTTAAATCCGCTATCCAGTTTGCAAAGTATTTTGAGCAAACAATGGAATGGTTTTGCAAGCGCTAGGCATTATTCTGGTTTTGTACATGCAGAAGTACAATCTTCCCTTCATGGTTTGTAACTTTAGACTGTCCAGAAAAAATTCCTGCTTTGAGCAAGGAAGTTCTGTCATCACAGTCTTGTCATTTGGTTTTCAAAAAGAGCCAATTAATGCTGATTTTCAGGAAGATTGCAGTAATTAATTACCAACACTGGCTAAGTACCCTGTACATCCTCAGTAGAGGGGCACTCACTAGGACAAGTAGTTACCAGAAAATACAAAAAAACCAGGTTGTGATAAAACCAATAAATTGTTATTTTGTTTCACAAGCTCCAATAAGAGGATGTAATTTTCAACTTCCTGTCAAATATTATAATGGCTTTCTGTGTTTAATATTGAATCCCCATAAAAATGGTACACAACATTTGTAATAAAGAGGACATGGAAATCCAAGATATAAAACTAAAATTTGAGAAGAACTTCTCTAGAAAGCTGAGGAAAACAGGATATAAATTCCAGCCACTATGGAAACAAAATGTAGGCATGAAATTGCGATCTGGATCCCAGCCTGATTGCTCTCAAGTGATGCGGTATTCAATACAAAGGAGCATCGGAAGGAAGTGACACAGCCTATGGTCACTGCAATCAGCTGCTTAGAAGGCTCTTCTAAACAGACCAGACTACGTGGGCTGTTAATTACGACTCAGGGAACACAGACCTGTGGATAATACTCAGTTTCTCAATGTTACTGGAAAGGCAGGGCACAGCTGACTATAGAAAACTCATCAACATATGAAATCTGCAGATGTTATCAATTTGGGAAGATTCACAAATAACGCAGCATGGTTTAGTACTTTTTTAATCAAAGGATTGTGAACAAGATAGCATTCATAACTAAAGTGTTTCTACTTGTGCGAAGAAAGAGCCTCATGAAACAGGTCCCACTTCACTGTCTTCTAATCTAAATACAAAGGAGAGAAAAACTGGAAACTGTTCCTTAACTCTCCTGTTGTTAATACGTGATCTAGACAGATTCTCCTTGGAGACCTAGCTGGACTAGTTTAAGGTTTTTAAAATCTCTTTTACTTAGCCCTGGAGGGGGTTAAAAGTGTTCACACAACTAGCTACAATGTCTTGGCTGCAGAACTGGTAGTTTCTTAAACTGCTTCAGCTAGACACGCAAAAGTAGATTTGTCTATAACCGAAGGTCAAAAAAATATCAGTGAAGACAGAATAAGTCATCTGAGTAGCTCAGGTTAAACTTCTGAAACCCCTATAGACTGACTTGAGCTTTTAAACTGACTTCAACCTACCTTGTCTTCACTGCTATTAACCTGACACAGGTAACACGCTCTCTGCCCTGTGCCTTTTCCACCCTTCTGACTGGTCACTAACACAAAAACCAGCTGGCCCTGGCTTCTCTGAGACCACTAACGAGTATCCAAAGATTCCAAGACTTCATGGGGAATCATATTGCATTGTGCAACCACAAACCCTTGTTCTATGGCAGGGATTTTTTTTAAACTTTGTTTTACTTGGAAAAATGGCAAGTTTGTTTCTCTTGGCTTAAAGCAGAATGTAAACTCCCTTTTGATGAGGCATCCATGCAAGTACCTGCAGATCTGGGACTCTGATCAGTCTGTGGCATTACTCTAAATTTCTCCAGTTCCACCTGTGACCAGCACTAATTACTAGACCTTTTTAATTCCCCTCCACACCATCCTGGCACACAAGCAGTCCTGTTCCAAACCTGGTGTCATGCGTAATTTCCATACACAGAGCAGGCATCGCCTGTGGAATCCATAGATACTCTCAGCGCCTGGTAGCCTCAAGCAAAATTCCAGGTTTGTCAGCCATACAGTAATGCAACAAGCTTAGGTAGGGAGAAATTAAAAAGAAAACACCCAAACCACCAAAAAAACCAAACACACACATCTTATGCCTCATACTGTTTGGAAAAAGAAACATCACATGCTATTTCTGCCTCTTGATCTTTTCCCCCACTTCCATTCTCGATTAAAAGGAACGGCTAGAAATAACTGTGCAAAACAAGAGTTTCCCTGGAAAAAGCAAGCTCATCACTGAGATTTATAAAATGACCCATAAAAAAAATGAAAGGGCATGACTTTCAATGATGACATCTGACCAGCATCTTGGAAACATCTCCTTTGCGGCATCTGCCAAAGCTAAACTGTGGGCTATTATGTCAGGCTCCAGCAGTTGTGAATTACTTGCAAGCTTTAGAGAAACACCTTGTAACTGCCAGAAATCATACTGCAGTCTTAAGAAAACTATTCCCAGAAATCACGATTGCAAAGAAGCAGGGGAAAATTATCAAATTTAACAAACAGCAAATTGGACTTATCTGTGGGAAAGCTGAATCCCTTTCACATTACCTTGCTTACCTTTAAAAGTTCTCAAAAGCAGAGAGGCTAGCAGCTAAATTACCTAATTCACGTTTATAATAAATACATTTTGAAAAAGTTTTAGTCTTCCCAATGTTACAATCCCAAATGAATCCCACTTGCCCGACATCACTGTTCTATTCCACACCACTGTCTGAACATGCTGAATGTCTGTCACAAATAGACATGAAGTTCTTATATCCTTCTAAACCAAAAATAAATCAGTTAGCATTTCTCAGATCCTGACTGATTTTTTTCTTTAGACAGTGACAACAGGGCAGAACATTCCTATGTATTCTACATTTCCCATCCTACATTAAGAGGCTTAAAACTCCCAAGTTCAATCATTCGTCTAAATTTTGGAAGACAGGATTAGCAACTGAATGGTAAATTAGCAGCTGTAAAATTGAGCATATCTGCACATTACTTAAAAATCACAAGTTATCCATTCAAGCAGTTTGTCTGCTTTGTTACATTTGTACCTTGGATTTCACTATGAGTGAGCAACGAGGACAAAGAAACGATCACACCAGAATCAGATCAATGATGAGTTTTGTCAAGAGTGTCATTCTGGCAGCAATCCTACAAAAGGATGATTTGCAATAATCTAGAACGATTTACATAACCTCAGCACAAAAAAGTTCATTTAAGTACTGCTAGATCAGGAATACGTCTGTAGATTTTCCACAGAAAAGTGCAGAAACACCACTGGGTAAATGATTAATGGAATAACATCAGAATGGAAGAAAAGCTGTAAAGGCAGGAATAGAGCCAAAAGGCACAAAGAAACCAAATTAAAGAAGTTTAGAGCAAAACAATTCCCCAAAACATGGCAAGTCTTCCAGTAATTATATTTTGAGCTATTTAAAACCTTTTTTTTATTTTTTTTTTTGTTTTGTGTCATGGGTTTTTTTTTGTTTTGTTTTTGGTTGGGTTTTGTGTTTTAAGCACATGAAGCACACCGTCTTTACTAAGGAATTCCTGCAAAAATGAAACCAGAGAACTAAACATCATGGAGATACAAACATAGCTTTGTGCCCCCCAGTCCTTTTAAATGTTAGGCTACTAGAAAAGTGGCGGCTGGGGGAAGGAGGTGGTGGACAGAATGTGCCTATTCTCCAACTGCCTCCACCCCCCCTCTCAAATACTGCATGTTCAGAAACATAAAAGGAGGAATCCTGAAGGCTGATTTTATTCTCTTTGGAGCTCCCTGACATCACTGTTTTTAACATTCGGTTTCCATAAATCCAAAAGTGTCATAGAAGATGTATGGTTCAACTCTGCGAGGAATGTGCCATCCTTTTTGAAGTTCTGCTTCCAACTTTGTTTACTACTGAACCATTGAAATATTATGAAGCGTTAACTGGCCTATTATCAGAGCGTGTCTGTTCCCTATCAGGGGTCCCCTTTGTCACTGGCTTCCGTCACACCTTGTATCTGATTAACACACTATAGGATAACATAGAGCTACACAGATCTGCTTTGTGTTCTCTCACAGCTGATGAAAAACAGATTTTCCTTTTCACTTTAATGTGGTTGCCCTTTAATTGGGTCTGTAATAGGGTTCATTTGATGCGATTCCTCATACTAAACTAAAACTGCTATACAGTAAGTAGAATGCTCATTGTGTTCAAGGCTGTACTTGGTGATATGTTACATTCTTCATTATTTAACCATCCCTAAAACACACAGTTTACATGCAAGGTTAAATTAACCATTTATTAAGAAAGAAAAGATTTATCTTGTCCAGCTATCTAAAAGTTAAGCATGTCATTTGAACTGTGTGCCTCTATAAACGAAGGAGAGAAACAGATGTTATGGATCACCTTCTGCAGGTGTCTACGACACCTACCTGTAGGGTTAGTACCACTGGAGGGCAATTCATTCACAGGCCCAAAAAAAAAAAAGTCATTCTAGCACTTATACCTGTGCAACCCAGAGTCGCTTCTTTGCTATCAGGTTCATCACTAAATGTATTCCGATGGGAAGCCAATAGAAACCTGTGGATATGAAACTAATGGCAAGGCAGAGATAAGAGCAAACATTCGTGCCCCCTAAAGTTAGGTGTCTACCTAAAATGCAGACTGTCCACAGGGTTCCTATATTGTCTATAGCTGAAGAGAGAAATTTTTTTTTTCCATTTTATCTCATTGTCAAGCTGTTATAAAAGTAAGAGATCAGTGGTTTGGCTCACCTTCCTAGTCTTACAACTCCAAAGAGCAAGCACCAATGCAAGAAGGAAATCTGCCCAAGATTAAGTTTATGCAAAGACAAAACCAAATAAGGACACACCTGCTCCATCTAATGCTGTCTGCAGCGTGGTTATTCTCCTAGTCCAGGTAGAGCCTTTGCTGCTGGGTGCATGCTCTTTGCCACAAAAAAGCTACCAGCACCAAAACAGACCGATTGCAAATTTAATAATGCAGAAGTTGATCGGTGAAAACATATGTCAACAGTTCAGCCTGCAGCCCCACACCCTCGCTGCTCTTCTGCCCACTTCATTGTATTCATGATTGTTAGAGGATAACAGAGGAACAAGAGACACCACAGAAAGGGGGAGTCTTGATAAGTGAAGGGAGAACCTTTTTTCCTGGAGTGACTACAGCACTCTTCATGGAAAGAGGACACCAAGCTGGAGTCAAAGGTTATCTATTTTCAGAGTACGCTGGCTATTCAAATAAAGCCCACACCAAATCCCTGTGGTCTGCTCTTCCTTGATTCTAAGAGTACTGGCCAACATCTTGCACAGCTGGCCCCAAATCCCAGAGCACTGAGGGTTCACAGCACATTCCTGCTGCTTATGTGAAATTCCAGCATTCCCAACCTGGAAGATTTGTGTCAGGGCACTTAGCTAACATGGAAAGATGCAAACCGTTCATTAACACAGCTTTCCACATGAGGCAAATGCTATTGGCATTTGTTACAAATACTTGAGGCAAAGAACGAGAGCTGGAAAAACACCTTAGGCATGAGGCCCTTCCTAAATCACACGGACAATGCAATGCTGTAGCTATCTAGAAGATGTTTTGCTTCTGCAGGAAGCGTAATGATCCACTCTTGATCATAAGAGAAACAAGATGGTAAAGCAGGCATGGATTCAAAGCTGTAAAAACACCAAATAGGAAAATGGGGGGAAATGGGGGAGGGGGAAGGCTCGGACTACACAGCCCACGGATCTGGTTATGGTTAATTAGATATCCCTTGAATAAATAAGGAAAATCAGTTAACTACATTAGGCTGAGCTAGGAGCAGAAAAAGAATGAGAAACCTGAGAGATTAATAACCCCCTCAGCTCTTGATAATATTGTTCAAGGTGAACAGAGTAAAACCATCTCAAGTAAGCTGCCATTTCTTTCCACAAGCTTTGAGTTGCAGGTGTCCAGGCTTCTGAGGCAGAGGAAAAGGGAACTTCAATTGCTGAAGACTCCTACACCAGCTGTTGATTCCAGGCTTTCAGCTGAGCCATGAGTCCTGTCCTGCTTCAGGTGTTCAAGTACACTGAACTAGCTGCTTGTTGTCAAGACTCAGCACATGACACAAGACTGAGGCATTCCTAAATCATCAACGCAGACTTTCTTTTTGACAAAAGGGATATCTTGCATCTACCAGTGCAAAGCTGAGATTCCCCAGCACATACTATGCTAAAGCAGCACATCTGTTTCAGTTCATCAATGGCAGAGTCCAGCCAAGCTATATTAAACAAGTCATCACTAGTGTAACATTTCCATAATTTCTGTGACAATTACTTTACTACAGAAAGCATATCTCCCCTAAGGCTTATAAGGCATCTGATTTTCTTCAGTGTTATTTCAATCACGTTATATAGAGCTTATTGATGAGTGAAAGAAGCATTTGTCTCCCCGAGAAGAAAATTACTTTCAAATCGCTATTCTCCAACATTTAGTTTCTGATTTTCATCATCAGAGGAACTAATCCTGTCAGCATGTATGGAACAAGACAACTGAAAACTTAAGTTTTTCTTGTTGGGGATTTAGCACAGATAAGGAGTCTCAACAATCTTAGAGACTATGTCCATTCAGACACCTCAGAAGGCACCGCTTGTGTAAAACTGCCGCGCAACCAAACACCTCAGTGTTTACAGGCTGCTTTACATATCCTCTGAGCTGAATGGCAAAACACCTATAAAGATCTGAGGATCTGACAACTTACTGTTTTGTATTTTCTCCCATAGCTATTCAGAATACGTTGCCTTTTTTGCCTATGATTTTTGGTACTGGGAGACAAAGTACAACCAGCTTACAACAGTGTCAAGAAAGCAATCAATTAGTGGTTCTCTCGGTCTTCCAGAAAAGAGGGCATATTGTCCTTCCTCTTCCCCACAGGGGTATGGTGTTAGTTATGGTTTATGCAACTTATAATCCAACAGCTAAATAATAAAGCTAAAAAGATCTTCTCAAACGGAACTCTCCTAACTTCCCAGTGAACATCACGCTAAGTGTGGCACTGCTCCACAACCGAAGAAAAAAAATAATTTACCACCACACAAACTACTCTCAGTATGTGCTTGATAACTTCTCCCTTACCCGCCAATAACAGCAGTAACATGCAATTTCCTCCCTTTATTCTTTTTCAAGGCCCTAGAATTCCTGTCCAACACTTCTTGCAAGTTGAGAAGCCTTTCCCATCTATTATCATAGCACTTCTCATTTCCTCATGGCTAGCATAAAGATTACCTCTTCTTAGGATGGAAAAAAAAAAACACCTACATTTTACTTAGATGTTAATATTAAATATGAAGCAATCTCTTAAGGTATTTATTCTTCTAGATTCTATAAATGTTGCTTAATAATACTACTAACATAATTTTTCAGTAACTAGATACCACTACGTACCATGTTGTAAAGCTCCCCCATATGAACAAATCAACACCTAAGACATTCAGAAATGGCACTGGCCCACAGGTAAAACGACCATTGGAAGCAATCAAGATTGTCTGGCCTCACCCAGAAGATAAAAATCTTTCTACTGTTTCCACTAGAGATGTCCCTGGAAATAACTAATCTTGGTAAGCTGAACATAATGCCCATCGTAAATAAGTACTAAGTGCAAATTCATCTTAGTTGAATCTTGCCCTTAATCTTGCCTTCCACTAACTAGTAGAGCATGATTTTCATTCTATACCTCCATGAAGCAAAACCAGAGCCAGACAGAAGAATTCCAACAAAGAAAATATTATGTCTTTTTACTACTTTTTTAAAATTAATATTAAACTAGAAGGCATTACTAATGAGTATAACAGAAAAAGACAGAATAGACTATAGTACTGTGCAGTGTAAGTTACATCTTACACTGTATTAAACCTTTCAGAGAAGAAGTTGCAATATGCACAATTCAACTGAAAAAGAAACTAAGTAGATGACAGGAAAAACATTAAGGTAGTCAAAGACACAACTCAACTCGCAGTTAAGTTCTCTTTGGCTATAAGATTTAATTTCATAATTGCTACTCTACATCCAAGAGGATGTACAGTCTGTACAATCCTAAAACACTACAAAACACTGACATTTCTTTTTGTCAATAGAATTCAATAAACAGACCAGGAAGACTCTTAACAATGAAATGCAACTTTCAAGTGGAATCAGTTTCACAGTGTCTTTACTTCAATGAAGAACATCCTAGAAAATATTAATGCTTCTAGAGTCAAGGATCCCCACATGTAAGGATTATACATGCTATAAGAGCCGATAAAGCAATAGCACTTCATAATTTAGTATTCTTTCTTTTTTCCAAGTTAGCAGTTTAATACAAAACAACTGTCCCAAAAGTTTATTATGATCAATGGATAGTTGGACAAACTAAGTCATACAGCTAAAGGAAATTTATCCAAGAGTTGAAGACAATATTTAAAAGTTCAATATTCTACTGATTGTTCCCCAAGCAGAAAAGAACCAGCTCCAGAACTGCTGCCCACATTTTCATTTTGAAACAAATATTGGCATCAGGCGATGCAGAAAAGCTGAATAAAAGCTGCTGGGTAACAAGAGCCATTTGTTTGGAGAACTAAGCATAATGAAAGCTTGACATACTTATGTAATGTGATTAATTTATTTAAGTATAAAAGCACTCTTTAAAAGTGTCTGTAGTGTAAAGCTAACTGGTCTGAATTTTCAAAGTATATGTGCCCTTTTTGGAAGCTTGGTACACAGCCTAGATTAACAATTGTCATCGTCCCATAAAAACTGATCTTTCACCTACATGATTAGAAAGTTACACATGAAAAACATTCTCAATTTCCAAGTTACTGCTACTTAGTTATTTTAGAATTATCTCGTGTAAAGAGGTTCTTGAAGGACAGATGATAAAAAAAAATTCAGACATACCGCTATAATATCCAGTGTGTTGTCACAAACTTTGCGAATCTCAGCATTTTTATCATGCATCAGGTCTATAAGATATGCTGGAGCCTCTGGAAAGAAAGCGTTAAGGATAAAAGCTGCTTTGCTGCTTTAGCCCTGGTTCTTCCAACTGCAAATTTCATTAAGAACTGTACTCACAAGTTTTCCATCACATGTGAAGTTCAGCAGCCTCCCCACAATCACTTTTTAAAAAAACAAAAACAAAAAAACCCAAAAAAACCAACAAAAAGCACCCACACACATTTAAAGATACCCAAATATTCTTCAAAATTGTTGAAGTTGCATGTCCCTTACAAAGAAAATACATTCTGATCTGTTACAGGAAATCCATGCACCTAATTTGTGTCCTGGTTTGGGTTAGTCCAAAAGGCATAAATTCTATGGAATCTACAGTTTAATCTTTTAAGACTGTTATTTTTGTAATCTTTAGGGAGTTTTCTTGTTTCAAAAACAGGTTTCCAATGCATTTTTCCTCAAAAATACTGAAGATAATCTGTTATGCAAATGATAGCATTAATACCAGTCTTTCTCAATTTGAGTGAGAAAAGCATTGTTCAAACATTGGTGCTTTATCATTACAGATATAAAAAGGGATACAATTATTATTATTACTACTTTTTAACACTAGCCACCTAGGAGTCCAAACAGGAGACAAGGAACAACATCCCAAATGGCTTCTCAGATATTCCACAGCGCTTAAAGGAAAAAGGACATTAAGAAGCAGTCCTTGGACTGTTATCAAAGTAATCACTAAGCTGCTATCCCTACAAGGGCTTGATTCAACCTGTTCTTTATGTTTCAATAAGATTTAACATTCAGTTAAGGTCCACAGACAGCTAGTGCCTCTTTCCACAGTTTTCAGATCATCTGAATGAGCTCAACCATCAGCAGTGACTGAAAGATTAAGTAGTAAAGAATGAATAAGAGTTATAAGTACCATAAAAAAAAAAATTTATCAGATCCATGACACGAGGAAACTGAAGAACAGATTCAGTCATCAACAGACAGGCAAAAAAAGGAGAAAGAGGAAAGCCAGGAACAGAAATCAAAGTCTCCACAGTGAGAAGAAGATGGCAGGCTTATGCCAAACATAAAATTCAAACAACACTTAGGTGGAAGAAAAATACAGAGCAGGCACTATTTATGTTGTCTATAAGAAAGAATGCTATTAAAGTATTTTAATGCGTCTAACTTCAGACTACACAACATATAGGTATAATGGTGCAGTGCAAGAAGTTCGTCTATGCTCTATGTAAGTTTTTCTATGGACTATGTTTTTAACTATGATTTGCAAAACAAATTCATACTGTAATTCAGATTGGACAGGAACTAATGGGTAATCTGGTCCAGTGATCCCCCCTTCCTATCCCCCTGCCCTGTTTCAACACAAGCTAACTTAATTTTTACTATTAATCTTGCAGTCCCTCTACACGCCTAGGCTGCTTGGATTTTTTCTTCAGCTGAAATAAACCATTTACAAAGAAACCTCTGAGATCAGGAGGTTTATGCAGGAGAAATATAGGCCAAACATCAGTGATGGCAAATAAAGTTACTGTAATTCTAGATGTTTAATCTTTAAAAAGATACGCGTTTCCTTGATAATGACATCTCTGGTGGCTTGGTGGAAGACCATCTGATAAAATACGTAAATGATCTGGCAGACAAATTCATCATCTTCCTGTTGAGCTGCAAGGAAAAAAAACACCAAACCACAAGTTCAGATCTCACACTAGCAGCTCTTGATGCTTAAAGAAAGCCCAGCTCTTTCACGTCAGCTAAACAGTTCATTGGCATATGTGAGATTTTAGCTCCTGACAACACAAAAATGAGTGTTTTCTTCCCTGCTCCAGTCAAGTAGAAAGACAACAGACTGCAGCAAGAGTTGTGGAGGTGTGGGAAAAATCAAATCTATTAGACCACTAGTCAGTATCTCTCTATGAACAATGGAGTAATTGTTCCTCCTTTCGTACACAAAACACCTACCCCTGCCTTGCACGAGAAAATGAACGGTGCATTCAGTTACAGCACAGTTATGTCAAACTTCTCTGAAAAACAAGACCTAAAGTCAAATATGGCAATATACCGTTTAGAAGCTCAATGAGAGCAGGGATGATTCCAGATTTAGCCAGCAGAGCAGCACAAGAGTCATCCATAGAAACTGTTCCAATCATTATCACCACTTCCAAGACGAGGTCATCTTCTGCAGAACCTAGTAATTCAGAAGGCAGAAAGTATTACCTTTTAGAAATTCATAATCTTGTGGCAGTTGTATATTTATCTGTAGATATGATTCTGTTCTTCAGTGCTACGTTTCCCCAAACAGTCACAAATTATAAAGATAAAGAGACTCTGAAAGAGCACGCTAATTATTTTTTGAGAGAGACTACTTTGAAAGACTAACCAAACTTTGTACAGACCTGGTTTTAGTTTATCCTTGAGGTATGGAACCAGTTTGTACTCTTTCAGCACAAGTTCCCAGTCCAGATCTGGTAATGTCAGATTTGCAAGTGTTCCCAGGCATTCAATCACAAATTCCTCTTCTTCATCATTTGATATTTGAGCTGCTAAATCACCAACATAATCCTAAAGCAAATACAGCAACAAACATTACTGGTGAATAATGTGGGGTTCTGAAGAACTCACAACTTGGTCAAATCAAAACTAGTTCTCAGAAGAACACTGAGGAGACTTTTCTCCTGAAATGAGGAGCTAATAAGGCAGTTTCAGTTGAAGAATAATCCAAGAAAATATTTCAACGTTCTTCGTCTCCATCCTTTCACTTTCAAGAGCTGCAGATCATTTGGTTCAGATGTTCCAAAAATAGCTACTACACGCAGTTTGAGAAAGCTTTAAGAAAACTAGGGAAATGATAGCAAATGCCACAATGCATTAGTGACAGTAATGAAGTCTTCTTCCCAAAGATTTTAAGAAATAACTACAAGATTTTCTGGGGATATGACCAGGGGAATCATGGATTGTACTTACTAATTTCATACTGCTTTAAGACAATTTGACAGTTAATCCTCATTTTAACAGTACATTTAGAATTTCCATAATTAGGGTGTTGTGTTTTCCCCCATTCTTTTGAAAGGTCAGCTTTACATGGTTAAGTGAATATTAAGTATTTGAAATTTTAAAATATCCATTTATACAAAACACTTGGCACAGTGAAAAAAAAAAAAAACACAAACCCACTTTTTTTGCCCTCTAGCTCTAAAAGCAGAGATTTACGATAACTGTTAATTGTTATGATGTGCATCCCAGCAATTGGGGTATTTTTTTTGTTTGCTTGTTTTAGCATGTTTGTTTTGGAACAGGGACTTATTGGACACAGCTTAAGATTGTTTTCCGTGTAGTAAGGGATCCAAACCCTGATCTACCAACTGAGATAGCCTTATAAGACAAAACATAAATCAACCCATGACAGCCAAGAAAATTTAAACTGGACACCCTGTAAAGACAAAACACAGCAGCTCTCCAAAGCCAGTCTTATCCAGTAGGAAGAATCAGAGATTGCATTAGTACTTACAATAAACAGGCTTTTAGTTGGCCCATCATGTTGTGAAATATTCCTGATCATCTTCATTAACAATGGGTCCTTAAATTTCAAAGCCCGCTTCATTAGCATTTTCAAACCATTTCCTGAAAGGAAACAAACAAATTAAAAAAAGAGTAAAGTAATGGCCCATCAAAAGACAACAAACAAAAAAACCCCAGCTTTAAGTTTTCAAAGTTTAAAAGGAAAAAAGTGAGGAATCTGGACAGGAACTATTTTGTCTTCCAAGTTTCAAGTTGAAAAGACTTGCTCTGTATAAACTCTATAGCTTCTCAAAAACAACTACTATGACCATATGTACTGGTGGGACACTTAAAAACTTAGATAAATAACTAAATGCTTCAGGTGCGTTTAGTCATTTATTCAGACCAAGAAAGGTTTAGACCCAAATCAATATGCTATCATCAAGTGCAGTTAGTGGAGATGCAGCACAGCTGTTGGTTCACACTCAGAGACTTCTCTCCCCACTCCATGGAATAAATACATTGTTTTAAAAGATTATTTACCAGTCATGGAGATGATTAGGTAGGAATACACATACCAGATGTACACAGATCTGAAGTACTTGATCATACAGGACAAGTCCCCCTATCATCATTAGGTTTCCAAAATATCACCTTGCCTATCTAATGTGTGCTACTAGCTTGAATTTCATTTGTACCTTTAATATAAAATTGGATCTCCCCGTTTCCCCTTCTACAGAGCTGTGCACAGAATTTTAAAGTGGAATTGCTGGCCATAGAATCCACTGATTTCAGTTGTCCCTTTTAAAGTCCAGTAATTTATTGCAGCAGTTCATAGCGAAAATTTTGAGCACAAATAAAAATTAGAGCTAGTGAATAATAATGTTCCACTTAAAACTGCCAGCACGGAAAAAAATGAAGCTTTAAAAACAATCTAGGGAGCTACTGAATGAAATACAGAACCCATCTATACCATATAACAGAATACTGGAACCCAAAAGATGCTAAATTAAAAAAAAAAAGTAAAGATGCAACTAAACATCACTGTGCTATTAATTTGGTACTGGCAGGTGAAACATTGATTAGCTGAAAATGGATTTTAGGCATCAGGTAGAACAAAATCTTTCTCTCTCCATAGAGCCACATAGTTTCGTGATAACATCATCAGTGTGTTTTACAGAACTATATGCACATGAAAGGTGTGGGCACGTGTGGCTACTCAGTGTCACTCCTGCCACCAAGACCAATTCTGGGGAGGATATGGCCATTTGCTTGCAACCATCACCCAAACAGGTGCATTTTACTTTTTAAAAAATACATATACATAGATATATTTATAAATAACTCAAATATACACAGTTTATATATGTAAGAAAAAAACCCAATATATATATATCTATCTAATGTGTTGTCATCTCCAAGAAAACAGTGAAATCTCAGTACGCTTACCTTCACAGATAAGTTGTACATTTCTTTTGTTAGCAGCAAGGTTAATACAGAAAGAAATGAGTTCCAGGTCAACTCGCTCATCAGGACATTCAAAAAGCATCTTCATTAACTGCCAAGAAACACAAGCATGCTTAAGTCATTAATCCTTTTTCTTTATATTAATATTCAGCATTTCTACAAGAACAGTAAAGTCATAAAAGTCGAGGGTACAAGATGTACGGTTCCATTATTTGAGGATAACAATGCTTATAAAGTGTCAAAAATGGCAGTCACTCATCACCTTAAATTAACTCAGCTTAGTTACATTTTATTGCTACGACTGAAATTTTTACTATTTTTTTTTTTTTAAAGTTTGAATAGATAAATTTGGTTTGCAAGTTTAGGTAGACTTAACATAGGATAAAAACCCCCACCACTTAGTTCCACAGAAAGTCAGATTAATACCTGGTTGTTTAATGAAATTATGACTCTAAAGAGATATTTAATTGCAGATTAATTCTAGTACTATTTTGCTTTGAGATTACTCCTCAACATGTAAATTAGCTGTATCTGTAGCAATGTGCTTTATCTTTGCAGCTTCCATTGCTAGAGCTGAACAATGCCATATACCAAAGACTTTTCAGTAGTAGTCCTATTCTTTTGGTAATAGGACAGAACAACCTGAGTTAATGTAAGTAGACAATTGCCTATAATCCTGTTCCAACTGTTTAGTAAGCGTCAGTGAATTCACGGATGATTCCTTAGGCAAAGAATGTATAGATTGCCATCATTTTATACACTTGTCCATATATTGTCCATTACATCACAGGCTATCTATCTAGCCTCATTTTGTTCAATATGAACATTTTTTGAAGTGGCATATTGAATAATCAAACATGACTCAAATACATCCTTTTTTTTTTCCCCCTCCATTTCCAACCACAGCAGACAAGTCACATGGCTTCCTCATTGAGGGGCTGCAGGACATCACCATATTTGCTCCTAAAGTCTACTCAGTTCATAAGACACATCAAGATTCTAATGCAAAGCAGCATGATGACAAGACTGAGATTACTGGAAGCAGAAACAACTGAACATAAAGACAAGCAGGACATAAGGTACAAAAAACATAGCTCAGTTTGTGTCAAAAGAGGGTGGGGGGAGACGAAAGCAACAATTAATTGTTAAGTATTTGCGTGCTTGCCCCCTGGTGGAAAGACAGTTTGTAATGCATTAAAAACTAGAGAAAGCGGGTGAACACCCCACTTACAGGGAAAAAAAGAAACAGTAGGACTGCAGGAATTTCACTCCAAAGTATTTTACTACAGCAATTCTGTATATTTATCTATTATCAGATAGCAGGCTGTCATTCCAAATGGACCCAAGTAAAATAAATTAGAATAAACTACGTTACAGCTTAAGTTATTAATCTTTTTGTCTAGGACTTTCATGTTCTGATTTAAAAGCTATCATTGATTTCTTCCTCCCTTTCTTAAAAAGGCAGAATCAGATTTCCCTCGGTTGTTTTAAGGACTTATAAAATCCCTAGTTTATTAAATCCGTAGTCCTGACAGTCACATAAGAGTGAATTAACCAGAGAAGAAAGTTGCCACTTAACAAGTGGAACATGAGCATTCAAAAATCACCCCCTGCGATTCTTCTGTTACAAAACCTTTAAAAACAGATTTTTAAAACCCTTCAAATAATTTGAAGGGAAACATTCTCATTACTTACACAATACAAAATCTGTGGAAATTAGATGTTTAACAAGATGGGATTACACTGTTAATTACTGAACTACTTCTCTATAAAAAGAAAAAATATATCCAGTTTCAATTAAAGCCGTTCAAATTTTAAAATAATAGTTTCGTACGAGCTCCATGTTTCCCATTATGTCTTCATTTAATTTGATTGCTTCTTGTGCCACTTCAAAAGGAAGAGTAATTGCTGCCAAATAGGAAATATTAAAATTAAATTTGTTCTGCTTTTACTATGTCCATTGTCATCTTTTACTGATTTAACAGGAAGGCAGTAAAAAGACTGCAGCATGTGCAATGAAGAGGCAGTAGTGTTCAATCAGACAAGTCCCATATTGAGTATCAGATACCACAGACCAGGACTGAAATCACTGTGTCTAGACTCTCTGGCACCTGCCTTCACTTATTTACCAGTGACCAGAGGCCAACCCCCACAGCTCTCTGTTCACATACACCTCTGTCCAACCCCCTCCCCAAGCCCAGCTCAAACATCTTTGAATGATTATGCCAGAACTGCATGCCTCAGGAATCTCTCCTGACCGGCTACTCCCTAACTCTGCTGTTTGAAGTGATGCTCTGGTTTCTGAACTTCAGCAGATAATGGCGGACAGGAGCAAAGGGTGCTGTCAAGAGAGGACGTTTACCAGCATTAAGCTGAAAAGAAGCTTATAGATCAAAGAGGGGCCAAACAGGACAACCGTGGTGGAAAACATGTGGGTAGCTGCGGAGAACCTTGCACACTGCTCTGCGGTAAAATATTAAATATCACCATGACATCACTGCCTAACCATGCCCTTTGATTGGCCAGGTTATTACCAATAAAGGCTTTTATAAGCATCTGGATGGCATTTGCACCTATTTAAACAAAACACGCATTGCTGAGGTCTAAACAAGAATGAACTGTTAATACTCACTTTTAACTGTTACTAGAATAGCACCCACTAACTCCTGCAATCCACAAGGATGTTTACCTGGGACAGCACGCGCAAGCCCTTGTCAAGTACTTCGCCTGTTCAAAAGGACAACGGCAGACAGATTTTCCAATCACTTTCTACGACAGCTAAACATTCATTATTGAGTATTTGCCAGTTTACACATACACCTCTCCTCAAAAGGAGACAAACCCACTATTGAAAAGAGAATTTGGGTTTCCAGGGTAGAATCAGATGGCAGGGAGTCCTTTTAAAAAAGGTTGTTTTCTTCTCCTGATGCCTTGTCCACTTCCGCATGTTTTCTGTTATTTGTCTTCCTTAATAACTGCCCTAATTTTGAGTATTCGTTAATAAAATTTAATCGCTGGTTGTCCAGATTGTCCTTTTTGAACAGTCAGCAGATGTGATCTGTTACGTTGACCACTGAAGCATCAATAACCACAGGTATCCTTCGAATTTTGTAGTTTTAGCCAAAGTCCAATGAAGGCAGCGGACTTGTTTCCTGCTCCATTAGCCTTTGGTTACAGCTCTGTAAGCACTAGTTTCAGCAGTCACTGCCTGTCAGACCAATGAAGCTCAAAGTATCATATCACTGAAGTTTCCAACAGCTCCTTACATTTGGCACTGGGGGTCTAAGAGCCATGCCAAGATTCCCTGAAAGCACGTCATAAGCGAGCCCCGAAACACAGTGCATGAATTCTGGTTTGGCCGGTAACTGCTCAGAACAAAGCAGGTCCCTTGTATCATGCAAATGCCTTAACATATAGTTGCGGTCAGCAGGATGTTTACAAGACCATCTTGTAACATATACTAGTTATTCCCATGAGTTCTATTCTCCAAAATCTTCCTGTATTTGGGAAAACATCACCATTTTCTGTCATGAGATAATGACCAGAAACATTTTGAAAACTTTCCATGGCAACTTCCCATTCTGCATGTATTTTATGTTAAAAACATGTTTGGCAGGAAAGAAGATATCGTGGTGCAATTCTGAAAGAGCTACCAGAGAGCTTTTACACTTATGCAACGCAGGCTTTCTCAACTCCAGCCTCATTGGGACTGAGAAAAGAGATCAATAAAAGAGGATTTGGTACTGTTAAAAGAAAAACAAAAAACAAACAACAAAACACACAGAAAACATACACACAAAACCCCAGACCCCATGACATTGTGTCTGTGCTTGGATCGAAGACTATGAGTGGAGACAAAAAGTTATGCAACAAACTGTAGCCTGAAAGATCAGTTAAGAGCCTTCCATAGTCTTCAGGTCTCCCCTGTTGTACACGCCTGCAGTTGGAAAAGGAGTTGTCATGTAGCAACATAACACTGCTTGGCTAGTTTCCAGTTCATATCCTGTAATACTGGAGACGTTGAAATTTTGATACCCAATGGGATCAGAAAAGAATGCCTTCTAAAACTGTAAAGGAAATACTTTCCACAAGGTTCCCTAAGGACCTGCTGTGCACAAGCTTTAATCTCTTTCAAGCATTCCCCATCTTCTGCAGAAATTCATCAGGTCATCTGTATTTTTACCAATTCATCGATGCGGCTCAAGCGTTAGCAGCACTGACAGAGAATATGTCGCCTCTCCTTTTTCTGGGCACCGTTAAAGGACAGCAAGAACCGTCAGACTGCCGGATGAGTAAGTGGTTCACTACTCCGCAGCATGGTGGTTGTTCCCACTTTCACCTGTGGGTGTCAGTGCGAGCTCTGCTATGACTGAGGAAAAGCTGAGCAGAGGGGACAGAAGCGTCTTAACCATCTCCACACACATAAAAGCACATACCTGTGGAATGCAGTCTGTGTACGCAAACATTGACTTAAAGCGATCATCCATGCTTATGTGATACAGAATACACATTGCAACTTGTTTGTAGTTTTCATTTGCTAGAAGGAGAAAAAAAAATCCGTATCAATAGAAGCCCAGTATTTTAGGTACTGTAAACACTTTAAAGGCTAAAACAAAAAGCACTAAAATCCTAGCTAACAGATGAAAAATTTAAATCAGAAATGCAACATTAATCGAAGTGTCTTGCCTGGCCTATCCAAATGAACCACATATTTGTGCAAAGAGGATACAAAGGCAATGCTAACTACTTCCCCTCTCCCCAGCACCTCAAAACGCTTCCTTAACTCCACTTTACAAGGAATATATTTTGTGAAAGGAACACTTAATAATGACAGGCCATCGAGAGAAAGCCTTCATCAGTTTCCAGCTAGGAAATTAAATATCAAATGTAACGCCGATTTAGCTATGGATATTCCTGTTGAAACAACAAGCTTGTCTCAAAGTGAAACGATAAACAACATACCCATGCCAGAGACAAAAATAAGAACTACCACTAAAGTGTTGTAGAAGGAATCCAGTGCCTTTCAAGTAAGTCACATACTGATTGTTTTATTATTCTTTTGAGTTTCATACATCTCAAAACCAACATTAGTATATTTTCACATTAATACTTCCTAAAAAGAAAAAGATTCTCAAGAAAAAAAATGGGGCAATTCATGTGAGTAGGCTGTGAAGTATTTAACTGAAAGGTTCTATAAAACCAACTTAGACAAATATACAAATATTTAAGAACAACACAGATGAATTTCATTCTGACTCACTGCTGAAATCTGGAGTAAGCATTCTCTTGAGGTCTCCTCTAGTCCTGCACTAGCAGGATACTGGCTATATATGGCATAAAATAGTCATCTGAACATGTGTGTTAGTTAGACCAGGATGCAATAAGGTCACCAACTCAGAATTTATTCACAGTTCTTACAGAACTGATCAGAAATATCCTACCTCCCACTTCTATTTAAACTAAGTTAGAACATATCTGTTTAACACTTTGGCAAAGCATCAAGACTTCAAACAGCAACGGAGTTACATTTTTCTTCTGCATACATCACTGGGAGCTGGAATTTCCTTTAAGCAGCAAGGATATGATGCCTTTATCCTGAGAATGCACATTCGTGCCTTTTTTCAAAATTGAATTAACAAGACCCATGAAACCCTTCTGGCAGTTGCCATACAACAGTGAAATATTCTTTCCCATGCCAAACCTAAAAACATAGCTGACCTTTCAGATCCTTCTGGATTTTTACCTGTTTGAAAAAACATCACAACCTTCTGCATCCTTAGCAGTCGGAGAAAGGATAATGCCCAAATTTGAAAGCTACCCTGGCTATTATTAAAATAAAAGCATAGACAGTACTATAGTTGCTAAAGCATATACACTCTGTTTTAATCAAGATGAAGCATTTATCATCTTTGGGCTTCTCCTGTGACTAGTTATCTTACCTGCCTATTCACTCGTAGTAACATTGTAAATCCAACAATTACATGAAAAAAGTTTCCCATACATACTGCTAAAGGCTTCTCCTAAGCAAATATAAAATTTTAAGAAGTAAATTATGCCTTCAAATTTCATGGGTCTAGGAAAAAAGAGCTGTTTACACTGCTCTTAACACTTCTTTCCATGCCTCTATTTAAGACTCAAACATCAAGACTCAAATTTAAGAATCAAATTTCAGTTACACTTTGCTGGATAATGCAGGAAACACTATGTGAAGTAAAAGGTAAGTTGGTATAAAAGGGAGGAAAAGTCGGCTCCCCAGAACAGCAACGGGAAAAACCAACTAGATTGAAGTCAGACCAGACCTTCAGCGGGTATGAACTGGTAGGCAGTCAACAAGAATGATGCTACTTTATAGCCGTTTAACCTGGTTTTTTCCTCATTATTTTTGGAAGCTTCACTTGTGCTAAGATAAAGCATCAGCTAAGATACAGTCTTACATTTGGTAGCAAAAGCAGTTTCCTGGTATTTGGCAATACTGGTAGCTTATTTTCAAATAAAATAGTTTACTACAGTAGCAAAGGCCTTCTGTTTTTTGAACAGAAACTCTTTGCATAATTTTCTCTCCCCTTTTTAGAAAGGTCCAGCCTGTCACAATAACCTTTCTGAAGCCTGAACATCACTCTGGGTATCACTGCTGAATGACAGCACTGCCTTGGTTTCTATACCACCAAAAAAATCAAAAAGACCTAGATACTACCCAACGTGTGAGGAGTATCTAGAATTCAAATCAATTTATTTTATCTGGATGGACTCTTAAAGAGCTGGCTTTTAATGACTGGCACTTAATTCATTCTCTTGAAGTATAAGAGTATCTTCCATAAGGCAGATTTCATGACACAAAAATGGCAAAGACAGACAGCTACAGTTTCAAAAAGAAGAGTTGAATTTAAATTCCTTCTTGCTGCTCAGTTACGTGACCCTTTTTCCCTGAATTCCCCTGTCCTACTGTCAACACAGGGAACAGAGAAGAGTTTAGAGCATTTAAGTCATAGGCACTTATTGCAAAGGCTCAGCAAGCAAGTATTTTTCAATTGTGAGTAAAAAAAAAAAAGCCCACCCTGAATTCTGCTAACTTGAAGATGAAAATAAACTACAGAACTAGAGCTAAAAGAAAACAGTGTGCAACTAAACTAGCTTTCAAGTATTTAATGATGTATGCACTTTTAAGTTTAATTTCATTTTAATTTCCCAGAAAGAGATGAATTTCGGGCTGATGTCTGGAAGTTTCACTCTCCCATTTTCCCTGTAGAAGCACTTTGGTGGAGAAAAAAGCAGAACCTCCTGACTTTTTTCAGTTCTCATGCAAAACAGTGGCAACCATGATCCAAAGAATCAAACGTTTTAGGAAAAATCAAGAGGAGGTGGTTGTTTCTAAGCACAGCCAGCATAATTTAATGCAATTGTTAATCTCGTGCTCAATTAGGAAGCATACAGCCTACTGAAAGCTGACTGGAAACTGTGCATAACTAGTTTGTTGAAGATCAGGAAGAGAAGAGATTCAACAACTACAGCATTTTAAACACTAAGCATCATCTTGCAGGCTGAAGGTGGTACAAAAGGGTAAGAAGCGACAGACCGTTCGAAAAATCCACCAAGTCAACTGCTATCCTCTTGCATAGGGACTTCACTCCCAAAAATATAAACTGGCAGCTATTGACTATTACTTGAATATCAGTAGCAAGCTTACTTTTTTTTTTAATTATTATTTTATACTTATCTGAATGCTAATGAATAAAGCCCTAATTCGATCATTGTTTAGAGACCTGGATGTAAAAATTTCAAACCCTGCCCAGTACCTGGCTGGAGAATAACTTTCAAAAGCATGGAAGTGATACCTTTTTTTTGCTATTTTTGACCACTACTGAAGGCCACACATGAAAAAGTAGACACTGCAAGAAAGACTTCCTTATGACTTGGTACAGTAGGCATCAATTATTCCCCTAACTAGAAAAAGCAAGCGAAAGAAAAGAAAAAAAACCCACCAGATCTCTGCCAAACGTGTTCATAAAAATCACCAAAGTTTTGGTGGGGTGCCAGAAAGTTGTGGCCTACAAATGCTGGTAGTTCTGAGCATCAAGCTTTTTATGATTGAAGGTGGAATAGCCAAATAGCCTAAAGCAGTAAGGGCAGCCCTGGAAAATAATGGCCTAGTCATTATGATTCTTCTGGTATTTATGGCAATAAAACATGAATCATAATGAACTCATTGGATATTAAATGTGGGGGTCATGAGTACTTTGATAGGATTTCCACAAGAATTTGCCATTAATTAACCAAATAATTATTTGAAAGTGTTACTGAATTATCCTTAGTTCTTATACAGCCATTCCAGAGAAATTGGTCATTCCCAGCTGAGTGCAGTTAATGCTTTAACAAACCGGTCATTAACTGCAGTTACTGATTTTGTGGGAATTATTGTGTTATAAAATACACTCAACAGTTTATAGAAACAATACTTAGATTTTTTTTGCAGCTGTAGTTCAGCTGGAGCAGCTGGGATGGAAAAATATCAGGTCCCTCGGGCTGTTTTCACAACTAGTTTTCTGCAAATTAGAGAGGGAAATAAATACATGATGGGTTCTGAGTTCAAAATGGCTTCAGATTTTTAGCCTTTGAACATTAATAAAAAGCCATGTGCCAGTTCTGTGGACCAACGCCTGAATTCCGTGTCTTGTTCTTACTAAGGTTAAAGATCTAAATGGTACAAGTAGCAGAAGCTAAAGAAAAACAATACGATTTCTTGATCACAAGATCAGGTCCTACATTTTGGTTGAGTTTATGAGCTTACAATGAAAAAATCCTTCATTAGCTCCATGATAACAAAAGAGAAACCCTAAAGCTGTAAAACTGAAATGCCAATATGAGTCGCAGCAGCAGCATTCAGCTTTCAAATGCTAAAGTAAAAAGGAGAATAAAAATTACGGATTAAATTATTCAAATGTAACACGATCAGGAATTCAAGTAGCCATCATTTCTAATGGAATCATCAATGTCTCCACATTAGATATGAAGTATACCCTATCCAACTCATGTGCAAAACATTAACTATACCAAATCAAAACCAGAACACAAACGAAGGTAAATACCTATTAAAGTGGCAGAGTGAATCCTCGTTTCGGTTTCAAACTCTGATACTCTCAAGTCAAATCTGCTGCACAATTAGGCAAATAAGAAATCTAGATGGATAAGAATGTCACAAACTGAATATCAGATTTATACACCCTCTCACACTGCTGTCAGAAAACACTGAAATCAAGAGTTTATTCACATGTATCATAACTAGCAGTGATCTTATGAGAAAAGTGATAGAAAGGTATCTCTGCTTACCTCTATCCCTATTATTCCTTGCAACCAGCTCTGAAACAGTTGGACTAAGTTACTCCATGTGTGGTTCAGACACATAGTGGTTTGATTTACATATGTAAATATAAATCATATTGGATATATCAGTTTATTTTATCAAGAACCTGAAAGAATTTTCAAATCTGCTTATACTCAAGGAGACCAGGCACTGTAAATAATACATTACAATATTAATTACATACTAATAACCCCTCTTGTGCTACCTTTATGTTAATTGAAACTGGCTTGAAACCATAAGCCTAACTTAAAACCCTGATTTTGCCATGGCTGAGGTTTTTTTGTTATGTTTTCTTCCCCCAAAGAACTAAGTACATGCCACATCCGAAACATGGCTACAATTATTTTTTTCTAGGAAACAAAGAAGGAATTATGATGATGAATCCTAAGCTAAAGGACTAATAAATGACTAATTTTGGTTATTTAATGTTACACCTATAGACAACAAATGAAGCTGCACATCTGGAGCCCCAGGCTCAATTTCTTTGCCTGGAACTCTATGCAAGACAGACTGAAAAATATACAGTAAACACCTCACTGCAGTACTGCTACTCATAAAAGACAACAAAGTATAGCCAGTAGGCAGACAATACACTGCATAATTTAGTCCTTTTTTTGAAGCTTGATCTTCCTACAGAAAGAAAAAAACACATTCATTTTTGTTATTTAGGATGTCCTACAACCAATCATACTTGAACTCACACACAGAAATTGGAAGCTGATTGTTATAATATCCCATATACTGCACAAACCAGTGATAAATCAATTAGAAATTCAGATTAGAGAGAAAACAGAAGGCAACAGGGTTATCCCTGAAGGAAGAAGATAAAGTTACTTCTCTTTTCTCCACAAAAGAAATACATTTTGGGTCAGGATATGACCAAGGAAGAAAGCAAGAGATAGAAAAAGAATTAACTGCTATTACAAGAAACTGGATATTAGAAGAGGTGGTTCTTAGTTTGAATCAAGTTAAGAACCACCCTTTTCCAGAGTAGGTGGAAAACATTCCACACAAAGCTGTTCCTTTAGAAGTCTCCAACCAAGCTACATAGATGAAATGCAATACAATTAAATGGGTATTTATAGGACACACATAATTTTTGCCACATCTGCACTATATTTCATTAAACAGATCACAATTACTAGAAAATATTCAGACTTCTCTGCTCTAAGAACACCTTTCCAATCTTCTGTTTGGAATTCAGTGGGAAAGGGAAAAGGTGGAGGTTTTCCATGCTCCTGGCTCTGGGGGTACACAGCCCCACCGCAGAGCGGCCTCAGTTCTGAATAAATGGTGCAGATTTACTTCAAAATGCTCCTGCTCAAAGGAGGGAAAAAAAAAAACCAACAATGCAGGATGCTACCTTGCACTTTGAGAATGGGATGATTTACCACATTGAAGTGGAAACTGGTTTTACCCATGTTTTGAAGGTCCTAAAGTACAAAGCTGAGGTTCAAATCTACTAAGCCCAAAAAGTGAAGTTAAATACTGGTTGAGCTTTTGAGTCTTCCAGATAACAAGAATTAAGTTCCATATTATTCAAGAGATATTGTTCCTATGCAAGCACCAGCACGCACTTACTGTCAAAGTCTTGGACGAAAGGTAAACAATTATATTGTATTATTGTTATTGTGAAAACATTACAGTTTTGTTATTTAAAAGGTCATTCACTGATGATCTACAAGTTTCTCACAGATCTGATAGATTTTCCATAAGGAATAAAAGGACATTTGAGGCTCCAGCCTCACAAAGAAAGTTTTGCTTTCTGCAATGACACTACTCAAATATGTAAAATTATAAGCCATCCTGCAAAGCCTCTGTATGTCAGAGACCAAAGGAACAGAAATTGAATGTATAGAGATGTACCAGCACTATACTCACTATAATGCAATAATTTTTTAATTTCTTTTATGTTAGCATATCTGTTCCCCCATCAGCTCAAAGGGTCGGAAGATAATACGGTCAACTGACAAAGGATTTCTCACCTTAGCAACTGCAGACATGGGGAATCTGCAGTTGGTCTCCAGCACTTGAGAAGATCATCTGAGAAACTCTTAGATAAACAGCAGAACCTTGTGAGTTAAAATTTCCAAAAGGAAAAGCGGATTGTAACCTTACCCCTTACATCTGAACTTGTTAAAACTTTAGGATCTGTGGGACTACCACATCTCCAGTTTTTTCCACTTGACCCTTTGAGACCATCCCTCTACCTGCAGGTTTCACAAGGGCTCTAGAAAAGGTGCTCCTTTTTCTTCTGCCTTGGGCCTCATACAGGCTTTATGAAGATTTTTACCATAGATTAGGAAGACTAGCAGAAGTGCCCCACCCCTTCTTTATGGGGATTTTCCAAGAAAGTAGAGCTGGTTGGTTGTTCCATCATGCTTTAGACATCCAAGTTATGCCCAGTAAAGCTTTCAGATGTCACACAGAAGACTAGATAGACTTTTTATTTTAAGTATTAATTTACTCCTGCAATATGCAAAGAAACAATTAAAAGAATCAAATTAATTACCTAGTCACATAATGTAAGCTTCATAGTAGAAATACCGGTTCAGGGGATCTTTCCCATTCATCACTTCAGTGAATTTCCAAAAACTTAGCTCTTCCATCTTTAGATTGCTGCCATCTCTCCACTCCTGTCCTTGTTGCTGACATAAGCATTTCTATTTTCAGTCAACACTCGTGAAGTTAGTTTCTTGTGTTACACCAAAGTTATCCTCTTCATTAAAAAAAGCTAATAACACAGCCAAATGCACGTGTGCACTTGTGAGCAGCACAGCACAGCAATGAGCTTTCACTCACCTGAACAGTCAAAGGCTGAACGTTCAGATTAGCAAGGATCCACCTGTAACAGCTACAAAATGGAAAAACACTGTTTCCAATTCTGGACAGTGTTAAAGGAGTCAGAAAAATCTTACACAAGCAAATCACAGAACAGTTAGAGTTGGAAGGGACCTTAAAGATCACCCAGTTCCACCCCCCTGCCCTGGGCAGGGACACCTCCCACCAGACCAGGCTGCTCCAAGCCCCATCCAGCCTGGCCCTGAACACCTCCAGGGATGGGGCAGCCACAGCTTCTCTGGGCAACCTCTTCCAGTGCCTCACCACCCTCACAGGAGAGAATTTCTTCCTGATATCCAATCTAAATCTCCGCTCTTTCGGTTTAAAGTCGTTACTCTTCGTCCTACCACTACACTTCCTGATAAAGAGTCCCTCTCCACCTTTCCTGCAGGCCCCCTGTAGGTACTGGGGAGGCTGCTATAAGGTATTGCTGGAGCCTCCTCTCTTTTCCAGGCTTCAAAAACTCATAAGATTATATAAAATATGATGTTATGAATTTCAGTTCTTTTTTCCTGAAAATTCACTACAATTTACCGGTAGCACGAAGCATGGATATGGTGAAGGCTTTTACCTTAAAGTTAGTAAGGATTCTACTTCTGCTTCAAATACAATTAGCGATACTGATGTCTCTCTATTCTGAGTTCTATGTTTCTCAACATCAGAAGTCAATTTTTCTTCAATAATACTAAAGTTTGGTGCCTAAGCCATTGTTAAGATACCTAAATAAGTGCTGGGTTCTAAGACACATCATGCACGCAACACTCTCCTTAATCAGTTAGACTTAGTAGGTTTATTCGCACTTCTAATAAGGATTTAAAAGTTGAATATTCAAGAGATGTTTTTCGTTTGGTTTTTTTTTTGGTGGGGTTTTTTTGGTGTTTTTTGTTTGTTGTCATGGGGTTTTTTTTTTTTTTTTTTTTTTTTTTAAGCCTTGGCCATACTCACCACAAATGATAAAAAAACCCTACCATTAAAATAAATCCCTTAATAATTACTGCTTTCCAACAGACTGGTCCCTGTAGTTGAACTGTTACTTAATGTGCTTCAGCCAGCCTCTACTATAAAGGAATGGAGACACCCCAGGCAATATTCACACAACAAGTATTGGAACCAGCTGCTGCAGAGCCACCTTCGGAAAAAAAGGTTTCTCAATTTAATTGGGAAAACAGGAGGAAGCATAAATTTTACTGCCATTAATAACTTCAAGCAATCCCGATATGACTTTACCTCACCCTGATGGCTGGACATGTGCTTTTTGTTAGGGTCTTTGCCACATCTGACCCCTATTGTTTGCTCACTTGATCAGGTAAGAAAATGTATGTTTCTTTATAGGATAAACGAGGCCTATTAAAGTCAGAAAAAACACTGCAGTAGCCTATAAGAAGCTCCATTTTTCAACAGATGTGTGAAGCTCCATAAGTAGTTCATTACAAAAAGGCCAAGTGAACTCATAAAGAGAACACATCTACTTTAAGCCTTCTTAAAAGAAACTTTCATAAAAGGAACAGAACATTAAAAATCCACAGCACTCCGTTAATTAGAGAGCAAAGTACTTCTTGGGTTTTTAAACAGCAGTCAACATATAATCCAGCTTGGCCGCATACCGTATCAAGACTTGATTGTTAAGAAACCCAACATACAAGTGTTTGGCAATTCTTTGATTGCTCATTAAACCTAACATAAAGAATGGAAAAATATCAGATTAATTTCAGCAGATTCCAGAAAATATTTTAGTTATAGTAAAACTCTCAAAAATTCTATCAATGAACCTAGTGAAGACACTCTTCACTGAGGACTAAATCAGACTGTCAAAGTTACCCTCTGCTCTGGCTATCTGCAGCTTAAAGAATAGAAACATCTGACCCACTTTGGAGTTTGCAAACTATTGCACAGCCCGTAGGCTTCTATGTAGGATCAGGTGGCTACTACTTCTCAGTATGCTGATGCTAAGTCTTGGAACACCAAGAAATTGAGAACATCAGACCAGGAAGCTCCAATTAATAAGGCATACAGGCTCAATACATACTGTGATGGCAAAACTATACCACTGCTACTTGGGACTGATTATACTCTATTTCAGAGTGTTGTATAACAAATGCTCACCTACTTGGCTGAATACAAATACGCAAAGCCAATTTTCTTTCAGTAACTGTAATCTGTACTGGAAAACATAACCTAAGACATTCACCACCACCTAAAATCTTTTTGAGGTTGAACACCTTAGCACCATGATACACTCCCACAGCCATAGGCACAACCCTCCTGCACTCCATGTCCCATTTGGGCCTGATTTGCAAATTGTACTGTTTTGTGACCCACCTACTTTTCAGCTCACCAATACCTGTATTCAGTCAGCCCTTGATTTTTAAAAGCAGCTAGTAATTTCAAGCAACCAAGAAGAGACACTTTAGTCTGAATTCCAAGCATACTGGGTTTTCATTCTTTAAGCATGGCTTGCACTGGGAAGTGAATAAAAAAAAAGGCATTTCAAGGCAATATGCATGCAGTACACTTAAGAACTGCTCAGCAGCTCAAAGGGATGAAGATCTTCATAGAAGAAACATTCACTCTCTACATGCAGACAGACCTACTCCTTTTACACTTTGAGCAGCAACACAGTTCCCACTGTATAAGCTTCTGCACCATTTCCTATTATTTAGACCCTTTTGAGACAAGTAACTAACCTATGGGTGGACACAGAAACCCCAGTACTGCCTGCCACACTCGCATACTGCCAGCGGCTCCTTCTGAACAGGGCTCCACCAAGAAGAGTTTTGCAGCCTGCCATAACACACACAGCAGCACTCAGCTGGTTCTGCTGTACAAACTGCCTGCTGTTCTCATGGAGAATGGAGAACTATTTGTCTCACTTCACAAAGGCTAAGAAACCACTTAGACACAGCACAAAATAGCACCCTTATTAGAAGAATGTGAATCACAAACTGTGAGTATATTTAAGAGAGCTGTACTAAAAATTTTGTATTTGGTTTGGCCAGTTAACTGAAAAACAAAGTGGAATTGGTCCAAACAAGAAGTGAGATTTTTTTATTCTTCCTTGTAGACAATGTTGTATTCTGTTTGCTGCCAGGGCATTTACTTTAGAAACCAATCACACATCCAGGGGAAGAATTATGGAAAAAGAGTAACATCTTCCTTCTGTCCAACAGAAGAGCATTCCCAGGGATGAAGGAAGGATGTGAATCTATTTTCTTAAAGTTCAGCTCTATGTTTCCCCCCCTTCAGTGAGAATACCTTTCACAAGCGAGTACACTAAGCACCAAGCTCTACTATATTTGGAGCAAGTCACTCCCCTACTCCCCTTCACTTGAATTATGCCATGCAAAGCAAAATGAGAACGCTGTAAGAGCAAAGCAAACCTTTCATAGTCTATAGTAGGCTGCTTTGGTCTCTCCTTCCAAGGTGATGATTAGAGGGCACTGAATCTGTATTTTCACATTTCAGGCAAACCTCTAGTTTAAACCACTTTGTGAATTCACATGGATTCTCACCTTAATCCACTGAAGCTGTACTTCACGTAAACTGGCACATAAAACATTCACACAGAAAATGTAGAAAAAAAGAGAGATCACTCTGTAAATATAATTTCTTAAGTATTAAAGCAAAGCCACTAGTACAAAAAATGTTCTCCGTAACGTCCTGGTGACTCCACAATTACAAGGTTTTCCTAAAGAACTGAAGTCACACAAATCAACAAAATCTCTTCTCATACCTCCCCAAGCAGCTTGTGTATGGACAAGCCTGAATACAGCAGGCTGTATCTCATAAGCCTTCACAGCTCTGCTCCAGCATCTGATCTCAAGTCTGAAGCTAAATTTCCCTCAACTGCACACAGTTCTTTTGAGATTCAGAGCATAACAAAGATCAGCTGTAGTTGATTAACTTGGGTGCCTGGGGGGAGCAAGAGGAGTCTTGTCATATACAATAGTTCAGACTTGTGAAGAGAAGCCGCGAAAACTAGCAAGTGGTGTTGACTGGCAAAGCTACACGGGGAAGCAGGCATTGGCACTATTAAAAAGAAATGGCTAATTAAAATGGAAACCAAGACTAAGCAGAATTTCTCATGTCCATGCTTTCAACAGCGGCCTCAACACTCTGGAGTGAGAGGGAAAGAAAGAAGATGGTCCTTCTCCAATATATCCATGCCATACTTAATCTATTCCTGATAGCTCATTTGAAGCCAGTCCATCCCCTCCGCTTCCAGCCTCCACTTACATTTAGAGCCTTCCCGCTCCCAAGCCACTAAGTGTCCCTTGGGAAAATGCCACATCTTACAGAACTGCAGACTGCAGCCACCTCAGTGCTCAGTCCTAAACTGCTGCTTGAGAAATCCTGTCCTTTAATTCTTTGCAATCTCAAATCACCTCTTAAGCACTTACTATACTTAATTTATACTCAACTCAAACCCAGTGCTAAAGACTCAAAGGCACAGCATGCACAAATGTTAAATTTCAGTAGGCTGAGTCAACAAACTTGACCTCTGGGCATTAGGAGCTGTATGGTAACTTGTCAACAGCTATTGAGGTGTGTTAGCACTTTAAGGTGACCTGCAAATGTAAGCCGAAGGGTACTGACTTGAATAATGTGTGTTTAATACCGAAGTAACCTGTATAAAAGGGGCATCTGGCACATGATTATTTTATTATTAAGGTTGCAGGCTTCCCTGAGACAGGACACACAAAGTGATGTATTTGAGAATTATTTGAACCACTGTATCAAGAAGAGTCTCACAAACCACAGATCTGGCTTAAGAAACAAGTAACAGACAATATTTCTACCTACATTTTCTAACCATCACACTGCAAAATATTTATCAAGCAATTCTACAGAGAGGAGCAAGGGCAAACAGCACATGCCTCTATGAAAAAAAAAAAAAAAAAGGTGGGGGGTGGGTGTTGAACACTTCCAAGCCAAGGAAAGAGGAACTGCCCGTACGGCCAGACAGACAATGGAGCTTCTGGAAGTACTAGTAGAACTTGCTGCAGATTACCCTAACAGCCACTTCAGGAACAGACTGCAATTTAAGCAGCCGGTTCTTCTGAGCCAAACGGCCTTCCATACAGGCCTATTTACAAGTCCAAGAGAACGTCATATGGAAAGAAATTCTCCTCTCAGTAGATACAGACACTGGAAAGCAGGTATTTAACTGATGAGTCTAGTCTGACTCTAACATTAAATTAGGAATTTCTAGGAGCAGGGACTTCTCAGTGATTTGTGTTGTACCACTGCTTGGGGTGACAAGCACTCAGAAGCCCTAGCCTTAGACCACAGTACTAGCTGCTGTGCAAACAAAGAGACAAGTTCCTGCTCCAAAAAGCTTACAATCCAAGCTGAACCAGACTACCTGGTCAGATCCTCTCTCAAATGAGAGAACTATATATTTCCTGACCAGCTTCCACTTATCAGTTTACTTTACTGCCAAATAACATTGTCTGGAGGAAAAAAAAAGTATAAAGAAGAGGGATTCCAAATGCCATTTTTCTTCTTCCTAGCTCAGCCCAGAGGAGGATATCAAGTGCAAACATGGCTGTGGGGCAGAAAGCATAAAAAGATCTGAGGCATTTCAGGATATATCAGGTAGCTGTTATATTAATCACCAACAGGATTAATATCTGCTTCCAAAGCAGTGTAAATTTTCATGGTATTAACTTGTATACTAAACAGCAATAAGGCCATGTTGAAGTTGAATGCAAGATTGAGAAGGCAAACAATCCTAAGAGACTATACAAAGCTAGGGGAGAAAGCTCATCGAGTCACTGTTGCATTCCACTTGTTCCAGTCACATCTGGATACACCAGCTGCACTGGGTTTAGTAAATCCCAAACCCAACATAAGCTCAGAAAGCTTTAACAATGTCTTGCATCAGTGTTTCACACATTTAGGGCTCCATAATACAAGATCTTCATCTCTCACTTAAGAATGAGCACTCAGCAATTCTTATGGCCAAATCCTGCTAAACATTTAAGCGGCCTCTAAATAGTATCAACAAAAGAGTACACAAGAAGCAACAAAAACTTCCTCCTCAGAACTCCAGCACACAATGACCAAATCAGACATCTTCTGCTTTTTCCAAACTCCTTATTGTCTCCATGGCTTTCCCCTATGGACAACAAAAAGTTTCACTTCTATCTGAAGTACCTGCGTGATCTTAACACAAGTTACAGACTGTCAAGCTGAAAATCTAAAAATCAGTCTGCCTAGAATTGAAGCTGACAAAGCTGGGAAATTTCTGATCTATCTGCACCATTAAGGTGATAAGAGGCAGCACATATACCAAGCTTCATTTAAAAAAAAAAAAAAAGAGAGATAGTTGGTATCTCCATCAGCTAAGCTCTGAAGTTGCTAGCTATATTTCCTAGGTGCTCCCCCAAAATTACAAACATCACCCATGTGTCAGCTGACATGGTTTTCAGGTAGCTGTCAAGGTCATTTTTAAAGACCAGAAGACTCATTCAACAGTTTAAGAGAACACAGGAATAAATCTACTGGGAACTATGTTAGTTTAAACTTCCATTTAAACCTGCATCTGAAAAGATGATTTGAATGACAAAAAGTTGGGAGTAGTGAGAAAGTTCTTTGGCATAGAGAAGAGTGATGTAGCAACTTTTAAGCACACTATGTCATGATGCAAACAGCTTCACTGTCCCTGCTGAAATGTTCATGTTAGAACAAAAGAAAACATACCTAGAAGTGCCGTGAGTTTGGGAAGCAGACCAACTTGTACCATTTTATTTCTCAGGCCTGTGTCAAAGGAAAGGTTCAGTAACAGTCGAAGAGTGATGTTCAGCAGGTCTTCATGTTCACAGGGTACCATTTTCACAAGTTTTTCAACAATATCCATTTCAACCTGTATATCAAGAAAAAGAAAATCCATAATTCATCCAAACTTAGCTTTGTCTTCAATATAAAACCCCTCTCAGTGTGTTATATATTCACATGCACATGTATGCAAATACATATCCAATTTGTACCCATAATAGCAACTGTCAGTGCATTTTCATCTGAAACAGCTTTGCTTATGTCTATGTGGTTGAATTCTTCTAGATCGGGTTACTGGGTAATGTTGATTAAAAAAGTTTTTGAGCTGAACAGTTCAGATGTCTTGGAAATATTCCTCACAGTTGGAATACTGCAAGAATGTGGTCAAGTCATCACTTGTAAGACTAGATTAGGGGGCGGGGAACTCATTTAAACTTAAAACACAAGCAACCCTGGAGCAACTGACATCAGAGTCAAAGAGATACCCAACCAAAAAAAGGCAGAAAATTGGCATCCAAAAAGAATTTGAGACCTTTCATTATGAATTTCAAATGAACCCCTAGACAGAACTTTGCATGTGCTCTCAGAAGCAGCATGCTGTCCTGTACGTTAATTTAATAAAAGCATGAAAGTAATCTTGAAACACGTATCACTTTCAAATTAAGAAGTGGAATCCAGGAACTGAGAAGTGGTATCAGTTCCTGAGATCATGTTCGCTTTACCAGCCAGAAAAGACATCTGAGCATTGACTGGCAAGACTTCAGAAAGTTTTTATCATCTTTTAAGCAACATTTCTCTGCTTTTATTGACATAATCTTTTAAATGCATTCATTTTTTGTTTCCCAGAACCTTCTTTGGCCAGGAGGCGGCACATAAAATTACTTTGCATTCTTAAAACTTTTGCATGTATGTAACTAGCCTTCCAGTTATAAATACACACAGAATAAATACAAAGAAAAGAAACTACAGCACTCCCCACATGACATAGTGCAATAATCAAACAACTGACTGGACACCTTTGATCAAAAACAATCAGATAGCAAGAACTCCTACTTCACTGCTTTGAATTTAATATGTCACTTTGGATACCAAAGGAAAGAATGTACTATAAATATATGTGGATTATTCCGTTTTACTTAGAATCAGGCATTGCACAACTAATCTTGGTTCATTCTGCCTTTGACATTTTTGTGTTATTGCCTGATATAAACATTAGAACACCTCCTTCTTTCTTGGTAGCTTTCCTTAATAATACCGTGGAGAAAAAAAGTATCATCTTTATTATCAGTAAGGAACGCTCAAACAGACAGATGACCTGAAGCATACAAACCTTTTCAAAAGTCTTTTCAAAACTGTTGAAAACATGCTGCAATAAATTCAACAATTTGTTTCATTTGTCTTTCCACTAAATCAAATGGAATGCGGCAAGTATGCCAGCAAATCAGTGGGCTGGAGAGCTAATCCTTATTTTCCCTAATAAAGTCCTTCAGGGCACTACACAAGTATAAACTAAATCAATGACCAATCACCTGATAAACAGTCTACATTCCCCAAAAACGCATGCTTGCTGTCTGACTTTTGTTAAGAAATAGGATACCCATATATAAATAAGGGAGGTAACTCATCTGCAGTGTTCAGTGCGTATGCATGTGAAGGACAGTTCCAGTAACAAAGATGCAATTAATTTTCTATTGCATTCACACAGATCTTTTCCTCTCACAATTTAAATGTAACATTAATCTCAGATTACCCCTTGGATAAGGAAAATTTATCATCTTCATTTAACCAACTGGCATAAAAGCACAAAAGTGAAAACATGTATCTACTAAAAGCCATGGGGAATTAATAAAGGAGATACTTGGCTAGAGGTTAAAGTCACAAAAAACCCACTACAATTTCAGAAGTTTGAGACTTCACCTAAGAAAAGCTTATGAAGAATAACACTGCCTCCAGTTCTTAGGAGCTACTGGCAACATGAAGGAACAGTTGTGAGGTGCCTTTGGAGACCAAGCTGACCTAGGAAATAAGTAAACTAGTCTAGCAAACTGCAAAAGAATAACTACCTCACTTTCCAAGACAATACATGGCGGAGACAACACACATGCTCTCAAAATAACCTAGTTTGGGGGAAGGGTCATGAGCATCTCCAGAAGAGGGGGTATGACAAGACTTGGGTGCTGACTTCAAAATTTGGAATTTCATGTATCATATTTTGAGGTAGCTTCACTGTCTCGGATTACAGTTCTTCAAAAATGTTTGCAGTACATTATGGCTGGATGTTGTACTACTTTCCTTTTGCTCATTTTACTAGTAACAAAAGTGCTACAGATATTTAGGGTGGGGACAGAGTGTCTCCCTCTTCCCTCCAACCACACAAAGTTTTCAAAGTCCATACCTTTCCAATATTGCAGTAAAGTGCTATGAGCCTTACCATATCATTTTTGTTCTCCATAAAAATGCTGAGTTTCTTCAAGAAAGATACAACGAGGATAAGCAGCTCAAAATTATCACGGTCCAGTGCTTTCACTAACATATGGACAATGTTCTTGTTTCTCATCTTCAGCTCAGTGCGAGTATCCTCAGCAAGATTTAGAAGCAGGTAAAGTGCAACTAACAAAGTCCAATACAAATCATACCAACAGATCAAAGACAATAGAACTAAACAAGTCTCTATATACACATTAAGTGCTTAAGACAAAGCTTTCAGAAGCATTCCACTCCCTTCCCAATGCATTTTGAAGGAAACTGACTATGAATGCTTTTTATTCCTGTTTAGAAAGCATTAATTCTAATAACAGCTTTGAAAAAAATAATTATGATCACTGTATGTTTTTTTTTCTTTCAATTCCAGTGGGAACCATTAAAATGCCCTTCCAGGAAAGCTTTGCCACTCAGATCATTTCAATCTAACATTAAACATATCTTTGTACAAAAACTGAGATAGAGTGAAAGCTATTCAACTTGAGTCAGATACAGGCTGCTAGCCAAAGTTAAAAAAAACAACAAGAAACCCAACTCCTCCCAAACAACATCATGAGCAAAAGAGCAGTTAAGTGGACCACTTTTGTTATTTTTCCTCTAAGACTGACAAATCACATAATCAGATTGTTTGACAGCATGCTAACAATTTCTAAGGTACTCATCTCCTCCCTATCCTTTGGCAATGCTCTTCCATATTCATCCACACATTCAATATGTCTAACATATCCTGATTGTAACAAGCATCCAATAGAACCCTCTATCCATGTTCACCAACAAGGAAATAATTTGCTATTTTGATTTGGTACCTCTGAGTAGCTGTTCCTGCTTGACAACCAGGCCTTGATATTTCTTATAAGTTTTCTCATAGTCCTTTTTCAGTGTTTGGTTTTCAGGATCTTCATCAAGTAAATTGCAGAAGTTAAGGAGTTCAGATAAAAGTTATACAGTCTAGATGACTACTGTCCTCAAAGTTGTATTCAATCACTAGTAAAAAGCAAGAAAACTATGGAATAGCCAGTAGAAAGACACCACCTCAGCAACAGAGAGCAAAAATGTTCCTAAAACATACTGCTGATAAAACCTTTTTTTCTTGTGTTGTTTTAGTAACTTCAGCTTAATCTTTTCAGCAGCCCAAACTTCTCACTCTTGATTTTCTTAATATCTGCAATTATATTTTGCACTTTCTAGTAAATTCTACTGCTTTCACAGAAGTTTCTGTATGCTCACCTCCTGTAACTCAACAACAGCTATCAAGACAAGTCAGAAGTCATCAAGCTGCCCCAGCATATGAAAAGGATATCAGCTTTCTTCTTTTTAGCAAGTTCTTCCTGCCAAAGCTCATGTCTCTTCAGTTCATGGTCTATAATATTCATACAGAGAGCTCCAATTTTGTAGTGTGTGATTATTCCATGAAATTGAGAAAAACTACATTGAAGAAAAAAACCAAACACACCCGTGAGGAAAATAATAAATGCAAACCTCAAATCTGTTTTGACTTCTATGGTAGCAATGTCCCAACACTGCACCACATGAAGTATTAAAAAAAAAAAAAGGTATTTATTCTGTGCCCCATTATAACACTTCTCTATTGGAAAATTATTTCAAAACAAAAACAATTCCTGAAAACATGAATAATTTTTTTCAAAATTGTAAAAGGACAAGCAACAGTGTGTTGTTCCAAGTCAAAATAAAAACACATTCCAATTTTCATGCGTAAAGGAAAATGTTTTTTAATCAGCCCCACTTTTCATATTCTAAGTGCTTTACAGGACCCACTACTCATGAGAAACATAATAGAAGTCTAAAATCAAGTTACAATGCAAATTCTGTTCAAATTATTTCTAAGTAGGGTATGCTGAATCTCCGGCATATCTAAATAAGAGCAAGCACTCACTTCCATTTTGAATACCATTTCTTCCCTGTAGGAATGCTGAGGGAAATAGAAGTTGTCAGCTCAGCCTATAAGCTATGGGTCAGAATCTTTACTAGTTTATTCTCAGCTCTACTACACACTACCTCACCATGGGGGTTCTTTTTGTGCCTCAATTTTGTCATTTATAACAAATGCGTTCCCGTCTCCACTATTTTTTTTCCCTGTTTCAGTGAGGTTTTGTAACGCAGTGCAGAAAACAAATAAAAAGCCATTAAGCAGAGAGAAGTTCTTATATCCCTTATACACAAGGACTTTGCACTCACCTAGAAAAGCAGAAGAAAACATAAATTATATTGGTAGCAAGTTCCACACTTTGCTTCCAGTCTTCCCTCAGCACTCTAGCCAATGCACCCAGGGCAGTTTCTGAAGCGAAACAAGATTTAGATAAGCATCAGCATTTCACTTCCCTCGTCTTTTGAGACTCAGGATTTGAATACACCTTATTCTACATCTATCAATTTTCTCATGGAAGATTTTCAGAGGTATCTCACTTTAACATATAACACTGCTCACAAGCTCTGTTTGGAGATGGTCATCCAATCACAAACCCTAAGAAGGGCCAACACACAAGAAAACTGCAACCAAATACTAAGGTCATCTTAAAACTACCACCAACCTTAAGATCTTCTGGCCTCTGCCAGCTGTATGTTCCACATTACACTGTGGCCCCTACCTAGAACATCACCACGTTCGCCTCCAAATCCCCTTTAAATTTTACCTTGACAACTATCCATTTTCATCCACTTCTTTGTATTTATTTTCACCCCTGTAGCAACTTTGTATTATTTAATAATTTGGTTTATATTTCTTCTTGTCATACTTCAGCTTAATTTTCCTCTCCAAATCACTTATGTTTTCCATTCACTTTCCCCTATCCAGTCCCTCTTCACGTACACTATGTTATGTGATCAGAACGAGAAAGGCAGCAACTGGTAATTTCAAGCACTGAAACATTTGCAACAACTCATGGGGACAAGCCATTATTTGATGGCTTGCCATTCCCCTCCCATTCCAATTCTTATAACAATCTTGCTTGCTGACATTGCAGGATGGGTAGAGTACACACTGAAGTCATCAGTTACTCAAGGAATGTGGGGGTATAACGGCTCAGTAGAAGAGTAAAAGATACAAAGGAAGCAAGGGAAAAAAAAGACTAAGTTAACAAGACATGAACCTACCATTACTTTGGAGGTCTGGTTTGGACTGCCCTTACCTTTTGTTTGTCTGACACCTTTATAGAGTATAAGGTCCCTTTTTCGCCCCCCCCCCCCCCCCAGAAGAGAGGGGGCAACAGTAAATGAGAACGTATATACATGTACGCGTACATATTTACAAAACACACACTATTCCACACTGATGTAGCTCTCAAAACGCATGTGGCACAGCACGTATGTATGCAGACACAAACTGACAGCAGTGTGAACGTGTCCTATTGTGCATTCTGATAAGACTTCAAAATGGATCCATAAACAAAAAGAGTATGGTGTGCTAGTGAAATACTTTGGTGATGCATCCACATCCAATTTATTATTTCTCTTGGAAACTGGACACCTATACTTAGGTCAGCCTGCAAATCCCATTTTCAAAGCAGGTTTACTGATCTTCAGGATACAGCTCTACATTCTCCTGTCTCCAGCAGCAATGCCAACTAAAGTTGATTTAGCATCAAAATAACTAGGATCAGAAAAAAGCCAGCTGAAGCCTATTGAGGCCAGGAAGATTTCTCTGTTAGGCCCACCTAAGAACAGTCTAAGAAGCACCCATTTGTAGAAAGATCCAACTGGGCTTTGACAGCCAGCTTATTACGTATTGAGAAGCAAAGCCTCGTAAACTAGAGAAAACACCAAATAAAAGGTGAACTACTTTTCCTATGAGAAGAAAGCACCACAAATAAACAGCACAACATTAAGAAAAGTTACCCTTGGTTTTTAAAATTACCATTGATAAGCAGTTCTTCCAAATTATCAGGATTCCTAGCCAGCTGCAGGATGAGGGCAGAGCCACGCACCTTGTCAGGAATGTCCTCATACAATAACTCAATGTACTCATCCATGTCATTGATATTGGCAACTTCATCAATCTGAAAGCAGTCATAAGCGGGGGTTTCACAGAGAAAAAGAGATGTCAACTCAAGACAATCAATCACGACATTACTCAATTGCAAGACAAAAGAGTGCACAGCTTTGATTAAGATCTTAGGAAAAAAATACAAGGAAAAAAAATCAACACATCCAGAATCACTGCCAATGAACACCAGGAAATCTGAGAAGATTTAATTACAAAAAACAAAAGATGTTCAGACATGACTCCCTGCATCCTGTCCGATGTTCCAGACCTCACTTGATGTCCTGCTGCGTGCTATAGTTGGAGGGGGAAATATGCAAGTCAAATATTTTACCCTTTATGGAGATGATTTTTATTCCATTGTGCAATATTTCCAAACCAAGTTCTTTGTTTAAAAAACAAGAAGCAAAAAAACCCCCAGAATCCTTCCTCTCCCCCCCGCCTTATATAACTGCTTAAGTAGTAAATAGGTTTGCATTTCTCTTCAAACACGAATATTTACCTCCATTCCTTCAAACGGGGGTGGATCTTTTGGCTTACTAGATTTCTCTTTCTTTTCTATAAAGAAAAAGACATGGTTGCAGTTAAGTTATGCATACTCACAGACAAAAACCATATCCAGTATTCTCATAGTAAACATTCTGGTTAAATCGAGGTCAAAGTCCTTTTGTGTCCAGCTGACCTGTCAGACTAACACAGCTAAGGTATGTCAGGTTTCTGAAGATGAACAGCCCACTGGGAGCAAAATAAACCCTCAGATGCCTTTTGACTCTTCAGCCTAAATGATCAGTTACAGTCCAGTCAGCTGGGGAGACAAAGGGTAATAAATCTTAGTGCAAGCCCAGACTGACAAAACTCACTTCCACAGTGAGATACCTTAGCAGCTTTGATTCTGCTTGTACACTGTGGCAAAGCTTCCCTGCAATACACCAAGACACATATATACAGAATAAAAGAGGGTAAAACACACCAAGCAGTTACAATCAACACATATAAATAACATTAATAATAGAATCATCTAGGTTGGAAGGGATCTTTAAGATCAAGTCCAACCATCAACCTAACACTGCCAAAACCACTACTAAACCACGTCCCTCGGCACCACATCTACCCATCTTTTAAACACCTCCAGGTATGGCAATACCACTGCTTCCCTGGGCAGCCTGTTCCAATCTTTGATAACCCTTTCAGTGAAGAAATTTTTCCCAATATCCAATCTAAACCTCCCCTGGCATACATAACTTGAGGCCATTTCCTCCTGTCCTATCGCAGCCAGTAAGAAGCATCAATACCAAGTTCAACTAACAAAAAAAACAAAAACAAAAAAGCTTTGGTTGTTAAAAGAATTCCCTCCAATCTTGCTCCAAGATCATATTTTTTTCCAAGTGTGATTTAACTATACATCTTCCCCACTCTCATTATCTCCTGAGAACTGATACATCAAGCAAGTTAGGACCTCAGCTAGAAAAACCTCACACAGTAGTTGTTCAGTGCTGAAGCACCCCAGTCCCAGGCTACTTTACTCCTGTATTGTTTACCTTTTCCTGCTGAGGCATCTCTGCGATTCTGCAGATAGTACAACAGCTGTTCAACTTCTGCAAGTTTGGAGGGGTGGATGAGCTTGCATTCTTCAACCACCTTTCGAGCCAGGAAAGCAATGTCTGTATTCGCATTAAGACTCTTTAGCCGAATGCTGCAACACAGATAGGTCTCTTCAGTTTTTAAATTTTTCTATCTTCAGTCCGTTGATTTATGAACGAATTAACCATTAATTTCTTGAAGTAGAAATGATCCTGATACCCCCAACACCTGTGCCATGGCTTACAAAGGTAATGTCAAAGCAGTGTCTCTCTACAACTCCAAATGGGAACTCACTGTCAAACAGATTTGACAAAACTTAACTGTCCATCAGCTGACAAGCAGCAACACTAAATGCAGCTGTATGAACAGATCCCTTATAACCATCTAAGACGCAGCAGACAGTAATTTATTTGCAATATACCCCAAAAAAGCGCACAGGACTGTAAAGGAGTACTGAGTACCTAAAAAATACAAAATGAGAAACAGCTACGGGTGTTGACTACACAGGAAGGTTCTTTTACAGTGCCAGGAGTGTCTCTTTCCAGGAATCTCTCTCTGCTCTGGCAGACCTGCAGTTAGAGCCACAAGCAATGAGCAGGAAGAAATCTCTGTGGGCATTAGCAATAAGATGGATCAAAAAGGAATTCCACCACATTTCAGATGAATCAGCATAACTTGCATCTGCAAACAGACAAACATTTCTGATATCTTCAAAAATCCAAAACAATTTAACGATTCTCTGTTTCTTCCTCAATTATTCTTCTTACATGCACTCACACAGATAGCCACTTCAACTCAAATTTTCAAAAATAATTCAGTATAGACATAAGATAAATCTATGAAAGGTCCAAACTTGCAGCTTGGAAACTAGAGTTATGGTAACTTTTGGGGTGTTTTCCAATGGGGAATGTTTTAATGCACTTAAAAGAAAAATACCAGGCAAAACTAAAATGCAGATACCGTAGTACAATCACTAGCAGGGGTGACATCAAAACAACAGGAGAGCCAACAGCTAGACCATAAGGCTGCCAAAAGGTTCAATAGCATTACTTGCTCCAACATTAACAGCCATTTGAGAAGGAACCAATCACTTCACTTTTCCCTACCTCAAGTTCCCATCACATAAAATGGGAATAATCACTTTTCTTTACGAAACACCTTTAAGTACATGGATGAAAAACAGTTTACAACATGTGTTTTAGATGTTAACTTTCCTAGGCACATGTTATTTCCTGGCTTCTAAACTCTCTGCTAACCTAGCACTAAATTTTATAAAGATTAGAACATGTTAATTCTTACAGGCTGTTAGTGCTTTGAGTTGTTGAATTTATGACTCTATGAAAAACAGACAAAACTATCAGAACTTGCTATGACCTTACATTTTCTGACATTCCTTGCGCTCCCCCAGCATGGGGTCTCCCAGCTCTCCCAGAATCGTTGCTTCCACTTCATAGTGGACAATGAGGGCTTTCTCAGATGGATGCACATCTATGTTGCCACCTTTTACCTTCCTGCAATGAAGAAAAATAAAATTAATTATGGATCAAATTATAAGCTCAGAAAACATACCAGCACATAGATCAGTAACAATAACCTGCCTCCTGTTCTGTTCAAACCCTAAACCCAAGCACTGCCCTCCTTCCACACCATAGTTAATTTCACAAAACTGTACCAAAGCTTAGTGCTAGTGGCATATTCTTGTCCATACAGAAACAACCAAGCCATTGGTCAAGCCTTAGTCACAGAAGTAAAGTACGGAAGAAACAGGATAAATTTTTAATTTTTAAGTCTCCCAACTCTCTTAAGGAACTACAATCAGGAAAAAGATGCATTTCACAGAGAAGGTGAATTTCCTAGTTGATTCCCTCTTACATTGTCAGTATTGAGAAATCTTCTGCTAATGGCATTGATCTAGTGTGGTCATTTACAAATGGAAATTTTTCGTTAAAGACTCTCTTCACTAAATTTTTATAGTTAAAAATCTACCAAGAATGAATTGCAAATAATTTGAATTTCAACTTAACTATTCTCTCCTGAAGCACAAATCTCTTTGCTACTGTTCTTCACCTCGTGTCTGTTGCCAGATCAACAGCTGCCATCAACAGGCAGAAGTCAAGCATGTCTAACTGCTTTACTACAGCTACAGATATTTTGGAAAAGCATTCTCCAGGAAAGCACTCTGGGTACATCACTGACAAAAGGGCCTGTCCTGCTCTCTCCTCCTTTGTGCCAGCAGCTCCGTCTCCATGCAGAGATACAAGGGCCATGAAGACAGGCCTTGGATTAAAATAAAGGCCATGAAGATACACCTCATTTCTGTTTTCAAGTGATGGCAGAAACACAGCCAGAGAATACAGTTACACATTTCTGTCTTTGGTAGTAAAGCTGACACTTGCCCCTTTTTCCCTTGGTACTGCCAATAGAGTACATACAGTCATGCCATAAACCAGGCTGCTAAAACACTGCAGATTAAAAACAAGTCCCTAATGCAGGTTTGGTTTTTGGCATGGGGGGGGGGGGGGTTGTTTGTCTGTTTGGGGGGGGGTTGGGATTTTTTTTTTTGTTTGGTTGGTTTTTTTTCCACATGGATCATGTCAACAAACAGACTTATTGGTGGCTTCACCAGTAGTTGTATCAGCATAAGTGAGATAGCAGCCAGCTATAGCATTGAGTCAATTAGACCAGGGAAAACTACTTCAGACTCACAGAGCTGGAAATGTGAGCAAATCCCAAAGCAGCCTTCAGTGTAACCACTCTCTTCAGAAAGCATTTGAAATGTGTGCCTCCATCTATGCAGCTGCTATGATGGCTGCCTTCCCTTCTGCAGAATACAAGTGCAAAAAATGCCTTTTTCTTGAGATACAGCTGCCCAAAAAAACCCACAGAAAGGTCTGCTGTGGGAAATGAAATCTAGTTCAACTACTAGCCTTACAAGAATGCAAAACTACAGGGCAAACAAATATAGCTCACTGCTAAAGAGCAACATCTTGCTTGATGAGATTGTAGCAGAACTCCATTTATCACTTAAGATTTTTTTTTTTAAAGAGACTTATCGTTTTTTTCCTTTGATAGTACTTTGAAGTAGATGCTTCATTACAGTCTGTTCTTTGTTCTCACAAGGTCCAGCCTTGCAGGGCAGAAAGCTTATGGCAAATCTATTTCAAAAGAAACCAGCACTCAGTCCTCCACCCCAAATATATTTCCCCCATATTTAGACCTACCAGGAGATCCCAACTGCAAATGCTCCTCCTGACAGACAAAGCTCTTATAAGTGACAGCTTGGTAAAATTTACAGGTATAAAGAAAAGGATGGCTAGAGAACAAGTGGGCCTGAAGGAGTTTGCTATCATTTTACAGGAACTAAGCTGAACTAATAGCTTACAGAATTAAAGCGCGCTATAGAAAGGAAATAACACTTCTATCTACGAGCAGGGATTAAGAGGAAGGCATGAGACCTCCTCCTTTTGCCAGCAGTAAACTACTGATGAGCTTAGTGACCAGCAAATCCTCAGCCTAAGACTGCTTAAACAGTTTTAGCATTTCCCATATTTAGTTTTTTTCCTTAAGAGGGACAGACGGGTAAGCTGAAGAACTTACAGCTGCAGTGATTTTTCTGCCCTGTCACACTGATAACCATCCTCCCTACTTCAGCTGTTTCCAAGCTAAGAGTCACAAATCAATTCACATTCAAGTTCCCCCTCTGAAAATATTTTACTTTGTGAACTGCTTGAAGACCTACACTTAAATGCACTGCCCAGACACTGAAGATGTTTTCCATTTGTAAACCACTGCACTCAGATTGCCAGCATCACAAAAAAATTTAAATCTTTATTTTGAGAAAAAAAATCCCCCCACACTCAACAAACATCTACTTTATTGATTTTCTGTCCATCTTGAGTTTGTAAGCATCTAGTAATTTTATAAAACATTTAAAAATACAGACATTCTTATAACTAGTATAAACAGCAATGCACTGAGGAGCTCTCACACACATGAGCCCATCCTTTCACTTCACTGCCTGCTTTGTCAACAAGAATCCTGCTCTATTAAAGGTTTAAAAGAGGAAGGCCTTTTCTACAGACAAAAGCTGTGCTAGCTGAGCTCACATAACCAAAGCTAGAGTGCTAATTTATTAACTAATTCCTTCAGGGGGAAAAAGCAAAACCAAACTATCCCAATTACAAGTGGCACGAATTGTGCACATGGATAAGACTGAAAATCCAATAACAAATTCTAGCAAGTCAGACTTGGTGGGAGGGGGACTGCTCATGGAGAATGACAAAGGGAAATAGGGATCAGAGAAGTACCAGACTTGCACACAAACCTAGTCATGTTAAACAGCACAGATGTTTTTTGGTTCATGCTCCCTAAAAGAGAGAAAACTATGCTTGCTGTGGGGATGACTACAAAATAAAGACGACTCCTCCAAGATCACATAAAATGGCACAAACAGAACATGGATAAAGGATAAACAAGGATAAAAACAGGCACTGCTCTAAAGTGACAGCTATTCATTTAATTGCAGGCAGCCATTTGATTTTTACCTGTTAGCACATTTATATGACAGAACTAGTGTTCACAGATTATCAAGAGGTTTTTTTCCCCCACTGTTTCTGATTATGTGTCTTAATATGTAGCATGGGGGATGAGGGGGAAGCATAACCCAGACAGCCTAAACAGCAAATTCTGCAAATCCTAATCAGATGGAAAAGAAGTTAAAAAAAAAAAAAGAGACCAGGAACTCCACAGGATTCAAGATGTGATGAATAAAGTCACCTGCATGGTAGGAGAAAGTGACACTGTTCACACCTCAGATCTTAACAGAGGCCCCTAAATGGTCTGACATCTTTTGAGATTGCTAGCACTTTTGCCCTGAAACAACTGATGGAGATCCAATAGCTGGCTGCTCAGACACTATTCTTTAGGCTGAATGGTCTCACTGCCAAACAGATATAGGCACCATTCATCACCACATCATTAACATCAAACACAGATCACCACTTAATACACCATGGTTACCTCTCAGAATCATCTCTCCACCTGCTATCTTTTCTTACCTGTGCTGCTAACATCTAGCCACACTTCCCCTCCACAACCCATCCCTAGCTATTCTTTACATCTGCCACCCATTCTGTCACCTTATCATCTTTAAGCCTTAAATCATACTCTGCTCCCTCTCCTCCAACCACAGCCTACCCTCCCACTGCTCAATACAACCAGCTCATACCCACTCCAGCAGTCCCCATCCACTCTTTTATTCTTCACCTTCTCATCCCATCCTTCCTCCCCATCTGCTTTTACATGGATTCATACTACAACTCATTTCTCACAACACTTATCCTCTCACCTTCAGTTTACCATCCCAACTCCCAAACCATTCCATTTGTCCCACCTCATTACCTGTCCACCCCAATCTGACATGCTCTATCTCCTCCCCCAAATCAGCTCATCTCTCCCAGCTGCACCCAGAACCCACCCTTACTGCCTAACATCCCCTTCCTGGCCTGCCTATTCCCCAAAGCAACCACCTGCCCCATTCAAGCCCCTAATACCCACATGACCCTCCCCACTCATCTCCTAATGACATCTATTCTCTTCTCCACTTGCTGTCACCTCAGTGCCTCATCCCAAATGTACACCGTAAAATGCCACCACAGCCATCCCCAAACCAGTACATCCCTCCAAACTACCACCTTCCCCCAAACAGTTACCACCAGCATACCACCCATCCCATAGCCTATTCCAAACCCACCTAAAAACCTTCACTCACACCTAACAAAACCTCCCTCCTCCCAGTCTCCATCCAAGCATCCTGGCCACCACACTAGAGAGCCACTCCTCAGCCTGCCCCAAACAAACCTATTCCTAAACCACGCACCCAAACACCTCGCACCTATCTTCCTCCTTCCCAAACCAGTCACTCCTCAATCCCAGTCCCTCCAGTCACCTCATAATTTCCCCTCTCAAAACGCTCTCCATTCTCATCTCCCCACCCATGCATCCATCCCCAGGCCAGCCCCCACTACAACCTGCAACACTTCAGCCCCACACCCCATCACCTCCCCACAGCCCCTTCTTGCCCCCTTACTCCACAACCTCCCACTCAGCCCCCACCACAGCCTGAAACACTTCAGCCCCACAACCCTTGTGCTTCCCCGCCCCACAACCCCCCCACACTCCACCGACGCCACGCCACCCCCTCAGGACAACCTGCCTCCCCTCACAACCCCACGCCCAGCTCCCCCGCCCCAACCTGCCGCGCCTCAGCCCCCTTCCAACCCCCACCACAACCTGCCGCGCCTCGGCCCCAAAACAGCCACCCCCTCCCCGCACCCTCGTCAGCCTCCCCGGTTACCTCTTGAGGTACCGGGCGTCCTCGCCCTGCATGGCGGCCAGGGGAGAGGCCTCGGCAGGGCGCGGCCCCGCAGCGCTGCTGTTACCAGGGTGAGCGCGAGCCCCGCCCCGCCGCCTTTCACCGCGCACGCGCCGCCGCGGCCCGCGCGCACGCGCAGTGCGCCCCCCGCCGCCCAGCCTGCACGGGGTGCCGGCAGCGCGCGGCGGGGTGAGGCGGGCGGGGCGCCCCCTGCAGGCGCGGGGGACGCGCTGTCCCGCCAAGCCCCGGCCGGGAGGTGTGAGGCGGCCTCCCCCCGCCCCGCTGGCACCCGTGGAGGCGCCGTGCTGTGCTGTGCTCCCAGCGCCCCTCCAGGGTGCAATGGCCGGGCAGCGGCCTCCACCCGCCGTGCTAGGTAAGCTCCCCGGGCCTAGGGCCCTCGCAGATCAGGGGGTGTAGCCGACCCCCCCGAGGGCACCCCGGTGGGGCCGTTGCCAGCCGCGCTCGCTGCCTCAGGGTTTGCCCGCGCCATCACGGGAGAGACACTGGGGCACGGCGGCCTGCAGGCCCCGCGCAGGGCTGGCCGGGTGAGGCTGGACGCCCAGCAAAGTTCATGGTGCTGAGGGGAGTGGGGCCCAGGTGGGGCACGGCCACGGGGTTTTGAGCCATGAGGGAGTCAAGAAACAGTTGTTCCCTTGCAGAAAGATCCCAGCTTTTTCATGCCTGGTACTTCAGGAAGCTGCAAGCAGCAGGAATAAGGGCATTTTATTTTCCTGGTTACATTATTTAGGGAACAATTGAAGAAGGGCTGCTGTGGTGTCCCGCCCCATTATGGCCATCTGAGCTGTCACTTTTCCTCAGCACCACCTCTTAGCAAAGCCCGACCTTAAGGCAGCCTTGGTCAGCAAGGTGTTTTGAAGTGTAATCTTCCTCTTGGGTCAGCAGCACTGTTGCTCAGCCACTGACATGCAGGAGGGATGGGGGCGTTACTGCTGTAGGTCCAGCCTCAGGCAAGTGGCTGGAAATCCAAAATCATGTCGGAAAAGTTACACTCTGCAGCCAGCACCTGATTCCTTTGTGTGTTTACCTTGTTTCCCAGTCACTTTAAAGAACCACCAAACAGCATCATATCCAAGAGGTATCAGAAATTATCTTAATGGGTTGTAGTTCAACTAAAGTTTGTACAAAAGCAGCATCCAGTCCCAAATGGAGATTCTTCTAGGCTATTTGTTCTAATATCCATGATAGAGGTAAAGCAGGCCCATCCTCAGCTGCCTAAGGTTCCTGTTCTCCATCTGGTTAGAAACTAACACGTAGAACTAGAGGCACCGTGTCTTTCTGGCTTTATGACTCTCTCTGTACTTTCTCGAAATAGGGGTTTCATTTTTGCTTATATTTGTGAAACTCAATAAAACTGTGTGGGGTTGTCAGAGATCGTTTATTTCAAGAGTTGTCTGAGGAGCAGGAGTAGTTTTTTGGGTTTCAGAATAAAAGGACAATACTGGTCTGCAGCAACTAACAGCAGTTGAATGTAAGATGCAGGGCATATCCATGCATGTGTCGTTTGCTGGAGTGCTCTTTGCTGTATTACAGCTCCATTACATACAGCTGAAATGGCTGTCTACCCAGAGTCATAGGGGTAATACAGAAATAAATAATACTCAGGTAACTAAGCTTTTGTTTTTATTGTGGCAAATAAATAATAAGAATAAATACTTAATGTTTACTGATCCTGTTGAACACTAAGATTTCTTAAATTTTCATAACCTGCAACAGAGCAGCAAAAAATATTTTGTGGTATCCGTACTGTGCCCTGCCTTTGTTTTAACCGAAAATGGAAAAAGAAAGTGCCCCATGAAATATAAAGTGCTACCTTAAAGCAATGAATTTACAAAACTTTGCTAGAACATAACACTTTTGTTACTACCCTTGTTCTATTTTTTATCACAGTAACATTTTATATTAATGGCTGTCATAAAGAAAAAAGTATATATGACTACCTGATCAGAGAACAGTTCTTCCGTGATTTCAGGTCTTCAGATAAGCATGAGCCAAACATTAAACTCTGAAGTCATATAAATAAATAGGCTGATGTTTCCTGAGTACTAAGTACCTGACAATCTGCATCTATTTCACTGAGAATTTTGTTTTTTAATCTGGTCACATATGCGTACAAATGGAGAATTTAGACACCTGTGAAAAACTAGGTCAAAGATTACAAGATGAGACTGATACAAAAGAATGTGAGACCTGAAAAACAGGAGAAAAGGAGCATTTATTGCAGTTAAGTGTGCCACGATGTTTGTGCTAAAACTGGCTGTTTGTCAGGGCCTGAAAGGACAGCAGAGCCTGTCTCAGCCTGACAGAATCCAAATGAAAACACCTCAGCCTTGTAGCAATTGAGCCACAAGCAGCGCCAAGATCAGATAATTTCGTCTGTCCATGATAACCAGTTGATGCTGGGTTTAGAAAACCACATGGTGCGAGCACTAAAAACATGGTAGATTCTTTTAAAATTAAATTGTAAAACAAATGCTGCCCAAGGTCTAGTTCCATAGCCTTTTCCTGAGCTGTTGACATTGCTTTGCACAATTTCTTACATCCCTTTTGTTACAGTGTGATGAGGGTTATGGAATTACTGGAGATTCCCCTCACCTGCGTGTTAGAAGCATACACAAGGAGAAAGAAAGAGTCGTATTTGAGGCAGAAGGGTGATCAGTTTGCAAATAGAAGCTGGAATGTGCACTATTTCTGTGTTTCTCCTTTTTTCTTTTGTTTGGGTGGGTTTGCGTTTTGTTTTTTTTTTCTTAGAGTAGTTGTAAGAAATACTATTCTAGAGTCAGATAGAAGAAAAGATTTTTTTTAGTGAGGGCATATAAATAAAGGTGGAAAAGAGCACAGGAGTTGCAGAGAAAAGCAGAATAGGAAGAGTACGGTAGAGGAAGTTACATGAAGAGAAGATTGTTGAGAGAGGAGTGAAACAGGTGGGTAGGCAGAACAAGAGGAAAGATGGAACTGTCGAGTGTTCTCAAGTGAAATATATGATAGAATAAGTGTAGAAGAAATGGACAACAATATTTTTGTAGAATAAGCGTAGATGAAGAAATGAACATTTTTTTTCTTTGCTTGCATTAAAAAAGTGAAAAGCCTTCTTAATGTCATTGAGAAAGCACACTTCTATGAAAAAAAATTGAGATTTTTTTTCCTTTTTTTTCTCAAGCTGTGGCCTGATGTTCTTAACAGAATACACTCTGTGACATCGGAGCAACATCCACCATACTGTCTTATGGTAACTTAGTTTTATTTCTTCCTATTTGTTCTCTTAGTATAAAACAAATTCATTCTGACTGAAAAGTAGCATGCTGAGCCTGATTTTGAATTCAAAAAAGATGCTTCCACTGTCTTCAGTGAGCTTTCTACGGGCCTTTGGTATATAACCACGAGAATGCATGTTGAAAATGCCTAGGGGTCTGATTTTTTCAAAGTTTCATTGAATCCTACAAAGATTTTTTACATCACTGTGAAAAAAAAACTCAAACAAAATAACCAACATTGCTTTTCTATAGCAAGTGGAATTGTTAAAATCTAATAGATTAATTTCTGTCTTGTAGAATTAAGAAACCAAAGCAACCCTCAGATTTCTAATCTCGCCATCAAAGATTGCATCTTGCTCTCAGGAAAAAAGAATATGGGTGGATTTCAATGGAAAAATGAATACGGGATATTTTCCTAGACCTTGTAAAAATGAACTACGTATAAACTCCTTAAGGCCTTTTTTTTGCTAAAATAAAGTACAACAATCTGAAAGGATGACTTTCAGAGAAACATGTTAAGTGATTAGACTATGCTGCTCAGTGGGGGACAGAGGTGATGTTCTGATGTGCTGTCACATAGTAAGTGATGGAGGTATGGAGATAATAAACCCTGGGCTTAAAAGTTTATATTGGAAGGAAGAAGTGAGACGAAGCAAAGCAAAATCTGATATGCAAAGTGAAAGTCTGGCTTAACTCTTCTGGATGAAATTAATCTTGGGACACAGATCAAGGTGTTTCTTGAATGCCTTTTTGATAAGCAGTGACAGGGACATCTGCGCAAGAGAAGGGTATTTTCTATATGACACATGATCGTGCTGGTAAATACTGGGTGCTCTTGTTATCCTTGAACATGAGACTTCACAAAAATGAAAACAGGAGTCTCTATCGAGAACTTGATTTGTATTTTATAATATATCTAATTCAACACCAACCTAAGTAAATTTGTGGCTCATTTAAACCAGTGAAGAAAATTAACTGTAGGTTTTCATTGTTTCAGATGTAGAAAGAAAAATTTAAAGATGTGAAAAGAAGCAGACCTCTTTGTAGAGAAGCAGAGCTTTCTTTCAACTAGACATTATAGAGCAAAGGGTGTACTGTTTTCTCCCTTGGCTTATTCAAATCAGAATTACTCACTTCCATGAAAGTGATCTTGTTTGATGGCCTTGTACGCTCATTCACTTGGCTGAGTGAGTATATCCAGCTGGTGGTAAACTGACCTCTGCCATCTTGTGCCTCAGTGCTCCTCAGCAGCTGGAGCGGTACAAACTCTGCGTGTGCAGACCTGCACAAACCTGCAAGGCAGGAATACAGTACCCAAGCTCAGCTGCAGCTCGTGATGTGGCGAAACAACCATCTACATAGACTTTCAGTGTCTGACTCGAGACTTGAGGGGTGCTACTTAGGCAAAAAATACCAGTTTATCCGTGTCCTAAGCAAGGATGATCTAAGAAGTGTTGGGAAATATAAAGTGTACTGTAATAGTGCTACATCACCTTTTCTTTCCTTGAGGGAGGGAGCTTTCCCTTTAAGAGGGAATTTTGCTGTGAGGAACACAGAACAACATGTTGTGTATTTTCATAGAGTCATTTAGGTTGGAAAAGACCTGTAAGATCATCAAGTCCAACCATAAACCTAACACTGCCAAGTCCACCACTAAACTGTGTCCCTAAGTGACACATCTACACATCAGCATGTTTTGTGTCTGTGTGCATTCAGTATGTATGCTGCACTAGAATTTGTGTATTTCATTTCTGCTTATTTTCTGACAGAAAACCTGAAATGCAGTATCCCTATCCAAAGAGCCAATGATGTGCTTTCACTTTGGGTTAATTTTAACTAAACTAAGGAAAAGATAGATTAAATATAAAAGTGTCCATACAAGAGTCAGCAGATTGATTCTCTCTGCCGATATCATCTTGCGGGCCCCCATGACTATGATGGAGATTTCTTGTGCAGAATCCTGTTTCTGCTGAAGTCAATGAGAGTTTTGCCATTGACCCCAATGGGGACAGAATTTCACCTCTTAATGTTTATTAGATGCAGAAGGCAGAAAGCAGACTCATAGCTATAAAGGCTATGACATTTTATGGTTCTGACTCTGCAACCACTCAAGCACATGCTTAATTTTGCCACAGTAATAAAGTTAAGCGCCAGCTTAAGTGTTTTCAAGAAGGGGTCTCCTTTACACTTGAACAAGTCTATATTTGATCATAAATCAGGAATTCCCCCTCTTCCTCATCCCTCCCCTCCAAAAGAAAAGGATTCTGCATGTGATAATCAAATTCTTTCTACTTTGCTCAAAAATAATTGCCTTTTTTTCAGTTTTTGTCAAAAAAAAGCAAAGAGAGAGTAAGGAATGAGTACCTCAGCTGAAGTGGTGTTGCTCAGGTGTTGCTCAGATTTAACGCAAGTTACTCATTTCAAACAGATTCAAAAGGGAAATTTCCATTTCCAGTAATAAAAATATTTCAGACAATGGCTATTTCCTTAGAAGAAGTGAAGCTTTTGCACAGCACTTTACAGCCAAAGTCTTTTTCATTAAGTTTTTAAACTATCTTGGACAACACTAGCCTTGTTCTTCATATCATGACAAATCAGCTCATTTTGCAGATAACAGCATTTCTGTATTTGTTTCCACTTAATTTTAACCAAAGCACATGAGAATCATAGCAGAGTGGAAGCACAAGGAGAAACATTTAAGCTAGGTGAAATCATGCATAAAATTTTAGTGGGATAGCACTTAACCAATGGAATAACTTACCTTAGGATTTACGACTGGATGCTTTCCCATTATTACCAGTCTTTATGTCAGGAGTAGATGCCTTTGTGAAACAAATGCTTCAGCTTCAACAGACTCATAGGTTTATAGCAAATTGTGCTGAAGCAACCTCTTTCAGCCTATCTCCCTGCCCCCAGCCAAATAATTTGTACCCCTATTATTCCTAATACCACCTTGAGTGATATGCATTATAGTCTTCCTGGGGAATCTATTCCAGGACTGAATTGCTGTTATTGCAAGAAAACCATTCTGGTTTTGTATCAAAGCTACTCAGTCAACCCGTGTTTTTCTTGAAGAGCCATGCCCATACTTGGATACAGTACTTCACCTGAAGTCTTTCCAATGCTGAATAGGTAAGAAGGATGAGTTCATATTGTTTATGGGGATGAAGTAATCCTTCTGCTTAGTAATGATAAGGCTGGTCTTGATGCAGGGATCAAGGGATGGGAGTCTTTGTTGTGTATTATACTGAAGGGTCAATTAGATGGTCATGAAAGTCCCTCCTGGTTTTAAATCTAAGAAGGAGAATGTGGATGATGAGTGTACAGTAAATTCTTTCATGTGTTCTGTTCTTATACTAAGTTGTTTTATTTACATCATGATTGATAAGGATGATGTGTCAATTTTAGACTCATTGGGAATCCAAGCAGATGCTGTACTTCTGTTCAATTTAGTGCACTTACACCTTCACCCTGAGTGGTCTTCCCAAAACTATCATCTGTGGCAATGTGGCTAGGGTAGAAACTGGAAGAATGTATACAACAGAGAGAGTTGTAAGAAAAAATGTTAACTTATGTGACAATCAGCTGGGAGCTGATGACAAGCAGGATGCAGAGAGTGAAGGCTCATCATGGGGGATGTGGCAGCATTTCCCTCACAGTTAGGAGAGCCTTAAGGCTGCCCTTGCTTGCTGCCTAGACCTCGTACTCCACCTAGGCCATCAGTTCTGGGTGGAATGATATCAGGCAAGATATCTTTTCCTGAGGAGCTTTCCAAAATGCCTCTGACGAGAGTGGATGTGATTTGCAGGCAGCCTGAGCTCTAGAGCAGAGTGCATTCCAGGTGCTGTCCTAGCCAGCTCAGCGCAGAGACAGCCAGAGGGATTGCTAGCCATGAAACGCAGTGAAGTAACGGCAGGAAAGTGTATGGGTGCCTGGAAGAGACTGTATCAGAAGAGGAAGGTGACGGTGTTCAAAATAAGGTGTATGGGGGACAACAGGAGACCTGAGACGTGGAAGGGAACACAGAAATATTCTTCACCCTCCCAAGCTGTACTTTCCAGGAGTCTGGAAAGCACTGGGGGAAGGAAGGATCGGGGGCTGCTCCGTCCGGCCCATGAGTAAGAAAATACGACAGCCCAGGAGTTCAGCTCTGGTAATTACTATTTCTCATGAGCTTCTGGGTTACAATAATGGAAGTTTTACAATGCTGTTGAGCTGTGTGTTGAAAAAACAATCCTTCAGCTTTCAACTAATTTAGTTACCATCTGTAAGCTGTTTAGGTAATTCCCCTCATTTCACTTTCCCCATTTAATTTTGCTATGTGTGCCTTTTCTTCATTACACTTCCTACATATGCATCTGTACAGGCACAGACTAGCACATGGGTGTGTAACTCAGGATTTTCCATAGAACTGGAAAACACAATTGTCACTGATGTGCTTTTGGGCAGAAAGGGTTAATGCTAGATTACTGCAGCCCATCCACAGACTCTAGGCATTTTTCTGTGGGGACCTGTGGTCTGTTCCTCACACTGGTATGTTTTAGACAGACACAGAAAGTGCGAAATACATAAATAAAAAGTGCTTTATCCTACAGAACTCCAACATTGGCATTTATGTAGATATCTGAGTTTTATTTTGTGCCTTCTGTACAAATCTCAATTCGCTGTTGGATTTCAGATTTCAAAGTTAACATATTAAAATTGTCCTTAGTTCACCCAGCTCCGGCTAAGTATTGCATCTTGTATGATTCATAAGATTTCCCTGGAACCCAGGGGCATATCAGTTGTCGTGGCAAGGCACAGTGAGGTGAGTTAATTAATAGCATTCCAGCATATCCTGGGCTTTATTGGCTAGTAGTGAAGAATCCCAGAAGAAGGAAAGCACTGTAATTGTGCCAGATCCATCCCGTGTTTCCTAAAGTTTTGTTCTTGAATTTTTTCCATATATATTATATTGTCTCAATGCCAGTGCTCATGGTCCCTGAAATTAAAAGCATTCCTCATAAAGAGGATTATGAGATTAAAAATATTGCTCATAAAGAACACATTGATCCTCACTGGGAGGATCATAGATGTAAAAACATCAAATTACTGATGTCACCAAATAAAACTAATTTAGGAGATAACAGTGCATTTTTAAAGAAATAGTGGGGATGTGTTAGATTTACAAACTGCAAGAACTTTCCTTCCCAGTGTGCTCATTCTTCATTTATCATTTTATAATAAGAAAACCCCTTAAACTTAGTCTCATACAAATGTCACTTGCTAGCTTTCTTGCTAATCCAGAGGAAATATTATCCTAGTGGTCCCCAAGGTCCAATGTCTAGGTGTTGGATACATGATAAACTTACTTGAAGCTTTCTTAGTGAGATATAGTCCTCTGGAGACAGCTGTGGATTTAATTTTTCAAGCTTTAGTACAACCTAACCCCTTAAAAATAAGATTTAAGTTTCCCTTGTCAGGTCACTTAAGAGTTTCTTCTTTTATTTTACTCTTTTTTTCTTCCTCTGCTACTTGCCCAGACTTCTAATCCCCAGCCTCTGGAGGAAACATTTAACCATCTCAAACTTTTCATGTCTTGATTATTTTTTTGTTCCAAAGGACAACACACATACATTTGGCTTTTGAATGGCTCTAGTCTGGGAGCTCAGATAGAAAGTGTTCTTGCAAAGCAAATAGTTTCCAGTCGTGATCATTTAGGTTTCTACTTTCAGTTCTGAACAAAGGTGGTTTTTTGCAAATTTTGGGCCACTCCTCTGTGTAAGAGCAGTATTTCACAAGAAGAGGTGTGTTTATAGTCTCTGCAATCCATGTTCCTGTTTGTTTATGCTGTCCAGGAGTTGGGCTTAATCTAGTTTTCTTGCCCCTTGATACTTATCACTTAGTTTTCCAGAAACTGAGTCTAATGTTCCAAGGCATGCACAGGAATTAACTGCTAGTTCGTGGTATTGTGAAACTCCACACAGCTCAGAGATGAGTTGAGGATGAAGGCTATCCAAGCCAGCAGTGTCACCAATACAGTGTATCTGAAATGCAGGGGGTAGTACACTCCTGATATTTTTACTGATCCACTAAAAATGCTGCTTACAGCCCCTGAATCCCTCTAATTTCCCCAGTGTGCACCGACACGCACACACGGCTGCTGCCAGACCGTTCCTTCTCAGGACCTAAAGGTGGAAGAGGCCTTTCAAGGTCACTTGTCAGATTTGTTCACTACAGTCAACTTTTCTTTTTTCCTTTCAGCTTGTTTTCCTTTGGCTTCCTCAGGAAATTAGTTTTATCTTGCCTTACCTATCCATGCATTCATCAGGTCTCTTCTTCCTCCCTCTAATAAATTCATGACATGTTGGCCAAGTGCAATCGCCATTGAAAGATGTGCACAGAGTTTGAAAGTTAATCAAGTTCCTAGAGGTTCGTGTGCTCTGGCTGCCAGGTAGATGAGAGAGACCCATGATAGGGACTGCGCTGAGGGAGAGTTAAGCAGAGTTCAGCTCTTTGGCAGCAGCAAGGGGTCGGTCACTCTGTGCACGCTAGCCAGGCAGACAGCACAGATGGACAGGCTGGCCAAGGTGTCCTGGAGCAGCTCCAGACTGGCTGCTGCACAGGGAGTTTCTTGTCCAGGGTGGGTCTTTCACGATAGATGGCAAGTGAGAGGAGGCATGTGGCTTATTTCAGGTAGAAGCAGTAAGACACAAATCTAAAAGAAACTAAGTGTCATGTTGCTCTGTGGCTTACGGAACAACACATTTTCCAGTCTAGTTTTAACTACCCTAAGAAAAAAGATGTTCTTCACCACTGCTATGAAATGTCTTGCTGTACCAGATCAGGGAAATGCCAGTCTGATGTTTGCCATCCTAACCGACAGCAAGGAGGGGTCCACAGAGCTCCAGATCTGAAAGCCTGGCTCTTCACATCTCAGCCTCTCTAATAAGAGAGACATATTGCAAAAGGTTAAATGGTTTCTCTAACGCGTGGTCTGCCCACATCACTTCTTTCTACAGATATGTTGTTATCCATTGCACTCTCTACCTCGGGTTGGAGTTTCTGTTTTGTGATGATGTTCACACACCAAAGAAAGGCTGTCCCCTCCTGGTATCACCCCACTTTCATGTCACATCACTAGCACGTGCCCTGGTATACCCAGGATGGGGCCTTTCATGCCAGGGCCTTTTAAGGGTTCAGGAAAATACCTGGTCTGGCTCTGTGCAGAAGCAGAATGTAAGTGCTAAGAACCAGCCAAAGCACATTGCCTGGCTAATGGGTTTAGACTGTTTCCCTAGGCATTGCTGCTGTTTGCTGTCAGAGACAAGATAACTGGGCCCGATGCTTTTTGGTCTGAGCAGATGGGTCAGTCATATGCCTTAGGTAGTAAGGATCCAGCTGAGAGGAAGTGGAAAGGCATGTTTTTCTGGCAGTGTTGTGTGCAGAAGGAGCTTTGATGGTGTGAGTTGCCATCTTCCTTTTGCTTTGGAATTGAAAATAAAGCCTTGAGAGACTTTTTACCAAAGCATTTCTGGCAGTTGCGTGCCAGAGCTGAAAGACTTTAAGACTAACTTATCTCCCACTTGCCCAGTTATCCCACAGGCATTTCTCTATTGCTTTTTTCGCTGTTTCCTGAGTGTGCAACATCCTCCTTATCCTGGCTCACCAAACCACTATCCCCTCTGGTCACTCCTTAAAACTCTGTTCTTATGTGCAGTCCACAATGGCTGAGACACCCAGTCTCCAGGCCCCCTTCCTCCTTGGTTAAAGAGCTGCGCCTGAATTCTTAAATGCAGAGCTATGGGGGGATATGAACTATGCATACACGCACGCAGAAGGCTATACAGCAAACTTGATCCTGCATTTTCCAAAACCCACAAACCCTGCCACTCAGCCAGAAAGAGATTTTTGTTAGCTTTCACCTAGAAAAGGAGCTTTATCATGCACTTGAGCCAACAGAGGGCAATATACACAAAATTCAATATTGAGAAGAAATGCTTTTAAAAGATGACTCTAAGCAGCCCAGCCCTTACTGTATCTGGAGTCACATATCACAGTGAAAGACGGCATTCCATGCTGGACCTAAAACCTTCTCAGGCTCCATCAATTAAACCACCACATATGGGGTGGAAGAGACTCAGCAAGGAACTCTCACTAGGGTTCAATGAAAACCAGATGTTGTGGGCACAGCTGTCATGCTTCTTATCAAGAACAACAGAGCAGCCCCTGCTGCAGTTTCATCAGGAACCCTGCCCTTCCTTCTCTTCAGCCTCAGCACTACTGAGAGTCCCTAACCAGAACCAAATAAAATCCTCACGGCCAAAGCATGCAGGAGTCCTCCCCAAATATCGCTATTTACGTTAGCATACTGTTTATGGATCTCCAAATCAGGGTCCCGCTGTGACTGTCGCCGTGCTTGAGACATGATGAGACAGGCTCCCACTCCTACCTAAGAGTAGCTTCACTCATTCCCTTAAAAATGTAATTTAATGTTGGCTCCAGAGCTGGGAGGATTAGAGGGGAAGAACCGTGTATTCCCTCCATAGGGATAAAGCTCTGGCCAATTTAATTTACATGAATTATAATGTATTTACCCATAGGGCTCACATGCTGTGTTTTGTTGCTTTAGATGGAACTCCAGATTGCTAAATTCCAATTGTATAAATGATAGCAGATTGCTGCTGTGACTGCACCCATGAAAACGCACAGGAATTGTGCAGTATATGCCCTCAAGGGCGTGAGTCATCCTGACCTACAGGCAGTGAACTCAGCTTAGGAAATGTGATTCAAAGCAAGGGTTTCTCATGAGAGATCAGAAGTCCTATCCTAAGGTTGGGTCTTTGCCTAAGGACCTGTTTTGCTCTGCATTTCATTGGGTCCTTTTGCCACAGAGTGATTTTGCAAGACTGACTTGTCTGCTGGTGACAACAACATTATTATTGTTTGCACTTGTAAATGATACTCTGAAACTAAATTTACCTAAATTTAATTACAAATAAACAAATAACTGAAAGAAGGGAAATAACCCTGCAAACAAAACAAAACATTTTGTTTGGCCTGACACAGAAATTTTTTTTTGGGGGTGAGAAGAGAGAAATATTTCAGTTTCTCGTCAACCCAAAACACTACTTTTTCTCAATTCCACACTCAACTCAAAACCAGCTTATTTTCACAGTAATACTTCTGAAGACTGCTGAGTCTAATTGTACCCATGAGCAGAGTTTAGGTGGGTGAGGATTGTGACTAAGAGTTCTGGACTTCAGCAAGTCAGACAATTAGTGCATCCATTGTCATTTTATTATTTCCCAGCTTGACACCCAGGCACTGGCGGACACTGTTGCTCTGAATAAGCCACTGAAGCTGCAGTCAGTACAGTACAGGCAGTTGCTTTTCTGGCTGCAGCAAAGTCGGCTGTAAAGGTTACCACCTGCCATCCAACCTGCAGCTGTTCTTCACTGCCCTCATAACTGCACGTGTGCTCTCTGCCTGTGCCTCTTCTATCAACATGATCCTGTGGTTTTCAGGAACTTTAAAAAACTTGTTATCAAAGATAAAACAAAAATTACTTGCTTTAACAGCATTATTCCTGACAGCATATGCCAGGCGTGAGCGTGAGGGAGAAGAATTAATATAGAGGCCTTTTTAAGATAAAGAGACGTCTTACAGTAATCCTGATGGCTTGTCTGTGTGGAAATCAGATTGCATACCAGGTGTTTTGTAAGCAGAACACAGTAATTTAAAGGCAAAATTGACCTTTTGCGACCTGCATGATATGTGGAGCTAGTGCACATGTTTTTCTTTTTCTCTTCTGTGCAGCTGATCTGTTTCAGAAGTAGCGTGTTTAGCTCAGATCTGCAGAGACAGTTACCTACTAATATAAAAGTAAGTGCAGCTTCTCTTTAAATACCCTGATGCTCCAACAGTCAGATCTGCCTTGGATCCTGCAGTGACTCATCATAAGCCATCTAATACCTTCATTTAAACCTGCTACCCTCAGGCAGAGATCAGCTGCAGGTATTTTAACAAGAAGCTACTCTAGCTGATCCTTCATTTTAATCTGTGATAAAACTAGAACTGCCTGATCTCACAGGGAGGAAGAAGACGGCACACGGAGGAACTATTTGATTCCACACATAAATACAAGCATATTCATATTTTAGATCAGAAGCTGTTCCAGGCAATGACTGTCGTGTATTATGGCTGTGTCTACTGTTACTGTAGTGTAGGGCTTCCATTTATCCAGAGGCTCAGACTCTCCAGCATCCCTACTACCAAGAAAAAAGCTGGCTAGCGGGCTTCAACTTCATAAAAAATCAAACAGCCTTTTGGGAAAGAAAACTAAAGAAGTGGGCTTACTCACATTTTAGCAGTGATCCTACAAGTAGTATGGGGACCCTTATGCCCATACTCAAGCCCTGCACTTCTTGTTAATGGAGAGGTAGGGTATATAATAGTGCTTGAATTGTTTGCAGCCTCTGGGTAGACGAATACTAATTCTGTTCAGAAGATAGCATGAAGCAGTTGTGAGTTGTTCTTAGCAGAAGACATTAAGAGCCTGCTGTTGACAAATAGGCAGAGAATACAGCATCCACTTTTTGAAAAAAACTACTATTTCTGTGGTGTTTTTCAGGCATTTATGTTTCTGCCTAACCTTTAACAGCAATAGGAAGTGCTTTGAAAGTGCATTAAAAGGCTTGATGCTCTTGTGATGTACTTGATGCTGCACTAGTATCTGAGGACTGAGTGCATGTTCACGGTAACTCAGAGATTACAGAGCTGTTTGGAACAAGGATTTAGTCTTGATCACATGCAAACAATAAATAGAATTAGTGTTTATGCAGCCTTCTGTAGATCTTCACTCTTTTTGTGGGGGGCAGGACTATTGTGAGTCAAACCCACCACTAATTTATCAAAAAGAGTTATAACTACATTTAGCCTGAAAAACTAATCCTGGGAACTGCTGTTTCTGACATGTTTGCGTTGGATGGCTGAGAATTGCACCTCGGAAAGAGAGTTGCAGATGTACTCATCCCTCCTTATGGGTTTTACGGTATTTCAAAAGAGCAAAACTCACTTTGCTGAGTGACACCAGGATGAGACCTGTTTCTAGTCTACTACTGTTTTGATGCAAGCTTTGACGTAGTTCTGAGATTTGTTTGAGATAGATCGGTTTAAATGTTGTTTGGTGATGGGGTAATAGAAGTCATAGACAGAGATGTACACAACTTGATTGCACATATCTTTTTCCATAAGGAAAGTGGGCTAGGAGTATGTTATGAGAAGATCACTAGCAGGGCATTAAAAAGATAGGGAGTGACCCTGAAATATGCCCTGTTTCCCATGTGTATGTATTCTCTGTGCTAACTGGCCAGATTATTAGTGGGTGTAAGTTGACAGAACTTCATGGGAGGCACAGTCACTGTGGCACTTTGTAGGCACCAGGGAGCCCAAAGAGATAGTTAAGCCCCACTCGTGCACAGAAGGCAAGAGAAACTGTGCCCTTTTATGCTTTTGCACTTCACGTCCTCCTAGTAAATGTAAAGGCCCAGGCGCTTGTGGACCTCATGAGTGTCAAAGTTATGGGTAGCCGTGGGGCTGTGGTCCCAGCACCCTCCCAGCTGGGACATAGTACTGTCCTAGCGTTTGACTCCACTAGGACACGTCAGGGCTTAGGTTTCATGCTTGGAGTCACTGCTAACTCCAAGCACAGGGGTCACTTTGTTACACAATGGGCATTGCCAAAACTACGGCCATGACAAATGTGAAATGTGGTGTCAAATGTGGAACAAATGCGGTGTCAAATGGGCTCTGAGGTCCTCTGGGTGTCTTTTGTCGGTGACAAAGTGAGCTTGTGCAACATCTTTCCAAAGCATTAACATGCTGTCTTGACGTGTCCATTCCTGGCACACTAACTGGCAAGTGGCTGAAAATAGATAAGCAAAGTGAAAGGGCCAGATTTGTGAGAAGACCAAGAGATACACCAGGATTGTGTCTGGGTCCAGATATTTCAAAATTAGTTGGAGAGAGCCTTATGCTTGTCTGATTGATAGATACATAGCCAGACAGAAATTTGAGACTGAGTAATTAAAGGGATGGCTGAAGTTTCTAAGGCTGGTGAGCCCTCTGTTTGAGGAAGGGCTCAGACTTTGGTGCAGTGGCTCCAGAGCTGATATAATCAATACCATGACCCCACTCTCTCCACCCCATACTCAAAGTGTGTTTCTGCCTCCCTTCCTGCACTTTGCTGGCAATTGTAAGCTCTGCACTGAGCTGGTTCACAGTGCTGACCAGACAGAAAAAGCCAATTGATGTAGGAAGCTGAAATGGCTCAGCGGAGACCCCAACAGCAGCAATGGGTGAGCAAGGAGAGGGGGGAGCGTAGAAACATATCTTCCAGTACTTAGATTACCTTTGGCTGTCATGGAACCACCTCTAGCACACCTCTGTGACACGATACAGGGAGGAGATAACGCCGCTGTGTATTGTGGCTGTATGACTGCCTCCTCCACACCACCATCCCAGGTGAATGTTCCAGCCCCCATATTGTAGCACATGACAAATTCCCTTATGTCAGCTGTTGGCTGGATTGGAGAACTGATCCAACTTGGAAGAAAAATAAATATATTTTTCTGAATTATCTTATTCACTGATCTGTTCTCCAACACGTTTGCCCTGTCATGTAAACTGTAACAACTGGGGGAGCAGCGTGCCAATGAGAACGAGGATGGTAGTTGGGGAAACAAGAAAGGTAGTAATACCTAGGGATGGTTTTGCCCCTAAATACTTTTAATAAGTAATATCAAAGCAGAGATACAGAGATTGACTCCTCCAAGGAAGCAGGTCATGTTGGAAAATATGTTTTAATTGACGCATTGCTAAATTCTGCTTAGCATCATCCAATGTAGAAAAGGGGTCCCTTTAAAGAATGCACTGGTGCAGTCAAATTACTGGCTATTTTCCTTGGTGAAGGCTGGATCTTCTTTGTTCTTTTCGCAGAAGCTTGATCAGATGTTTGTCAGGAATTGCAGTACTGCTCAGGACATATGGCAGCCCTTTTGTGTTGGAAACATCCAACTTTCTGATCGTATGTTGCTGTGTTATAGTGTGCCTACACTGCAGACAGCTGGAATAAACAGCTTGAAAAGGGGAAAGCCTCACAAGCACAATGTGTGGAGGTCAGTGCAGCCAGTACAAAGTCCCCATCCCTTTGCCAGGTACCTTTGCAACTCAGGAGGCTTGAAGCTCTACGACGCTGAGTGTCTGAACTACCAAGGGGCAAACAAGGTTTTGAAGCAGTACCTGTCTCTCCTTGTCCCTTGAGGGCCTGATCCTTCTCTGGGATGAGTGATATACAGCCCCCTTCAGCAGCTTAGCATTCTCCATCCTAGAAGCCCTTCATCTTCTCGCCCTACTCCCCCTCTTCTTGAATTTTGCCTGCTGTAGTGGCCTGAACCTCCTTCTCTTTTCCAGCTAATATATTTGTCTAAGTTTGTTAGTGGGCAGTTTATGTCCTTTTGTTTTTCTGTGTATTTTGTTAGCTAAAGGAAGAAGCTCTTACCCTTCCCTGGCTTTACCATTCCTGTGTTCCCAGACAGCAATTTCTTCCAGCTAGCCTCTGATGATGAGATAGTCTGTACCATTTAAACAGACTAAATGAACCCGGGCAGACTGTAATGCACAGAGAGTGACCTGCCCTGCCATACACAGTGGCAAAGCATGGAGTTTGTTAGGACACACAGTTTGTGTAGAGACATGTCCATTTTCTGTCTCCTGGCCTTCCTCTTGGGTGCCCTGGACTGAAAAACAAATAGCAAGGGGAGACAGAGAAACAAAATTGCCCTGTGAGATATAAAAGAGGGAAATGGGAGATCCTGGATTATATCTGAGTTCCTTTGAAGTGAAAGCTGAATAGATTAGGAAACGTGTAATTGAATTAAAGCCACTCTTTTTTGGAGTAGATATACTTTTACCCTGGCTAAGCAATTTCCTGGTTGAGTTTTTTATCACTTTCCAGCACCTGCTCGTTTCAGAGGGCGACACTCCAGAGATTACTCTGAGCCAGTGCCAACAGCCAGCATTTCTCACTCCCCTCTTGCCTGCCTCCACCCCCTGCACTGCGCTAGACACACACCCCGATATAGAATGACAGCACATTGCCACAATTTAAATGACGCTGTCTCTGCCTCTTCGGAAGGACAGATCCTCCAGAGAGCACCAGCCACAGAAACTGTCCACCCTTGCAAAAAACTTCTTTATCATGGCGTATAAAGCAGCACATTTGGCCTTTAAGTCACGCTGGCACAAGACAGACGAAGAACTCTGTCGGCACAGTATGTCCTTCATCTTGCATAGGGCGATCCGAAATGACTTCTTTCAGAGTTACCTTTATCTGCTGGAAAAGCTTCCCCTGGGTGAGTAGCTGGTGGGGAGAAGCGTTTGTGTGTGTGTGTGATTGTGCTCTGGAAAGACGTATCATGTTAGATGGTTGAGTGCAGACACATTAATGACAATAAGTAGTAGTTTTGAGAAGCCTGGCTAGAGAGAATATAGTGCTAGCTAAACCATTTGGTACTCTCTCTCTCTCAGCTCCCTCTTATTCAGTACCCTGTTGTTTTACCTAAATACTCCACAGATTGTTAGAGGGGGGAAAGGGAGACACCACAAGAGTAAAAGAAAGTTTGGTTTGGGGATGATGGTACCTTTTTTTGTCACCGTTTAGGTAAAACATTAATTGACCTGTTGGGAATTCAGAAGGACAAATGCAAAACTAGCAGAGCTGACAGGCCTTACTTTCTGTTGCCTGATACCTTGTTTTGTTGTCATTCAGTGTGTCCTTGGCCTTGTCATATGTATTGTTTTGGACAAGTGCTTGAAAGGTAACGATTTTAAAATTTTTTTAAACGGTCTCTGTAATCCAGATCTCTGCGGCAGGCTGTTTGTTATCTGGGAGAAGAATGCTTCTAAAATGTTTGTTTATAGCTAAATTTCAGCGAAAGCCTCAGGTACAGGATGCCAAGACATTTTTTTAGCTGCAGAAAATGCATGTGCATTTCTTATGAAAATTTGACCCTGAATAAGAGCCAGAATTTCCCCAGGAGACTATAGCCAAAAAGTAGATTTCACCTGAGTCTGTATTATGTTAGCATGGCAGTTTTTAAGCAGAATTATTCAGCCTCCACTCAATCTGAGAATTGTACGTCTTGGAGATGGAAAAGATGTGCTCTTCACAGTGAATTCTTGAGAGCTTCTTCCTGATTGAAAGATCCATTTAGACGAGTAGATTATTTTACCTGATTGTGTGAAACTATACAGACTCCACAGAGAACTGCTCAAGATGGTAGAATTCATGAGTCCTATAAAGAGAAAAAGCATTTCCGTGTTATTTTAGTATTTTGATGTGGCTTTTTACATACAGCAATATTTGCAGCCATTTAAAATGAAACATGGAAGGTAAATAATACTACCCCTAGTGGTAGGTAGCTGTGTACGATGGAAAGGAAGGAAAGATAGAAAGGAAGGAAAGTCAATTATGGGTTGCTGTAATCTCAAGAAGTCTACAAAAATGTTATTCTTTCATTTGTTTTGAAAAATAACGTATTAGAAACTGATCTGGACTTCCTACAATGTAACTATTAGTGTAAGTACTAATAGATTATTTTAAGGCTAGGGGGTACCATTATGAACATCTAGCTTAGAATTTCACATAAAAGTTCCTGCATCATGTTTGTAACTTATGACTGGGTTGCAGTATATATTTATGAAGACAAAAATACCTTGGTTTAAGGGCTGCAAATGACTGAGAATCCATCAGTCCATCATTAAGCTGTTTGCGGGCCTAATTGCTTCACTCTTGTAAAACTGTATTTTATTTCTTGTCTGAATTTTATTTGAACTTCCATTGCTAGCCAACAAGCTTCATAAATTGTTCCTGTCAGACTAAAGATCCCCTCTGCTAGGTTTTTCATGACCTGAATCATTAAAACTTCACTAAAAAGTGTTCCAGCTTATTGGCAGCATATCCAAATTAATTTGACTCTGTGGAAAAGATACTGTGAGTCCAGCCTTCATGTGAAGATGCAGTATGTCTGTTACTCCACAGTTATTGTCATGGAGTAAAAGTGTACATAAGGCCAGGTAATGTGGGGTAGCTTGGGCGCTCTGAATACACATCCAAGAAATTTCACAGGATGCTAGGATGTCATGGTCTGGATGGGTGGACAATCGGATGGGTAAAAAGTGGTTGGGTGATTGGGCTCAGAAAGTTGTGGTCAAATCTTGAGGTCACTGGAGGTACCGCAAAGGTCTGTCCTGGGACCTATCCTGTTTAATATCTTTATCAATAACCTGGAGGAGGTGAAAGACTGCTTGCTCATCACATTTGCAGATTGCAGTCAACTGTCAGGACTTGTCCACAATTTCTAGGTCAGGACTGCCATCCAGAGGTACCTAAATAGGCTGGAGGAAGGAGACAGTGGGAACCTAGTGAAATTCACATTCACTGAAATTCAAAGGTAAATGCCAAGTCCTGCACTTGGAAAAAAAGAACCTTTGGCAACAGCAACACGGGCTGGGCAGTAGCTGGCTGGAGAGCAGCCCTGCTGATAAGGGTTTGGTAGACAGCAACGGAACATGAACCAGCAGTGTGTCCTGGAAGCAAAGGCCAACAGTATCCTGGGCTGTATTGACAAAAGCATAGCTAGTTGATCAAGGGAAGTGATTATTCCTTTTTATGCAGCAGTCTTTAGACGATATGCATGGAGTCTTGAACTCCCAATGCAGGAAATGACATGGAGTGAGTTGGATGAGCTCCAAGATGGTGAGGGAACTGGAGCACATACCCTGTGGAGAGAGGCTAAGGGAATGGGACATGTTCAGCCAGAAGAGACAGCTTCAGGGATACCAAATATCAGCCTGCCAGTACCTGCAAGATCATGAAGAAGATGGAGCTGAGCTCTGCACAGTGGTGTGAGGCAGGAGGACAGGAGACAGTGGCGTAAATGGAAACAAAATTTCAGACTGGCTATACAGAAAAACTCTTTCCCCCTGAGGACAGTCAGGCATTGGAACAGGTTGCCCAGGGAGGTCTACAGTTCTCCATTACTGGAGGCTTTCAAAACCAAGTTGAATAAAGTCCTGATGAACCTCATCTGACCTCATGTCTTATCCCTGCTTTGAGCAGAAGTTTGGACTAGAGACCTCCTTAGGTCCCTTCCAGTCTGGATTATCCTGTGATCCAGTGCTCTCTGTGGTGGAGAGGCGAGAATGTGGTGGGTCTGAATATCTCTGCAGAATGACATTTTCCAGTTCAGTTCAGAGTGGAACCAAGCAGAAATGAACTGAACTTCTCAAGCTTCAAGACTAGATCCAGATACCTCTGTGTAAACAGTATTAAACGACTAAAGCAACACTAAGACTGTGACCTAGCAGTTAAGTTGTGTGCTTAACCCTAAACATGAATAATAACACTGAAATCAAGCCTCACATTGAAACTTGCGGTGCTGCCCAGGGTCAGCAAGGTAGAAAGCTTGCTTCAAGCTATGCTAACTCCATGCTCCTCCCACTCCATTGCTAGGTTCAGTGGTGCAGCGCTTTTAGGCATGCTTGCTTAGGAGCTGAGCGTATCTGGTATCACAGCCTGTTAAGAGAAATATGTCACTTTTACAGAACAGGGTAACATTTATAAATAAAAGACATGAGTAACTTTAGGCCCTGATCCAACAATGTACTTAAATGTGTGTGAATGCCCTTAAGCCCAGTGGACTTTAATAGAGCTGGTCAGATGCTGGAAATTATGCATGTGTTTACACGGGCTGTGGGACTCGGTGCCAGTGGGGTGTGGTCTGCAGTGGAAAACTTAGATGATCGGTCCATAGAGACAGATATTCCCATGTGTGAGGCACGTGTAAGTAAAATTTGCTTTGGGGGTGGGCTGATGTTAATCTTCTATAAAACAGAATTTAAATGGTTCTCAGGCCACAATGGAGAGGTGAATTCTACCCTATACTCAGATAACTATTTTTCAACTGATGCACAAAGCAGATGTTGCATTTAAAATGGAATGCTTAGCCAAACTGGAATTAGTTCAATATCTTGCAGAAAGCAGTTGCAGCCACAAAATAATGTTCACAAATAAAAACTTCAAAAAATTAGTTGCAACATTTACTTCTGCCAGGGAAATTTAGCCGAGTAAACCCTGCAACCAAGAACTGTAAGACAGTCTACTGCAGGTAGTGATTGCACCCTGGTTTACGTATTAAGCAGTCCATTTCTCTAGAGATTTAGATAAGCACTAGAAAACAAAATTTTGAACTGATCCATAAGAAAATATTAGAGATAATGTTTTGGACTTTGCAGGGCAAAAGGGCTTAGGTAGATACCCTCTGTCTAGACCAGGGGTTGGCATTCAGCTGTAGATCAACACTCTGCATCCAGACTGTGCTTGCAGCGACTGAAAATTAACATCTCATGTCTGTGGAGTGACTTTTAGGGAGCCAGTTCCTGCTCTCAGCCTGCTTTTGCAGTGGGTTTGGTTTAGCCATCTCCACTCAGAGGACTTGCCAGCAGATTAGGCTGAGAGACCAAGTGCGCCATGAAAAAAGTTTCTTCTTACTTTACTAGAAATGCATTTCTAACCTTAAATCTTACAAGTCACCTGCCTTAACACTGAAAACCTTGTCTGTGAGAGAAAGCTGCTCTTCCTGCGCCCAGTCTCTGAGAGACTTGCAGCCTCCATCATCCTGTCCTGCCTGTGCCCTACTTTACAAAGTTCATTGAAATCAGGCTGTGTATCTGTAACAAGTATTTAATTTCCTGATGCATGAGATAGTCCCACATGGCTCATGGAAAGGGAGATGCCTCTGGCTAGACAAGTCCTGTGATGAGAAGGAGGCACGCTGGAGCAGAGCTGCAATACTAACTGCCACCAAGGACATGTGTGCCTCCTCGCACTTCTCTTTTAGGGTAGATTCCTGCAAGCTGGCAAACCTCCCTCTCTCTCTGGTCCTGCTGCTGGAGCCTGCATGCCAGGCACAGCTGCGAGGCAGATCAGAGTTGGGACTGACTGGCTGAGTCAGGAAAATTGGGTTGTGCATTGGGAGAGTTGGCAGCGTTGCAAATTTATGAGAGGGAGGAGTAACATTGAGGGAGCAAGAGGTGGAAATCATCTGCACAGATCTGCACGCTGCATGAGTGAGACTCTGGGGGTCCACAGAAGACTTGGGGTACAGTGCCACCCTTTACTTAAGCCAGTATCGTTGCATGCCCTCAGGTGGGAGACTTGCATTAAAAGATCTTTACAAAATTTGATGGGTAGAGAAAACCCTATGGATGCTGAGACTAGAGCCGGTCTCAGATGACAGCACGTAAGGCAGGGCTCTGGGGCCCCAGCTGGCCCGGGAGGAGCCCAGTCAGCTGGTGTATGCATGCAAGTCCTGGCAGGCATTCTGTGAGCCTGACACTGGTTTTGAGTGAGAAATCTGAGAGCACATGCTACAGATCTGATATTCTGCACAGCGTATCATCCCCATGTGTTGCCTCGGGTCAGGCTCGTGTTTGGAGTAGAAGGACTCTGAATATCTGTTGTTCATGCTGCCAGCTGCCTGCAGCACCCTGTCCTAGTGTGCAAACAGCCTGTAAATGCCTTTCTCTTCAGTCTAGCAGAAAGGGCTAAATCACTGTCCCTTGATAGGTCCATTGAACAAGCCCTAGAAATCATCGCTGGACTCTTATATGGAAGATCTTGCAAAGCCAACGTGCAGGGATTCAGTTCTGTTCACCAGACAGGCCGGCATCTGGAATGGAGAAAAAAAAGACACAGAGAAAACAAGATGGTGCCACTCCTGGAGGAAGATGGACATCACTTACTGGAGGAATCACAGCCACCGATGGAGTCTTTTTCCCAGACTCTGGAAGCCACCCTGGCCAAGTTATGCTGGGGATTGGCTGCTGCCCCCTTGGTATTAACTTCTTCAGCTAAATGTTTTCTTCTGAGTATGTGAATATAATCAGTGGAGTGTGTAAAACTCCCAGGTTTGACCCTTGCTGGGCTCAGTGCTTCTCGTGGTATAAATTTCTCAGGCATAACATAAATGTGTAATGGATTAAAGCTTTAATAGTATCCGTTCGGCAGTTGACTTAAGCAGGTGATGACAAGAGGGGCTGGTAATGCTGCTTTTGTTGGATGAAGGATATGCCAGGCATGCTGCTTATGTGTAACCCAATAGCACTATTCTGTTCCGAGTGGTCCTTGGTGGTAATTATTCCTCATCCTACTTCCTTTGTCCCCCCCTCATTTGCCTCCAAAATGTCATTCTCCTGCTGAGGATGGGCAGGCACACACTTATCATTCCCTGCTGAGCTTGCTTGCCCTCAATAAATACATTCCAGGCTCATATTCAGGGCCTCTGGCCTAGCTCTCATCCTCTGTGAGGAGGGCTTGTTCCCCAGCCGGCATAAGCAAGGCATGGCCTGTTCAGACCCTTCCTAGAGCGACCAGCAGTCCTCCCATGGATGTTTAAAGATGCGGTGACAAAGTACTGCTCCCTGGTCCTTCTGTGTACGCAGCTGGCAGGGAGCTCTCCCTTTCCATTGTTATTAACCCAAAAGATGTTTTGCTGCCGGCTCATTTCCAGTTCCATGAGCAGGCTGGGAATCTGCAGCAGAGCTGGTCTCACGCTGCAAGGTGGTGCTCGCAAAGATTTGTTCCCAGCGTGACTCCATCCCTCCTTATTGCTTAGTTTTCATAGACAGGCTTGTAGTTGTGTTTTCCTTGGAAGGTCTGTCTGGCAACAGCTGTGTGTCGGACACAAAGGAACGTGCCCGGACACCTGTATGTGGGCATGAGATAGTAAGAGGTACTGGTTTCCAAGCAAACTGCTTATGGCCTGCCTCCATCCAAACTTTTGAGCTGTAAAACATAATTACTTTTGATATGCTGATGCACATCAAGTATAGAAAAACACAGGATGCAGAGGATAGACCTCAGTTTTTTAAAGAATAGAGGAAAATAGCCCTTTACCCAGCAAAGCTCACAAGTTTTAATAAAACAGATTCAGACTTATGATTGCTGTATATTACCAGCAAAATAGCCAAGCAAGGAAAAGAAACAACCAAGCTTCTGGCACACAGGAACTTTCCAGTATATCACCCACTGATTATCTTGCCCCTTGATCTCTGACAGATGACAATTTAGGACTGTCTCTTCTAAATTGTCTCCCCCCGCCCCCCCCAGTATACTCATTTAGACCTGAGACTGCCATCTGCTCTGTGGTTCAGCTTACTGGCAGTGCCACAGACTGTATAGTATCTCTAAAAATAAACCAGGGCAAGTGCCTCATTCATCCACTCTCTTCTTGGTGCACTCTCCATGCAGCTGTCAATGGCTAGAAAGCATATATGGAAATCTGCAAAACGGTTAGGTTTGTGATAGTGGAAATTATGACCCTGCATAGCAATAAGTGCCGCCCATAGCTTTTCTGGGAGCAAATCGAACCCCTTGTTCTCTTTGGCATGCATGTTCACTTCAAACTTGAAATTATTTTTCACTGATGTGAAGACATAGTGTGACAGCAAAACCAATGTCTGAGCCTGGGAGGCACTGAATTTACCCAAAGGGGGCTGTCCCACTTCAGGGTCTTGCAGGATTAAATCCAACACCTTACCTTCCGTCTTTGCTTTAGAGAAAGAGGTTTGGTGATTTGAAGGCTCAACTTAATTTTATAGATCTGGGGTCATGCCTCCAGAGCAATAAACTAAACGAGAAGTATCTGTCATTAAGAATAAAATAGTGATTTATCTGCTTGCAGTGAAACTTTACGCTTTGACAAGTCAAGTTATCAATGGGGAGATGCAGTTCTACGCCAGGGCCAAACACTTCTACCGGGAGGTGCCAGCCACAGAAGAGGGCATGATGGGAGACTACATTGAGCTCTCCAATACAGACATTGAATCCTCCAGGGAGTTTCTCAGGAAGTTTGTTGGGGTGAGTCATTTAATCCCATCTTCTGCAAAAAACCAGTGGTGATGTGTCATAAATGACATGCACTGCGCCTGGTCACATATATTTTAAATGGCACCATATGTCATATTTGATACGCAGTTACGGGTCATAACTGACTGTCATTGGGTCTAGTAGTGTATTCTGTGTCATCGTGAATGCACATTTTGCCTGGCCTTATGTCATTATTTCCCTGGTTTGCACCCTTTTCTTATGCTCCAAAGCTGCAAAGAGGATTGTGCAAGGAGTTCTTATAGCTGTGTTTGGGTGGGAGATTAATTCTCAACACAAGTCTGGGACCTTTCGTGATAAAATCCTTGCTGGCTTCAGTGGGAGATTTGTCTGTGCAAATTCCTGCAGTCCATTTGGGAAAGTAGCTGAGACTAAATGCCAAGTTTCTGTTTTGCTTATTTATAGATAGTTCTGAGAATGCTGCAACAAAACCCAGCCCTCCTCCTCCTCCCCCCCGCCCCAAACATTAGGAATATATAGAATAAGCTACCCGTAACCATTTTTTCTTGAACATTCAAGTGTCACTGGGGACCTTTGCAGGCAGATTTCTAAAGGTCTGTAAACATCTTCAAAGGTCTGTTTTGACCTGAGACGCAAAGAGATACCAAGTGGTGTTTTAAAAGCACCTACAATAGCAATATCACTTTGGCACTTAGGTTTCAAAAAATCCTGTTGATGGCTAAATGTGTCTGTGGGAATCTGCAAATCTTTAAAAGTGTTGCCTGATGGTTTTCTGACCGCCCTTCCGTCTTCCCAGGGGAAAAGCCCACTAAATTAGCTCAACAACAGTATTAGATGCTAAAGAACCTACAAAGCTACAGAAAAACAAATTTCTTAAGTTCTCCTGCTCACAAAATGACTAGTTCTATATAATGCTACCATAGATCTTTCATTTTCTGCTCAAGTGTAAAAATTTGGAATAGCCAGGTGACCTTTTTGTAGTATTAATGATCTACTATGGAAAAAAAAGTTCAGTAGATGTTGTGTATAAAAAAAGGGCAGTTTAAATGGATTGGGATGGAAAATGAGTGTGGCTTAACAACAGATAGAAATCCTTATAGCAGTGAAGGGCAATTGATGGCAAAGTTTGCTGTACCTGACAGAGCGAGGCTTTTGGAGCACTGAGCTGGCAAAACACAAGTGAACAGCTACATTTCTTTTATTAACAGTCCTTTGTATTAATGCAAATGCAAAAAGGCTTCACAACATTTCAAAGCCTTGCTGTATCAGGCTTTCTACAAACACAAAATAAGAAAATACAAATGAAATTCATCAAAGCAGCTGAACCTGATGGTAAAATGGCATTTTCAGAAAAAAATTAAATGCAATTTATAAGCCTAGAGCCAGCTCAAGGCATGTTCCATAAATTTTACATAAGTCTTGTTTGAAGGACATTGGTGGAATTCGAGTAGTGCATAAGCGTGTACTCAGGGAAAGATTTCACGCTTCCTAGACATCATAGATTCAGTTTCCTGAACGGCAGTTTTATATCACACTGTTACACTTTCTCATCTCCAAGACCTGAAAAGGAAAGAAGTACAGTCTGTAGCGGAGTTTCACATGCCAAAGAGAAATCATACCCAATGCATCAGGTGTGATGACAGATACAAAATACTCCAGAGCAGTGTTCCTACTCCTATTATTAGCCAGGGTTAGAAAGGATACTCTGAATGGACAAGATCAAACAGGAAAAATAAAAAAGGAACAGAAAGGAATCTGCACGTTTTGCTGATTCTGATTTAGTTGGTTAAAGCCTGTCCCCTGTTGAGATACCGTCAATTGGTTATGTTACTTATGGTTTATTTTCCATTCTTACTACTGCAATTTGAATCCTACTTAACCAGATACAGATATTTACTGGCTTTCTGTAGCTTTATTGTAAAGCTAATTTGAGTTATGTCTTCACAAGTTTATGGCTCTATGAGTAATTTTTTTTTCCAATAAGGTGATCAAGACAGAAAAAAGCAATTTGCTTCACCCTAATATAAACTATAATTTCTTTTTTAAAGAGAAGTTTAACAAAATCAGAAATTAGAAAAATTAGTTTCAGATCAGCTGAACATACTTCATTTAAATTTTTTATTGTTTTACCCTGTTTTACTCTGAAAAACTTTCCCCTTTGTTTTCAAGAGTTCAAGTCAGTTCCAAAAAAAAGATGCTGTTTAGAAATGAAAAGTTGACAAGTTATATTTTTTTCCTTGAAAGTCGTGAAAAAAAAGTATCTTGACATTTTCAACATTCTTTCCCATGTTTTTTGGCTATAACTATTCTCTAAATTTGAAATATCAATTTCACAGAGAGTTTTATTCTTCCAAAACTTTATTTTCTGGCAAAACTAGTGCTTCTTAAAAAACAGTTGCCCAGTTCCACTCGAATTACCCCTCCTGAGTTAGTTTGGCTGGTGTGGAAATGCCACACAGTGACATTTCCCTTACATGACTGATGTTGCATACCTTCATGTATGGCATTTCTTAGCATGATTCTTAGCACCACTGTAAACTGAGCTACAGATTTCTTTACCGTTGGAGAATTTATCTTGCCTGGGCACATGGAAGGAATTACAGAAAAGACTAAGGACTTCACTTGTATTTTAGCCTGCCTCCTTCCCAGGCGAGTCAAAACTGAGTTAAAAGTGCCACTGTGCTCAAGTTAAGAGGTTTTATGTGTGTGTGGGCAGAACTCAAACCAAAAGCAACATTACTTGAGCCAACAGTGCTGTACAGACAAGCTATAGTCTGTCTTAGGTACAGTCATACTTGAAGGGTTATCAGCAGAGCTCTAACACTGCATATTTATGGCAATGCATTAATGCCAGTTAAAGCCTTGATGTCCACATAGACACTGTGTTTTCAAGTGCCTAATCCGGACGTAATGTGTAAAAAAAGGAAATAAAGAAAACAAAGAAGTCATTAATTCAGGAGCAGTTGTGAGCTTTAAGTGTGTGGAATAATACAGACCAAGATTATATTAACTTTATAGCTCCCTTTCTGCCGTAAACCCTTTCTCCCTTTCTTGCCCTCAGTTCACCTGCCTGATTGGTTACTTGCTGAAAAGCTTCTCCAAAGTGATTCTTCTCCTGTTTGATCAAGGGGATGGAAGAGACGTTGTTGGAAATGTGATTTTTATTTTTTTGTTTTTAATTTAGAAAGAAATCCACTGTGATATTTTTCTTTTTCTGTTTCTTGGACTCTGGTTTCTTTTTCATCCTACATATCTACACTGCCTTCTTGCCCTTCCAAGACCTGAAGTAGCATCAGGAACATATTCCACAGCTCTTTTGTCCCTAAGGAAATTTGTGAGTGCCCTATTTAGATTTACAGAAGAATTTTTGGGTGTGTATGTGCCCTAAATGATAGTGATTCAGAGTAGTGGGAAGCAGGTAATCAGGGGAGCAGTCACTCTTAAATTCTGAAGCCTGTTTTGGCTTAAAATTTCCCTTTACACTATTTTTTTAAATAAGGAGTCTGAATTTCAACTCAATTAGGCTTTTGGGAAAATGATTGCCTTCCAAAGAAAATGTTAATACCCTGTCAAAGCTCTGAGCACTTCCAAACTGAAAATATATTAGCTGAACATGGAATTATGTCAACATTTTCATTACAAATGGAGCCGTGGTGCTTCAAAGGGCTTCTCAACTGACTGCCTGATGCTCTTGCTCCCTTTCAGTGAAGTCTGGGATCAAGCTTCGTCTCCCACGATTGTTCCCTTTCCTTCTTCTCGATGGCAAATGGAGATGTGTCATCAGAGGTCTTTTCTGTGACACATCATGGGAGATGAATTCCCCGGTTTAAGTGAGGTACTGTGACTATAGGTTCTCTGAAGCACAAACGTCAAAGAAGTTATATGGCTTTTTGCTGAATTCTGTTATTGTTTTGGTAAATCATCCTGGTTTTCTCACCAGCTTTCTCAAAGATTTTTACTTAAGCACATCAGTGTAGGCCTGTTTGTATCTGCCAGCAAACAATATGGAAATCCACCTTGTAAAGATCCAAGATACAGTTCCTTCTCCTTTCATGACCTCAGTATTACAGTTTAGCCTGGTTCTCAGTAAAAGCCACCAGCTCCTAAGTGCAGCCTGGGAATGAAGAATGTCTCACATTTTCTGGCTAACTACAAACAGGTAGTCTCCAGAGTCCAATAGGGTTGAAGGCCTGTGGACTCTTGCACACATCAGGAGATTAATCTTCCTAGGTATACAAATTGTGACCAGCAACCCTGGAGACTAGTGAGAGCCTTTGAGGTCCTTGTGCTCTTTCTACAGTTACTCTGTGTAACCAGATGCTCAGCCGGGCTATTCATAGTCATGTCATTGACAGTACTGTCCTTTGACCTTAATAATCTGCTGAATTACCCACTGAAGCAAGGCCAAAAAAAGCGGTGAGTTATGTGATTTATGCGTGGTCATTACAGAGGGGGGTCTCCCAATAAGCAGGAAGAGCAAGACTCTTCCTGGGCTTATTTCCTTTAAGAGCAGTGAAGTTGCAGCAGGGACTGTGGCCCATAGCTTTCACTTCAACACTCAGTTCCAGGGGACAGGGAAAAGGTGTTTACATTTGCTTTTAATATGTTTGTTCAACAGATAACTTTGGCCAGGGGAGCTGCAATCCCACAGTCAGTGCATGTACAGACTTAAAATTTCTGTTTTACAGAGCAGCAGTAGGCTCTTAAGAGCCTTTTTATAGCTAGAATGGAAGCTTTAGGGGTGAAATACAGCTTTCATTATAAAGCTCCTTTTACAGTGACTCATTATTTTCTCATAGACATAGCCTTTGTTCCACATTTTTTCATGTCTGATCTCTGTCCAGAGATGATATTTATGAAGAAAAAAAGATCAGTTAAGCAAAATCCACTCAATCATCTTTCTTGTCTCTATGCCTAAGAAAGAAATTCTGTATATGCTCCAGTCCAAACTCTTCAAGTTGTCGTAAGTTACCTACAACTCCAAGATCCTTGTTGAAACACAGCTTGTTTTGAAAACTGCACCCTGATCCCAAGGATGCACTCTAATCTAAAGGGAGCCTACAGGAAAGATGGGGAGGGACTCTATCAGGGATTGTAGCGATAGGACAAGGGGTAATGGTTTTAAACTGAAAGAGGGGAGATTTAGATTAGATATTAGGAAGAAATTCTTCACTATGAGGGTGGTGAGGCACTGGAACAGGTTGCCCAGAGAAGCTGTGGCTGCCCCATCCCTGGAGGTGTTCAAGGCCAGGCTGGATGGGGCTTTGAGCAGCCTGGTCTGGTGGGAGGTGTCCCTGCCCAGGGCAGGGGGTTGGAACTGGGTGATCTTTAAGGTCCCTTCCAACCTAAACCATTCTATGATTCTACGCTGTGTATATCTGCAGACATGTCCATGGACACCTTGGGAGTTTTGTGCTGCAGAAGTTACTTTTTGCATGCAGTATTTGGTATACGCTTACTTTTTTGTTAGGTGTTTACAGGGCTCAGAGGCTTATCTAGCCACGTAGTCGGCTGTGAGGTATGAATATTTGACAGATGAAATTGGAAGGACTTTACAAAGACCAGTGGATCTTCTGAGAAAGCGAGGAGCTTGTGAAAGATAATGTCTCTTCTTATACCAAGCAAAAACTTATTGTACAGCAATAAATGCAGGGCTGCAATAAGGAAGTCCCATCAAGAGCAACCTGGGAGCATAGCAGCCCAGCTGGGCTCACACATAGGTACCCAAAGCTGTATTGGTACTGTCCCAAGTTCTTATCAATCTTGCAACAGCCCTGCACCAATAAGACAGTAGGCTTGGTAGACTGAAGCCTAAAGTGGGTAACGCAGTTGCTGTGATCTTTCAGGTGATATTTTTCAGATTTCAAATTATTTTCTTGTATCCCACAGGGGGTGGGGAAAGCTGGCACCAACCGCGCCCTGGACTGTGGCTCTGGGATAGGTCGTATCAGCAAGCACGTCCTGTTACCAGTTTTCAAGAGCGTGGAACTGGTGGATATGATGGAGAATTTCCTGGCTGAGGTCCCGAACTACCTGCAGGGCAAGGAGGACAGAGTAGAGATGTATTATTGCAAAAGCCTCCAGGAATTTACTCCAGCTCCACAGAGATATGATGTCATCTGGATTCAGTGGGTTTCAGGTTAGTTCAGCATGATTCATCCAGCCTGGCATCTCAGAGAATTATACAGCCTATGCTAGAGTTTATGTTAAAAGAATGGTGCAGCTGTAAAAGGAGGTTCTCAAATCTTTGGGACTGCTTCCTAAAATCTCAGAAGAGACTTCTGAGAGTTCTCCTCAGCCACATGCACTCTGGGTACAAATCAAGTTGGTTTTTTTCAGGTCATGTACTGGAGGAAGTTACATGTTCTTGGAGAGTAGCCTGCATGCTAAGGTGCAGCTGAGGAGTAGGCCTCATATATGGGTTTTCTTGAGCAGGGATCCTCCTTCTTCATTGCCAGTGCTGCAGACAGATACACAGCGTTGTCCTCACCTGGGAGTAGGGATATCTGAATCTGATGATTATCAAGACTTGGGGGTATTTCAGGAAACAATGTGAAAAAAGCCATAGTGAAATCACCAATACCTATAAACCAGATCATGTCTTACACGTGCACCGGTGATTATCAAACAGGTTCACCTAGCTATGTCCCACAGTGCCCCCTCATATGAGAGATATCTGATTCTTCTCCTGCAGCCACCCCAGTGAATGCCCTGCAGCATTAAGAGCAGCAGACTGGTGATCAAATAATGTGAGCTATGTTCCTCACCAAAAAAAAAATCTTAATTTTTTCTAGAAAACCTGCTGAGGTGCCTAACTGTCCTTCCAGAAAGAAGATTTTCTCCTAATCTGTGAACCTAAGTGTCCGTGGTGCAGCTTCAGCTGTCAGAAGTCATTATTCTAAAGCACAAGAGGCCTGAACAACTCCTTCTCCACAAAACCCCAGAGACAGTTTCTTGCTAGGCAAAAAGAAAGATAAAGGTAGAGAGAGTAGCACAGGAGATGGTTTTATTCAGGAACGCTTATTTGTCCTCTACACATAGTCTTAAAAACTAATGAAACTGAGCTGCTTTGGATAGGTCTTTATAGCTGTACAAGCAAATTGCTTCAGAAAAGTATCATTTTCCTTTGTATTTTTGCTTTTCTTGAACAACCAGTCATTGCAGTAAGTGTAGCCCCTGCCTCATCTTGTAAGCAAATCCGAGACAACATGAGACTGAATGAGCTAAGACTTGTCTGAGGCTGTGCTGATCAGCTATGTCGCTGCTAATGAAGGGAGCATATGCCTTTTCTTTAGCATAGACACAGATCTGAATCTCCTTCCTCCATCAATTTCAATTAAATATGTAGTGATCTTAAGTATTAATCAGACTTCTACCCCTATCTTGAATTTGGCTGAAATATGCCAACAAGCTCACTGCTTTTTTGGTGGAGCGAGGGCAGAGCTACCTGATAGAGAGCAACACCATAAAGATCTCGTTTTCTTATGGAAGTAGGATAAAAGATAAGTTCAGAGAACATTAAGTTCCAAATTAGGTGTTCAAAAGCTTCAATGAATCTTGCCAATGCAATCTTGATTTGTCTTATGTATGCATAAGTATACGAGCACAGACTGTTATTTTATGAAAAAATAAAAATGCAAGTTTACGTTTCATATAGAAATTACCATTTTCCTTCAACTTGAAAGGTATTCAGCTTTAGGCTTTGGGACTTTTTTCTTTTTTTTGCGGGGGTGGATAAAGAAACCTGACATGCTGTGTCAAAATGTGGTTTTGAAATGACAACTTCCATTTATAAATGTTTAAATCTTCCATCAAGAAAACTAAATATTTTGACTAGAAAATACGATTTTTTTTTTCAAGTTTTTCATTCCGTTTCTGACCACCTGTCCTTGTTAATTCATTTTAGATGTTTCACATGTGAGAGTTCTCATTTTGCTCTTCTCTGAGCCCTGCACTACTGATCTCAACGTAACAGAAGTACTGATCTTTGAGAAGGAACGATAAAATACACATTCTCAATAACATCTTGAAAAAAGCACTATTTTTAAATATATGTGGTATATGCAAAAATCACAACAGTATGGGGTAATATAAAGAGTTTATTTGTCAGTTTGGAAGGTCTTGCATTCCTCACTGGGTCTTTGATCCAGAACTCCTTCGATGGGTACATAATGTCACACAAAGTTATAGAGATGTGTAGCGTTAAAAGACAGAAGGGACTGTTAGATTATTTAGTTTCACCTACTGCATATCACAAGCTGTCGTATTCATTCCATTGCCCTTGTGCTGAGCCAGTAGTTTGTGTTCAGTTAAAACATATCTTGAGAAATTCAACCATGCTTGATTTGAGGACTTCAAGAGGTGGTAAACACCACTTCTGTTGGTAGTTTCAAATGGGTAATTACTTAACACTGTTAAACAGTTGTCACTTATTTCCAATATGAATTTGTTTGGCTCCAGCTTCCTGCCACTGATTCTTATTATGACTTTAACCGCCAGATTAAAGAACCCTTCAGCACCCAGTATTTTCTCCACCATTCCCATTGACTTCTGTCCACATCTGTTGCTACTACTAATATGGATCCTAAATATTGATTTGAGTTTGTAACTGCTGATCTCGTTGATTTTCCAAGATTTCATAATTCAATCTGGCAGGACTAGAACTTCTCCTGCAAGAAACAGGGTATGGAGACTCAGATCAAGGCACCATTCTGATGTGTACAGAGGGAGTCTGTTTGAATGGTTAATAGTGATCTATTTTCCGTCTTTTCATCTGTAGGATATCTGACAGATAAAGATCTCCTGGAGTTTCTCATCCGGTGCCAGAATGGCTTGAAGGATAATGGTGTTATCATTCTCAAGGACAATGTAGCCAGGGAGGGCTGTACCCTGGATTGTCTGGATAGTAGTGTGATCCGAGACCTGAACATCCTCCACAGCCTCATTGAAATGAGTGGACTCACCATCCTACAAGAGGAGAGGCAGGAGGGATTCCCTGAGCAGTGTGTGCCTGTCTGGATGTTGGCCATGCAGAAAGGCCCTGGCCATTCCCGATTGCATAGTGAGACTGCGGAGACTGGACTATGGATGAACCGCAGGACTGGGAAGGAGAAAAGCATCGACTAGAATCCTCCTAACCATGCACTGCTACTACTACAAATCTAGGGCAGCAACTCCTAAAGGAACAAGGGGGAATTACAATTGAGCCATCTTCTCCAGGGAATAGTCTGCTTCTGAATCCTGCCTGCTTCATCATTCTCTCCATTTTTAAAAGTCTTTCTAACAGCTCCTTGTCAGATCTCCCTTTCATTAAGGAGTCAATACTGGACAAAACTCAACTAATATAGAAAATAATTAGGTCTGAAGTTTCTGTAGTGGCTAATACATTTTGGAGTGTTCTGTACGAGGTGTTAACAAATAAACCCGTTTTTTACTATGGCACTTAAATCTTCTTGGAATTCAAGAACGATCTGTCTGATCACTGAAGCAGGAAATTCAAATAACTTCTGGAAAACCAACCCAAATTTTGACTGTCATCACTATCATGACTATACACTATCTGTACTTTAAAATATTTAAACGAAAAATGTAAGGAAAGTTTTACCCATCTGTTGGCATCAGCTATGCAGTTTTGGGTGTTTTTTTCCGTGTTTGTCAGTTTGGACAATAAGACAACCTGGTTAATTTTCCATTTTTAGGAACTACTTTATCTTCCTGATGTTTCTGTCACAGAACAATAGTGGTGCGTAAGGGTTTTCACACTCCAGGGGAAAACTTAGATGACAAGTATATGCATGTTTGCATTGAAATTTTGTGAAAAGACTGCCCCGCAAATTACATTCTGGAAAATATTTTTTCAAAATGTTCACAGTGGAAACCACTTGAAAGCTTCTCTTTATTATTCATACCACTGTAAATTTCTTTCTTTCCCACATTCAGAACAAGTCTGGCACCATATGCAGAGCTAATGGGATTTCATGGGGTGTTAATAGTAAGACTGTATGAAGAACTAATACAGTATTGTATTAATTAAGAACTGTACTAAACTGCAGAGGGTGTTAGCGTAACCCAAAAGCATCTATGATTTATATTCAAACAGCAGCTGTATAAGCCTGGATTTGAAAATACTAACACACATACCATCTCCTTAAGCCTCACCGAAATTACACATTAAGCCTCTTGTATCCTTCATGTAGGCGCAGAAAATGCTGTGGGAGGACAGAAGTTCATTTTGCAAAAAAATTCAGAATTTGAAATTCTGCTTCATTCTGAATGAGGACAAGAAGGGAGAATTTTGAAATTCTTTATGAAGGAAAACCACACAACCGCAGAGTTTTCCAAGTTGATTAAAATTTTTCATTCGGACAAAATCAAATGTTTCTTTTGAATCGGACTTTTAAAATAATTTGCACTTAGAATATTATTAAATGCAGTAAAAATTAAATAGGGCATGTTCAAGATTTTAGAAATTAATGATAACATTACAATGGACTGTTCTGACTCCATCAGAATTTTTTTCATGTTTTATTCCCCTGAAATGAAATTCTGGCAAAACTTAGCAGACCTTTCAAAGGGTTGCGTTATGACAAACCTCCATGTTGTGATGGAAAGACGTTCTGTAAAACATCCTCCGCATGACTGTAGGCACAATTATCTCTGTCAGATATTGTCATCTGTGTTAGATTAACTCACATAGAAGCCTGAAGATAACGAGATCAGGGAACCTCTCAGCTGGATTTTAGTACACTTTGCCATCCTTTGATAATGAATCTCCAGTTTTGGTTTTAATTGTATAACTCATCTTCTCTAGCAATATGGTTGCATATGTTGAGAATTTCCAATTTATGGCAGAGGGCTTCCTGCGGTCAAATCTTATTCAGTAATTGTTCTCTTAATGTGCCATCGCTAATTGTAGCATTAAGGAAAACAACCCTGGTGATTTGGTGAATATTCTGGCATGTCATATAACCTAGAAGCCTATGATTCCCATGACACAGATGCTTCTGGAATGTTTTGGCTAATTCTTCCATTTTAATCAACTGGTAATGGACGTAAATTTAGTATATAACATTGTTAAAAACCCTAGGTGAACAGTTAGATTCTGGAATTGTCCCCAGAACTAAGCCCCTACAGAAATGTATCCCCCTTTAAGCCACCACAATGCTTTCATTCTGCCGAGGCTGCTAAAAGCTGGTGTGATCTTTGCGTGCATATGAGTATGTGCAGATATCTGAAGGAAACACAGTCATTTGTTTTACAGGAAAGAGGCATCTGGCCTATAGTTAGTAACACTGGTTAGCAATAACAGGAGAATATTTAAACGACCTTTATGTGGATTACCAATTAATTTGTCCTTCACCATTTTCTTCTTTCATCCAAAGACGTCTGCCATGGTGCAGAATACTTGGGGACTGCTGGAGATCCTGGTACAATCGTGTCTCTGCCAGGCATATCTGAATGGTGTTGGTCACTATAATGGTGAGAGAATGGCATTGTGGAAATAGGGAAGTAGACAATTTTATACAAATCTAAACAGCTGCCACATCTCACAGGGCAGAATATATCAACTGTTCACTTAACACGCCAGAGTGGGTGCAGTTCAGTAATGAAAGACGTCGTTCCAAGATGGATATAGAATGTAACGTAGTTTAGGATGGAAGGTAGAATATAAATGACTGGTATTGTTATCAGTGAAATACATATACATAAACACATAATGAAAATTGGTTCCCTTAACTATGTGAGAACTGAGACGAGTAAAATCTTAATCTAGTAGGAAACCCCATATGTCATGTTCCCCGCATTCCTGGAAATTAATGTTTCATGGCTATGTTGCTTCCACAGTAAAATATTAAAGCTTTTCTGGTGACATAATAAACCTCAGGAGTAAAGAAACACAAGCCCTCCAGGGGCTTAAATGCATGAGATTGCTGCAGACTGAATAATATTTTGGTTTCCTCCTTTTCCAAGGTATATTTTAATTCAAGAACTCCCAGTCAACCAGTGTAGGCCATCCTTAAGTGTTCGTGAATTTGGGTAAGGGCCGTTCTTGGCTTAAAAGTTCAGGGCTCTCTGGACTTTACCATAGTATATAATAATAATAATAATGAATCACAAATTTCAAACAGAAGATCTTGCTTAGAAATCATCTATGTATCAGTTGCTCTTTGGTGTTCAAAGACCGGTTAATCAACTCAGATGCTCTGCCTCAACTTTCAGGTTACTTAAACCATGCATTTAAAGAAGTCTTTAGCTCATCAGATTGCAGTGGGAGTTTGAATCCCATTTGTTTGGTGCTCATTTAAAATTTGTTCCTGACCAGAAATTTAATCCAAGATCAAGACCCTGGCTGAAGCAAGGTTCACAGAACATTCAAGGTCCTTCAAGCTCAAGCCCTCATTCACCACTGATGGGTAATTAGTGAAATTCCCAATTAGTCCTTCAATTGGATGTTTCTCCCAGGCAGCCACTACTCAAGTAAACACTTAGCCAAAGTGCAATAAAGCCCACTTCTGCCATGTCACCACTAAAGCTCTTGGCAATGCTTCGTTTCCCCATATTAGGTCCGGTGCTTCTATTCTGTGTGACTGGAGGCCAAGTATTATCTTTATTATATGAATATGAGGTTCCTTGCAAAAGGGATCCCCAAGCCCTGAGAGTAGCCCCCAAATGCTACTGCAACCCAAACAAAATGTAAGGAAGCAGTTACTACAGCAGTCTGAACAGCAGTCCCAACTCTGCAGCTCCACCAGCCATCAAAGCTGAAGCTGTTCATGTTCTGAAAGCAACTCACACATTACAAATGTCCTTTCATTCCTAATTGGAAGAGAGAGCCATCATTTTGAAACATACCACTGAATGGATGTTGTAAAATATTTTGTTTCAGAAATACTGAAATGATCATATCAGATATTTTTAGTTTGACTTTCTTGTTTGGATGTTTATACAATCTAGTCTAAACTGACATGTTATATGAGATAATATAATACATGATATAATATTGTAATAGTTGAAGTGAAACGATCGTTTCCTACAGAATACAGTACATTCCCTGTCCCCAAATTCAGTGAAACGAGTCAGCAATTTCCAGAGGAAACAGTCATTTCAAGAGGAACAGTCCTGTCAAGAAGTATTTGCCCAAACCCTTTTTCTCCAGACGTAGACCATCCATTCAGGCAGCTTGCCGTGTGCCTGGTCTAGGCAGCAGCCACTTTAGGCTCTTTGACAGGCAAGAAGAAGAAGCTGGCACCTCCAGAGCAATTCAGACCACCTCAGAGCTGAACTGGCTTGATATTTCAGAGAGTATCCACTCTCCCTGGTGGTTGGACAGTGGGAATAAAAGTGCATCCTTGTTATAACCAATCCAGTATTATCGTCGTTAATGTCAAACAGAAGTGCAGCGTGTCCTGAGGAGCTGTGACTGTCGAAACCAGAAAAAGGCATGGGGAATTTGATAACCAAACACCCATTAAAAATCAAAGTCGTGGTCCCAGGGCACTACATTAATGGGAGCAATATATCACTGCATAATGCCAACTGACAAAAGCTTTGCCAGTTATTCCACTGAGTGCCCTGAGTACCTTTATGCCATTCACTTTTTTTTTCCATTCTCTTAATCCAGGCTCCCCAGAGCGTTTACAATGGAATATCAGACCACAGACCTGTCCAGAGGAACTTGACTGTTATGTCTGATTAAAACCAGTTGTGTTGCATCCCATCCCTCTTCTCTTCCTTTGATGCTTCTTCCAACTTGCCAAGAAAATCCCTCCTCCACTTGCCAAAAATGATTTGTTCTCTGTGGACATCACCACCTCTCACTGAAGTAAAACAGATTACCTTTGATTTTAAGAGGAGGTAATTCTGTTTATCTAAGAGCAATAACAACACGCTGTATTTCAAACATACAGGTTAATACCTGTCTCTTTCAGTTGATGTCAAGTAGGCACTCACAGACCTTTGTACCAAATAAAGCTCACGTTCTCATCATCACCATAAATAACAATATTTTTATGACAGTATACAACCCTAGACCTTGCAGTATGCGTTATCAGTGTGTTTGGGATAAGGAAACTGAGGCATAGATGGGTGATCTGGGCCACATTACAGCTTTACCTAAGTGGTAGCTGGGAGTGATCAGCACCTCCACAAATCAGGCCACTACAGGAACTACAGAGTGTTTTGCAGGCAGGCATAAACTTATTCTGGTTATGCTTCCCGCAGATTGAAACAGCATGGTTGTTATTAGCCTGCTTATTAGGCCAACCTGATATGACCTGCAAAGAGAGGGCTCAGGCTGAACATTGTGCTTACGAACATAAACAGCTTCTGTTCCTTTCAAAGCATTGGAAGAACAACCTGATGTATGTCTGCAGCAAAAATAAAGACTGAAAACTGGTGGAAGGTCTCTCTTCCCTGTATCTCTCTTACAAAAATGTTGAATTTGCAGGCATTTCAACCTGTTGTGGTATCTTCAGGCTTCTGAGACTATAACATTTTTAGAGGCATTTGAAGATGCAGAAGTCTTTTAAGTGCACTGTGGCTTAGCAGATACCTATTGGTGTCTTTGGATGCCTGTAAGTCTCTGAAGATTTGGCTCAGCTTCACACAAGACTACATTTCCAGAATTATCTAGGAGACCAGATCTGAATGCATTTAAGTGCCTGTCAGTGAAGGTATGCATCTAGAGGGATTTCAAAAGCGTTTGGCCAATTCAATCAAAGTTTAGCATCAGCATGTCTTTGAAAACCCCTCAGGGAGATGTAGGCATCTTAGGTACAAATAATCTCACTTGATTTGAGACACCTAAATATAGATGTCTCATCTAAGATAATTGTCTAGGCTCTTTTTACAGTCAGTGGAGAAAAACTGGCCCATGCAGGAGACAGTCATGGCAGGCCCATGCATTCATCCCATTCGGGATAGAAGTATTACAGATCCAAGCAATAGCAAAGTCCTTCTGAAAGCTCCGTTGAACTGCACCACTTTACAGCGACTTGAACTGATTTGTAGGTACATTATGCTTGATTGTTCCCTTCTCCCTAACCTCTGACAATGCCCTGATTCAGAGACTCTCTTCCAGACGTATATCAGAGATTCCCAAACAATGGCACACATGCCCGAAGTGCTGTCAAGCCTCTACAAAGTGGTACGCAACAACTTCTCTGTGCACACGCAGCCTGATGCTGCTGGGAGCAGCTTCAGTTCCTGCTGCCACTGCTGCTGGGACCATACTCCAGTGTGGCAACCCTCCCACGCTCCTCCAGTAACAGAATAACAAACATACAGCATCATCAGAAAGTCAAAAATCACAGATCTAGCTTCACAATCTTTGTTTGGAAGATTTCTCTGTGTGTGTACACACACCATTAAAAGTTTTACAGATCTATACACATACACGTAGTATATACGCAGTTTCTATTAGCCAAAGTGACCTGCAGTCCTTGGAATATGTGTGGCTTGCCTGCTTGTCACAAGACATCTGCTGCAGTGAAACAGGGGCTGCTATGTAATGTGGATCCCCAGCCACACAAAGGAATGATCCAACACTGTTTGCCAGGGCAACTATTGCTGGATCAGCACTGGATGTCATCTGCTCAACCCGGCTCCATTCCAGGACTCCATGGCAGGATCCCTTGGGTGACACCTGGCATGTCTCACTTGTAAAACTCACGCGGATCTGCCCTAGCCTCTTTGAATTAAGTTGCCTCTCAGTCATGCGAGGATTTTGTAAGGATTTTTGTAGGATCAGCTAAAATGAGGTAATGACCTTGTGGCTCCCTTCTTTATGGCTGCACGTAATCATAGGGCACACCAGGTGTGAGATGCATCTCACCTAATTTGGACATCTAAGAGACACTTGTCTGAGGTTAAGGTAATTGTCAAGACTTCCCATGACTGTCACTGGGGAGAGATCAGCTCTGCCCAGAAAGCTTCTTCCCTCCCGCAATGGTTATCCCATATACTCAACTGCAGAAGGAGCCTACAGGACTCTCTTAGGTTTATACAAGTCGTTCTTAGGTGTTCAAGTGAGGTGAGATGAATTCCATCTCAAATGTGTGGGAATTCATGGACCCCGCTGTGAGACTAGTTTTCAGTGCATTCAAATCTATTCTTTCTCCCATAGATGTGCAACTCAGATCTGCAGCCCCAGCTGTAAAAATCTTACAACTCTGAAAGCCTCCACTGAGGACCAAAGTGAAGGCAGTTGGGAATTACTCCATCTTGGACCTTTTAGCATTTTCCTTTCAGAAGGTATGAGCACGGATACTCCTCAGTGGAGTACAAAATTATACTGATGTTTGACTTGTACCTCCCCCAGATGGACACGATGAGTTTCCTAAGGGGTGCTTTTTGCACTCTGGATTGATCAGTTTAACAATAAGCCAGGGCTGACCCTCTACTGGGTCTTATTAAATAATACACTAGCCTTATTTATGGATCAGTACATGTGTGCACTGCTAAATAAACAAGTGGTTTCTCCTAAAATCAGGGTACCATTGGCAAACTCTTAAAAATCCAACCCATAAAATAAACAGACCTCAGGAGTTACCTGTGACTTCCACCACTGCAGTAACTTCAAGGTAACAAGAAGTCAATAAACCCCCATCAACAAAATCCCCACTGGGATCCAGCAACTGAGACTCTGAAGCAGCAATCATCAAGAGAAACTAAGCCATTCAGTAAAACATTAACGTTCCCAGAGGAACCATACTTGGGCTGCCTTGATTTGGTGAGAGAGGCAGCCCTGACCACTTACCAAAGGCAAAACACAGGCCATTGAAGAGGCCTCTGTTTGGATAGTGTCTGTAGAGCCACTCTGCTGTCTGACTTGCTCCCTGCCTGTGATTAGGCTGTGTATCATCCCTGGCTGTCTAGATGCCAAGGCAGAGGGACCCTGAGCAAGTGAGTACTTTCTCACCCTACACTCATTTCACTGCTCAGGTAGGATTCAGTCTGTCTCTTTCTCTTTTAGATCTTGCAGATCTCCAGACTGATGTCTGGTAGCGCCTTCAGTTTGCAGCATGCAGTAATTCTTGATTTCAGTGGGCAGAGCAAACCCTGCCTTTGCCGTAACATAGCTGAGATCAGTAACTAATTATCTCTTTTTCCGGGCTCTTTCAGCACAAGTGGCTTTGTCCTGTCTCCCCCAGCAGCCTGCATTCTCTACAGCAAGGAGAGAAATACCACCTCACAAAAGATGGCTGAGCACATCATTGCGGTGACCCAAACCAACCCTGCAACAGCCAGGACAGGCGCACATACCAAACAGAAAGGATCTAAGAACCAGCGGACTGCTTTCCATCGCTGCCTTCTCAGGTAGACAAATCTACTTACAGTCAGGCTTTTATAGCCTCCAGGATTTCAGCATCAGAGCATGTTATAATAATTGATTGATTATCACATTGATCCTTTCTACCCTACTATCAGTTGGGGAGGGACTATTTAGCTTCATTGCATGTATGGGAACCCCAGAAAGCAAGAGTTACATTCATCTTTTTTTACTTCAGCTGTTTAGTCCTACTGATTGTTACGACTGCCTAATAATCAGGGAAGCAAGGCCTCTGCAAGCCTTTTCAGTCCATCCGATGCTAGTGGACAAATCTGATATGAGGAATATCCTGTCTCTCTCTGCTGATCAGTGATTTGGTTTTCAGCTGGGACCATATACCTAACGTTAAATGAGTTGAATCTCACCTTGAGAGAAGGGCCTTAGAGAGTTGTATGCAATAGAGCAGGGAACAGAACCCAGCTCTCCTTAGTCACAGCCATGTGCTCATACCACAAGCCATTTTCTCTCTTATTTGTGTAAACTGAGGGGATTTGGGTTTCCAGCATAGTAAACAAGAATTTAACTACTTCCTCCCTTCTCCCAAATAACTTTCCCTGAAATTAACACAGTAAACAGAGCCCTCAGTCTCAAAAAAAGTCTTTCTGCTTGATGTTTTTTTTGTAACTGATCCTTTGCTGGAAAACAAGCAACTCAAATTTCTGCTCAAAACAACCCAAGGGAACCTCTTAACAATAACATTACAAGCAGTCTTATACCCTGCTTCACTGCGTCCTGTGACAGAGGAGTGGACACCCCCCCATGGATGGGTTTGTAATCCTGTGTGATAAAGAAGCGCCAGGGCAGCTGGCGGCACACAGAGAGCAGCAGAGTGCCTCGCTCCCCTCCAGCTTTGTGCGCTCCTTGTCAGCCAAGAGTGGACAGAGCAGCATCTAGCACCTGGGATCAGGAGCCTGAAAGAAGAGGCTGTGGCTTTATGCTGGGCATGTGTGAGTTGCAAAGGTGGTAACGGGAAAGGAGCAGGATGTTTGACATAGAAAGCAGGAGACTTGACAGGCTGGAGTATTTTCATCCTCAAACACCCCATTGTGAAAATGGCTTTCAAATAATGACATTTTGGGAAATAATGATCTTGGGTTTGTAGTTAACACCCTTTAAGGCTTAACTGCACCGCAAAGGTTAGAAAGTTGTTATTTCAAAATGAAAATTCTCACATAACTAGAGAATGTAGAAGTGGGTCTAACCTGCCTTTGCAGATTGTCCTTCTTTTCTGTCCCGTAACAATGAGTGCTAACAAACAGCATGATGTATCCATACAAGCACAATGGCAGAAATCAAAGATCAAGACAAAGGTGACAAGTAAGGAGGAGGCAGAGTCATAGACAGGAGAAAACAAGGGATTGTGCCACTCCTTTTCACTGGGGAATAGAGAGGTATTTGCTGCCTATCGCATCGTCTAGGAAGATGTGTTGGAACTGCACCTTCTGAATGTCTTTATGCAAGGCTAGGCCTAAAAGCACAAAGCATCTTACAGCACTTTCATTCATAGGTCACAAAGGGTGCAGTGCAGAGAGGAGCATATGATAATCCCTACTGTAGGAGTGAAAACAATGTCCCGGAGCATCGCATGACTGAGTCGCGAAGTTACGAATCCCACCTGAATCAGTCCTGTCTGCGGACAAAGATGCCACTTCCCTATGAGTACAAGTAAGTTTTTCACAGGCTGGGGCTAGGTTTTCTTTGGCATGCTGTGTGTCTTTCCTTCACAGAGCCACAGAATCACAGAATGGTTCAGGTTGGAAGGGACCTTAAAGATCACCCAGTTCCACCCCCCTGCCCTGGGCAGGGACACCTCCCACCAGACCAGGCTGCTCCAAGCCCCATCCAGCCTGGCCTTGAACACCTCCAGGGATGGGGCAGCCACAGCTTCTCTGGGCAACCTGTTCCAGTGCCTCACCACCCTCACAGGAGAGAATTTCTTCCTGATATCCAATCTAAATCTACCCTCTTTCAGTTTGAGGCCATTACCCCGTGTCCTATCATTACACTGCCAAGGGAATTCACAAGGGAGCTGAGAATGACAGCTAGCAACCAGCGCTCAGCCAGGGCCTCGCTGCTGCTAGAGGCAGAGCAGGGCCTGCAAGGAGAGTGTCTTGGTACGGTAGGACAGGAGTTCCAGCCAGGACGGCTAGGTGAAAATCCTGCACAAATCCATATGAGACACTCTTGCAGCTCAAGACATCCATCAGCTAATCCTCCCTTTGGCAATCTCTCCACTTACCCCTTCCATCAAAGGAGCTTGGATTACAACGGCTGCTGTCTTAATGAGTGAGACTCTGAAAGGGTCTGGTTTCTCCAGGACAAAAACTACAGTACTTTGCACTGTCTGGATCACCTTAAGAGAACCAGGCATTTAACAAAGTGCTACTGAGCCTCAGGAGGGAGGTGAGCACTAACCCAGGGAGCTGTGCACACAGACAAGTTGGGGTTGAGAGAAGCCAAGTGCCTTGCCTCATGCTGCAAAGTAATCATAATCTGAACGGGCATGTCCCACCTTACCCAGGTTTTTGAGCAGATTGTGAGGCCCTGGCCATTCTCTGTCAGTACAGACCTAGTGGTGTTCTTTGGCAGAGGAAAGGTGTTAACTCACGTTTCCTGGCCGCACTCCAATTTGGTTGACTATATTCTTGCTTTCTTAAATTCCTGCCCCACCCAACCAAGCAATTTTGACTGTTCGCTGCTTCCCCCTAGTCACTTGTTGCTCTTGGTTGTGGAATGGCCCCTCCTTCACCCTGGGCCTCACTGCATTGTGTTGTTTAAATGATCTCAGGTTGTAAGGTTATCTACCATGACATTCCCTGTTCTGGAGAAGCACATTTGCAAGATGGGTTCCTCCTATTCCTTTCCAACCCTTGGAATTGTGGCTGTCACAAGAAGGATGGTGGAGTAGGGTGGTCTTAGGTGCTGTTGAAGAACTGATGTCCTTAGAGAGGGCTTTCCAGTTTCTCAGTTCCTCTCATCACTGTTTTCCCTGTAACTGTCGGAACAAACTGCCCATGTCCCTCTAATCAAAGAAATGTGAAGTTAGCAAGAGGCCCCAAATACATTTCCTGGCAAGAAGACAAAAGTAAGTCTACTGAGAAGTTTATGCAAAGAGAATATTTCTAGTGTATACAGTTCTGTCTTGTTCTCAGATGCCCATACCGAAGCAATTACTGTATGGGAGATGCCGACTGGCTGGAAGAACCTGTTCATTCTGGGTCTGTAATGGAGTCTGTGAGGAGCTCAGCTTCCTGGTATGGAAGAAGGTAAGTGTGTGTGAGGAAGGGAGGCTGGGACATGTTTATT